>NW_028094832.1:9923687-10250383 GCF_014824575.4 Sturnira hondurensis
GGTGAGGACATCCTAATATTTCCTCCAATATTTCTGTACACTTTGAGTTCTGGACACCATTCCAAATCTTTTCTGGGCCCCCCTTGGCTGCACCCTGTATCAGGTTCACTTATATGAGGATTTTTTCAGTAAATATGATAAATGTATTTTCTCCTCTTTATGATTTTCCGAAGAATTTCTTTTTCTCTATTACTTTATTGTAAGAATGCAGCATATAATACATAGAATATACAAGATATGTATTAGTTAACTGTTTATATTATAGGTAAGGCTTCCAGTCAACAGTAGACCTTCAGTACTTAGGGAGTCAGAAGTTACACAGGGAATTTTGACTGTGCGTGTGTCAGGGTCAGCTGTGTATAGCTATCCAATTAGTTATCATCTAAAGTGCCTACCCACACTCCACTCCAAAGAAAATTTGTGATAGTCAATACTAGTACCAAGTCTTCAAGATCATTCACGGAAATGGATATGTTATCCTCTGTGATTTATCAATGACTGGAATCAGATTTTGTCTTTAACCTAATTTCAGGTGCAGAATGATAGGAAATAGATTGATAAGGAAATAGAAAAAAGATATATTTTTCATGCCATTGAATACTGTTTTTCAAAAGCTACCTCAAAAATTTTGCCCAATAAAAGACTATCTGCAGCAATAATGTCAGAGAGAAAAGTGTCAAGGGGAGATGTGTTATAATGAAATTACAGCCATCTGTTTGAAGAGGGCTTGGCAGACTTATTCCATAACAGAAGCATTTATTTTCTCTGCCAGAAATTGGTCTCAGGGGTTTAAAGTTGATCCCAAAGTACCGTGGTTTTATTTTACACACTAGATGCAAAAGATCTAACACTATTAAGGCTTTTGTGTACCAGATCTTTGTGTCACACAATCAACTTTAAACCCAGTCTTCATAGTGGCAGTTTATGACCTTATTGTAAATGTAACTGGCTTGTTGAATTAGCTGGACTCCGTAAGAGCAAACAAGTTATTTCATTCTTTCCTAATATAGCTCCTTTAAATCTATTCTCTCAATTTATACCACCACTTCTTAACCCCTTAGATAAAATTCCTGCCACTTCCCATAGACTGTCTTGTCAGTTTTAGGTAATAAATGATGTAACCCGGTCTAATAGTCACATGACTCCAAACCATCTTTATGTTAAGGCTTCTCCCCTCTCTCAGCTATACTTGGAATCATGGGGTGTGGTAAAGTTTCTTTCTTTCCTTACTCACATCTTCCTTCTGTTCCTTTTCTATTCACCAGAATGCTCCAGAGGTTTAATTGAGAAAAGAATAGAGCAGAAAAGCTTACTTGTTTATGAATGCATGAAATAAATGACATCATTGTTATAAGCAATGGGAAGGAAGATTTGGGAATGCTCTGTTAGGAGGGACTTGACATATCCATGGATGGGTATAATGTTATTTGAAAGAGGATTTGAATTAATTGTAAATGTATATTGCAAACTAAAGGGAAACCACAAAACAAGTAAAAAGAGAAATATAATTGATAGTTTAATTGAGAGAAGAAAAATTGGAATCTTATAAAATGCCCAATTAAAACCAGAAAGTACATAAAAATATTAGAAGACAAAAAAGAAAGAAAAGAAATAAGGTTTATTAATATAAAACAACAGCAAATACCATATCTATAAATCCAAGATGTATCAATAATCACTTTAAACACCAATGTTCTGAGTACACTAATTACAAGAGACTATGAGTGGACGGAAAGTGGACACCTAGCTAAATGATATTCTACAAGAAGCCCCATTCGATATAAAAACACAGATAAATTAAAAGTAAAGAGATGAAGAAAGGTATACCATGCTAAATCTCATCAAAAGAAACCTGGAGTATCTATATTAACTGTAGATTAAAAAAACTTTAAAGCAAGGAAATTACAAAGAAAAAAAGCAAGGCATTACATAGTGATAAAGTGACAAATTCTTGAGGAAGGCATAACAATCCATAATGTATAGATGCCTAATGACAGAGCACCCAAATTATGTAAGGAAGAAATTAATAGATCTGAAAGGAGCACTATATATACCCACTATTATATTTGGAGACTTTAACACTCCTCTTTTCGTAATTGACAGATTCAGCAGACAGAAAGTCAGTAAGAACACAGTGAACTAAACAGCATCATCAGTCAACTGGATCTAATTGATATCCAGCTACAGTAGAGTGTACATTCTTCTCAAGTTCACACAGAACGTTCACCAAAATCGATCGTATTTTCAGCCATGAAATAAAACCTACCAAAATCTGTGGGACACAAGGAAAATGTCACTTAGAGGAAATACACAGTTTTAAATGCATAGTTGGGGAAAAACATTAAGATCAACAACCTGAGCTCACAAAACTAGATAAAGAAGAGAAAACTAAATCTGAAGTAGAGAATAAAGGAGTTTTGGTATATATTACACTTGTAAGAATTATCTTTATGGAGGAAATTCAGTTGAAACTGAATTTTTACTATGTATTCCAAAACGAGCTCAAATTTTTATCTACTGTAATATCTGAGTAACATCAAAATATTATCAAATCTCTCTGAAGCTCACTTTCTCATCTATCATAGAGACAATAACACCTATGCTTATTTATGTTCATTGTGAAGATTAGATGAAATAATTCATGAAAAACTCTCAGCACAGTAAGCACTCAAAAGTGGTAGGAGTTGTCCTCATCACCAACCTCATTATCACCACCACCACCACCAACAACAACAACAATATCATCATCATTACAATCAAATGCATATTGGTGAGCAATATTGAACATTCAAGGGTAATAAAGCCTGATGATTGTAGAATCTATAAGACAAGCATCCTCTTTGCTAAGGAATTTGCTTAAAGTCCGCCTTTTAAAAAATATGTTCTAGCCCTGGCTGGCGTAGCTCAGTGGATTGAGCACGGGCCTGCGAACCAGACGATCGCGGTTCG
This sequence comes from Sturnira hondurensis, assembly GCF_014824575.4. NCBI lineage: Eukaryota > Metazoa > Chordata > Mammalia > Chiroptera > Phyllostomidae > Sturnira > Sturnira hondurensis. Next base: position 9,926,637 of record NW_028094832.1, read on the forward strand.
ATTCCCAGTCAGGGCACATGCCTGGGTTGCAAGCCGGTTCCTTGCAGGCTAACTACCAGCAGGGGATGCACAAAAGGCAACCATACATTGATGTTTCTCTCCCTCTCTCCTTCCCCTCTAAAAATAAATAAATAAATAAAATCTTTTTTAAAAAATAAATAAATAAAAAATATGTTCTTATGTGAACTCATCCTAATATTGATGGCTTTCCTTCTCCACAGTGACTGAGCATTGAGACACTTCATTCTTCGAGTTCTGCTAAAATTCCAGTCATACACATGAATTTGCGGGAAATTTTGTAGCAGAGGAGAGAGGTTAATTATCATATACCTCAAAGAAAACAATGTGGAAATTCTTAGTGAACGTTTCTTTATGTCCTATCGAGCCTTTCTTAGTAGTCCTGCCAACAATGGTTTTGTTTTCTGCCCCTTTTCCCCATAATGTGCCAATTCTCCTGCCTTCTCTCTCCCTCTCTTGTTTCCCTTTATAAACTTCAAATTCCTCTCTTCCTTTTCTAAAGAGCAATTCAGCTCTGCTTGGCTATACCTCTTAAAACTTGTGTAACAGATCATATAACCTGGACTCAAAAGAGTTACCTTATTTTCAGGACTGCTCGCGTTTTATTCTGTTTTGGAGAGTCCTGCCTGGCCGTGGATGAAATCCAGGCCTGTCTCACAGCTTTTGCAGGTTTAGTTTCTTGTTAGTTCATTTATGTTTAGTCCAATTTAACATCAAAATTATTCTCATAAAGATTGAAGATTCAACCTACCTCCAATCAAACCTAGCTCAGACTGGGAAAAACTATAGTAAAGAAGGGTTTTGTTGTGTGCTTCTTCATGATTTCCCCTCTAGTTCTTCTCCCTCTGCAGCCCCTTGGTGGAGAGGAAAGAGAGATTAGGTTCAGGAAAAGTCTGGAATTTACAGTGGTAATCTGGTCTTCGTGGCCTCCAGGAGTGATGGATGCTCAACGGTCCTTTGTTTGGGTGCAGGGTAATCTGAGGGCACTTTAGCAATCTCTAATGGGAATCTTTGACCTGTGCTCTCTGATAGGTAGGTATTTCCTGTGCTGGCTGCCTGCAACTCTCCAGGAGGTCCTGGATTCCTTTACTCCATCCCTGTAAGGGCTACATTGTGCCTTTAGCCAATCCTCACAGGTGAGGCCCCTCCAAAGTATCCCGGCCCCCCACCCTTCTACTGGGTTCAGATCTGGCCCACAGGAATTATAAGCTCCTTTGCTCCTTTACACTCTGGGGAATGTAGGCCATTCCAAGAGCAGCACTGTCTCTTAGGTCCACAGCCACCAGCTCTCCAAACAGCTGCTTGCAGACAGGTGCCGCTGTCTCCCAGTGTGCAGGGGAGAGAGAGGACACAGTACTGACAACAGACTCTCTGAAGAAGCCCTTTCCACCAACACACCTCTATCAGTCTCCTGCCTTTCCATATATCCCGAAGGTGGTGATGGTCTAGGGCTGCGATTTGTGACCTTTCTCATCTCATGGCACACATAAACTAATTACTGAAATTCGGTGGCACGGCAAAAAATGTATTTTTTGCCAATCTGACAAAAAATAGGTGTAATTTTGATTCATTTGTATCAGATGGCTATTTTATTGACAATCTAAGGAAAAAGAAGTCAGTGTCCCTGACTAAATAGTATTGAATGTTTTAAAATTCTTGTGGCATGCCGGTTGGACATCAATAATCCATGCTATATTGGGTCAGATTTGGCATCATTCTTCAGCAAATTGTGCATAGATGTTTTGGTATCATTATTAAACATGCAGAGCACAAAACACCATTTGTTTTAACTTAAGGTTTCTTCCAAAACTAAGATGCCCAGATAACTCCCATTTTATCATTGTTTCATTTGCATATAGAAATTCTTCAGTTATGTTCAGCAAAACTGAGGAGTATAGATAAAAAATTTGCATATATAGTAATTTTATGCATTGATTCTCTACTTTTAAAAACATTTCTGTATTTTTATTTTTTGTACTTATGTTAAGTTAAAATAATTTCTTTAAAGGCATACTCAAGACATATAACCAATGGAAGAGTTGGATAGAGCAATTCAAATGTGAAGGACCTGTCCCTGTGGCAAATTCTCAAGAAAAAGTCCTTTCCTAAGGTTGGCACGGTGGATAAGGTAGGGTGTCTCTCGTGTTTTAAATTTTCCTTAGTTATATTCGTGAATGTTTAGAGGCATAGAGAATACTTCTGTGCACATATACTATCACCCCCAAATTAGGCTTTCTTTAGTAATATATAAACAATGTGACTGAAGCTGAATTAACTTTTAAAAAATCGTTTCATTATCTTTTCATTTGCCTCATAAAATTTGAACTTAATAAACCACCAGTGGTATAAGTACATTAGAAGCTAGGTTCCCAATTAACATCTTTTTTTTTTGCTGTGAAGAGATAATCAAGCATAGAAAGTTAAGCAAGATTGACTTTAATGTGATTATATTGGAGACAAATTTAATCAGATATTTATTAGATTTCCCCAAGGAACCTCTTAAAGACTAGCATTACTATTGTTTTCCTACATATTCACCACAGCTAAGTCTTGAAGGAAAATAAACAAATGTGCTCTCTTGAAAAGTTTTTTTTTTTAAAGATTCTATTTATTTATCTTTAGAGGAGAAAGGAGAGAGAGAGGGAGAGAAACATCAATGTACGGTTGCCTTCGGTGTGTTCCCTGCTGGGAGTTGGCCTGCAGGGAACCGGCCTGTGCCCTGACTGGGAACCGAACTGAAAGATTTTTGAATACAGTTTCTTCTGCATATTCGGACTCTACATAAGCGTAAAACTCCTTTCCTAACAATGGTGCTTTTTGAGTTAAGGACATTGGCTGTTGATACCAAGTTGACCAGCTAGTGTTGAGACTGAGTCACAGTGATGGCTGGTCTGGTTGCTCAGAATCCCCTAAGGATCCTAGAGAGATCAGGGAAACAGAAATGTAATGCAGGTGTGCAGCAGGGTGTTAGATACGTCATCACGTGAAGAAGATCCTTTAGTGTTACAGGTAGAAAGCTTTCCTACAATCCACTTTTCTACTTACGTTGCCTTTTCAGCCCATCTTAGATACATGTAAAACAGGAATGCTTGCATCATAAACATTTGTGGCCATTTTGTTTCCCAAGATCCTCTGTGTTCACTTTCCCATGTAGTAAACAAGTTTGCAATAAAAGGGATGGGAATAGAAAAGCACGACATTTCTACCCAACAATTTATGGCCTAGTGCTGGTTTTCACCTACTGTCAAGATCATTCAAATCTCTGAAATTTAGCTCTAAATCACCACTTGAATGTTTTCAAGTTCAGCTCCAGCTCCAGTGAATACTAAGTTTTTCTAATAGATTCTCCCCTGGAGCCAGACTTTATTCAGTTTTTCAAATGTTTCCAATACGGGATCCAGCGGAATTAAGGCTTGCTTGAGTGTGGTTGGTAGGGTATGTGAATGTCTCACACAAGATGGACAGTAATTTGAACATTTCACCTAAAATGCCATACGTACGATGTGCTTGAGTGTGATATTGTGATGTTATAGAATTACATGCTTATGATTTTGTAATAAAAGAGTTTGTAATAAAAAGGGGGCATTATTTGTGCCAGATCCATATATGATAGACTAGTTCATTCTCTTTTTATTTTTCATTAAGGTTTCAAATAAAAACATAGTAGCTGCTGCTTTGATTTCAGTGTTACAGTTCAGATATCTTACACGAAGTTGTTACGGAGGATGAGGATAAATAGTGCTGGCTTCTCACTCATTTCTTGGGCTTTGATGTAAGGGATGCCACCTTGCCTTTGCTTTTTCCAACAATAAACTGAGTGAAGGGAAGTGGGGAGGAACCTGGCAAATCTGGTAGTTTCCAGAAATCACAATTTGGAAGGAGGTAAATATCAGCTTGGGGTGGGCGGTGGTTCACTTTTGCAGATTACTTTACGAATCTTGCTCTGTAAAGCAAGATGTCTCACAAAAATGTGCTTGAGTTTCTAATAAAGTAGATGCTGCTGAGTGGAAGAAACGGGGCAGGAAAGAATAAAAAACACTGATTTAGTGGCTACAAAGAGCTTCTCACTTCTGTTCAGTAGTCTCGGCCGTCTCATTGCCTGTAACCATTGATCACCGTTTCCTTTTCTAAGTGCGCATTCCACTTTTTGAGGAAATGGTGTGCTATATGATCAACTTTCTGGCTTTTAGCAGGAAAGACAGACTATAACTTATTCCACAAAGGCATAAACATTTCCTTGAGAAACCGAAATAGAACATAGCACACTTTCCCTTGTTTATAAGGTACCTGTATTTCTTCTCGATGGAGTTTTGACTGCATACTTATTGTATCTATCTGCTACATTACAGTCTCAGGAAGTCCAAGAAAACACTGGGACACTCAGATTAAACAAAAATAAAAAAATCATACACTTTCCTATTTCCACCAAGAAAAAAATTCTTTTCTCACTTTCTTCATCCCTTATTTCTACTTTGCAGTAAAATAATAGCTATGGTTAACTGGATGGATTTCAATAAGGTGCAACAGATGCTGGAGACACCTGTGTTAATAATAATAAAAAAGAAAACTATCCAGAATTTCTGTTCTCCAGATGGAGTTCCAATTTTTTAACCATTTATAATTCAAACATTTGAAGTAAAAAGGAAGGGTAATTCCAATTAAGGTGGGTTGCTTATGTCCTGCCAAATAGAAACATTTCAAATGTTTGAATTTGAAGAATAGAAACACTTTAGTTTTTGTTAGTAAGCCTGGGTTGGGGTTGGGGGGGTTGGGGGGGGGAGGGAGTACTTTAGATATGGATAATTAATGTAAATTTATTCCATATACTTTCAAAAAGGAAGTAATTGAGTCAGCAAATATGTAAATTCATGGACAAAGAGGACATGTTTACATTTAAGTCCTAAGGCTACTTGAACAGTATACTAAATAAAGATTGTATTGTTGAGGTTCCAGAAAGGAAATTGGGGTCTGCAAGCAACTCTTCTTTTTTGTTACTGAGCTATAATTGTGTGCCTAGGAAACTACCTTAAAAACAGAGCCAAAAGCTCTTTTTGTACCAACTCCATCCTCTCTGTTGCTGTGTTACAGAAGAGAAGAAATAAACTAACATTTAATGAATCCCTACTATGTGCCAAACATTAAAGTAGCATGATACCTACTTTCCTTCATTTAACTCTTATTGAAATCTGTGCCTGATTCTGGGTGGGACCTTAGGGTCTTATCCAACTTCCTGGCAGAATGCCTGGTCATCTAAATCCTAATACTTTAACCCCCCCCCCCTTTTTCTGAGAGATGACTGTACCATTTATCTTCTTTTAAAGAATAAAGAATCACCCTAGAGGAGAGCTTACATTGTACACTGTTTAGAAGATGTGTCCAGGCATGTCTGTATTGAGCCAGGTTTGCATATTTCTGAATTATTTCAATGTGACTTTAGTCAAATTTTGAGGGGTTTGGAGATTTATGGGGAAATATCCCAATGTTCTATTTTAGCATATTTTTTTATTTTCTTAAAGAAATAGAAATGATATTTATTCATTTTGCTGTTTCACTCCACTGTTTATATAATTTTTGACTTTTCTGAAAACTTTCAACATACAGTTTCCTTCAAAGGAAATACTTTAAAGGATTTGGCATACATGGAAATCGTAAGACTCAGTCATATATGTGGTTGCATTTAGGTTTGACAAATTTTTGTTCTGAGAAATCTAAAATGAATTCAAATAATCATAAAAGCCTGAATATTTCCTAAGCTTTTACATTTTCCAAATATATGAAATATTCTGCTACATAGCTAGAAAAACTTGTAACACCAACATAGAGTAATGAATACATGAGCTTACATTAAGGAGATTCTTAGTCTCCATGCAATTCACAAACATGGGTTAGATTGATTTAACATGCTCACTGCTGGAAAATACATGCTTTTGCTTTTTTTCCTCCCTTCTCAGTTTCTCAGCCCAGATATTCGATGACTGTAACATCCTTGTTCAGTCTTTTTTGCAGTGTGAAGCACCACCCACTAAGAGCAAAAAAAGCCTGTGGTCTGTGAACCCAGGTAGACCACGGACACTGTTGAAGTTTTTAGTAGTACTAAAGTCTTATCCTTCCACTATTTCTTCATTTAAAAAGTTCATTTATAGGCTTGAAAGGGAAAGATATCTTTAATACTTTACAACTTAACTAATAATCCAGCCTGAATTCTCAAACAATACATGGGGGCATAACAGCATATACTTCAAACTCATATTAGAAGAATAGTGTCTTACATGGTTTCAGAATAACAGCATAGCCTCAGTAAAACAGATGGAAATAACCTATGAAATTCACTTGTTCTCTTTCTAACTTGAAAAGATATGACAGTTTAAAACCTCTAATTTTGTTTTGTTTTTCCTGCTATATCCCCTTTGCTTGGAAACTGCTTCTGATTTTCTGCTGTCTTTTTTATTTTTTTAAATTTAGGTGACATTGATTAATAAAATTATATAGGCTTCAAGTATACAGTTCTTTTTTAAAAAAATACATTTTATTGATTATTCTATTACAGTTGTCCCATTTTTCCTCCCTTTTATTCCCATCTGTCCTGTACCCTCCTCCCACCATCATTCCCCCACTTTAATTCATGTATACAAGTTCTTTGGCTTCTCCATTTCCCATGCTATTCTTAACCTCCCCCTGTCTATTTTGTGCCTACCATTTATGCTTCTCATTCCATGTACCTTTTCTCTCCTCCTCCTTCCTGCTGATAACCCTCCATGTGATCTGTATTTCTGTGAATCTGTTCCTGCTGTAGTTCTTTGCTAAGTTCATTTTTGTTTTTGTTTTTAGGTAGGTAGTTGATAGTTGTGAGTTGGTTGCCATTTTACTGTTGGTATTTTTGATCTCCTCCTTTTTCTTAGAGAAGTCCCCTTAACATTTATAGAATAAGGGCTTCGTGATGATGAACTCCTTTAATTTGACTTTATTTGGGAAGCACTTTATCTGCCCTTCTATTCTAAATGATAGCTTTGCTGGATGGAGTAACCTTGGATGTAGGTCCTTGCCTTTCATAACTTGAATACTTCTTTCCAGTGCTTCTTGCCTGCAAAGTTTCTTTTGAGAAATCAGCTCATAGTCTTATGGGAACTCCTTTGTAGGTAACTGTCTCCCTTTTGCTTGCTGCTTTTAAGATTTTCTTCTTATCTTTAATCGTGGGTGACTTAATGATGTGCCTTGGTGTGTTCTTCCTTGGGCCCACCTTCTTTGAGACTCTCTGAGCTTCCTGGACTTCCTGGAAGTCTATTTCCTTTGCCAGATTGGGGAAGTTTGCCTTCATTATTTGTTTGAACAAGTTTTCAATTTGTTGGTCCTCTTCTGTTTCTGGCACCCGTATGATTCAGATGTTGGAACATTTAAAGTTGTCCAGGAGGTCCCTAAGCCTCTCTCCATTTTTTTGAATCCTTCTTTCTTTATTACATTCTAGTTAACTTTATTTCTTCCTTCTGTTCCAAACCATTGATGTGAGTCCCAGTTTCCTTCTTGTCACTGTTGGTTCTCTGTACATTTTTCTTTATTTAACTTTTCATAGCCTTCACTTTTTCATCTATTTTGCAGTAATATTCAACCATCTCTGTGAGCATCCTGATTACCAGTGTTTTGAACTCTGCATCTGATAGGTTGAACTAACTCTTTAGTTGAGAATTACAAGTATCTTGCTTACTTGTAATTTTTTCTGGAGGTTTGATTTGTTCTTTCATTTGGGTCATATTCTTTGTCTCAGTGCACCTGTTATGTTGTAGGGGCAGAGCCTTAGGTATTCACCAGGGCTGGGCAACCCCCATGTCACTGCGTTGTGACGCTGTATGTGGGGCAGGGTTCTGAGAGGGAACAGCACTGCTTACTTGTTTCTCAGGTGGCTTTCAGTCACTTCCCCTGGTACCCACAAGCAAATTGGGCCCTTTTGGTGCTGATTACCAGGTGGGTGGTTTGTGTCCATTCTAGGACCCTGTAGGTCTCTCCAACAAACTCTCCTGTGAGGGTGGGAGTTTCTCCTGCTGCCTCAAACCCCATGGGTGTTTGCAAGCAGAGGTTCTGAGGCTTTATTTCCCCACACTGGAACCTTGGGTTGCTCGGTCTGTCTCACTGTTCCTCCTGGTTCATTCACACGTGAATGTGGGACCACCAGCTCTGCAAGACGCCACCTGGCCCACCCCAGTCCTCCAGCTTGCCCTCTTGCCGTGAGTCCTCTCCACCCCTCCTACAGGTCTGGAGGAATATTTCTTCTTTAACTCCCAGGTTGTTGGACTTCCATAAAGTTTAATTTTCTGGTAGCACTGGTTATTTTTTTGTTTTTAAAATTGTTGTTGTCCTTCTTTTGGTTGTACAAGGAGACAAAGTATATCTACTTATGCTTTTATCTTGGCCAGGAGTCCTCAAGTGTACAGTTCTGATACATCAAGTGTGTATTGCATTGTTGAACAAACTAGAAAAACAACAAACACTTAGAGATACAGACAACAGTATGGTGGTTACCAGAGAGAAGTGGAGAGGGGATGTAGCAAAGGGTGAAGAGGGTCAAACACATGGTGATGGAAAAAGATTTAAATTTTTACTCTTAATGACTCATCCACTTTTTAAAATCTTAGCAATTACTTAGACTCCAACTTAAACACCAACTCCTGAGTAAAACCTCCTCTAATCTTAACCTTGTAAAAACATACACAAATACCAACCTTCTGTCCTATTGCATTTTTACACCACTTTTAAAGAATTACCATTGTGCCACATTTTAAGTCCTTTTTATTCATATGTATCTCCATCACTAGAATTAAGTTCCTGTGGATGAGATTTTGAATTATGATTCTATTTCCAATTATAATATATTTCCAGAAAGAGTCATTCGTACGTGGTGTGTAAGACCTGTAGTTTTTGTTGTTTTGTTTTTAGTCGCATTAAACACAAACAGAATGTAGACAATCACAGGAGAGGTTTCCACAACTTCCTATTCAGACTTAGTCCCGATTGTCATGAAATGTGAGCCTCCATTTCCCCAGCTCCACACACAGCTTCTCATTTCTTTGTCTAGTCCTCCACCTACACAGAGAATAGTGGGCACCTTATTAGCACTAAGTCTTGCTGAATTTCACTGTATAAATGGTTGTCATACTAATCCTGTGCAAAGCTGAAACAATTCCTAATTTTGCTTGAGATGAGGCTGAGAAGGGAGGGGTCACAGGAAATCTATCAGTGGAAACAGGCCACGCTGGTTCATTCAAAAGGCTTGAGTGAAGAATGTGTTAAAAAAAACACCCTCTAATAATATGAGCAATTTTGACTTCTACATTCTATCTTTCGCTTGAATAAAATCTCTAGGATTCAGATGTGAATACCCTTTCCATTATTCTCTGATTTATGTGCTTTAGTCTACCTTCAGAATTTGAGGTGTACAAAACATCGGGTCAGTGATATCTTCCTCGAACAACATAAGAAAAATGACTCAGGTATATTTTGTGGTTGTGGCACTTATTTAAAGGTTGGTGAAGTCTAAGTAAACTGTAGTTGCATTTTAACTCTTGTTTGATATAGACATTGCCTAATAACTGCATTGTGAATATTTAATGAATGACTAAAATAACCATACTTTCAGAATGAAAACTTTTATAAAATATTAATCTGTCTATGGTTTTGTAGTTGTAGAAATTATTTATGTTCATTAAACCCTTCTTGCTAAATAAATATGCTGAGTTCTAAAAGTTATATGACTCCCATCCACTAAACAAAAATAAATGTGGGACTTCTCACCTTCTAAGTGAAAGCAAATTACAAGCAAAGAATTCCTTTCAAATATTTTCCTGACTCATGAAAGTTTGTGCACAAAACCAACACATGAAAGAACAATTTTTGTCAGGTTTAAACTAAAGTCACTATAACACGTATGAGGCGCTGTTTATTTCCAGTCCACTAACACTCGTGAGGTTTCTTTGGAATGAATGTCAGGGTAAGGTAGAGTCATCCTAAATATAATATCTATGAGTAAGCCCCTTCTTTGTAAAATAAATAATTAGACTAAGTTAATACCTATTCTCTATAAAGTCTACTGCACCTTTGTGTATCTTTGTGGTACCTTTGATGATTGATGCTATTTCCTTTGCCTCTAGGTTAGTGATATCTGCTCATTTTGATAGGCTGATAGCTTCGGCACACCACTTTGGGATATGTCTCAAAAGCAAAAAACATGGACGTGTTTGAACCTTTTCCTCTAGTTCTATGCAAATGTGGAAACAGAATGGAGGAGAGAGATTAGATAGAATGGGCAGTTGGATTTAAACAAGGATAGTGTTTTCTACTGGCACTTTTTTCTGAAATTTTAATATATTCGACTTACATCTATTGAGTGTCCTTTATGCGCTTGGTACTTCTTTAAAGGCCATCGAAAAACGTGAGAGATATCATCACAGGAAGGAGTGATCTAGTGATGGAGATGCACAAATGAGTCCTCTGCCAGACGGAGTATGATTCCTGCTGGTGGAGAGAGGTGCACATGAGGTTTGAAGTAGATGGGAGAAGCAGTTCAGGTAACAATTTTAATTACAACAGAAAGTTTGAGAAATACTCTCTGAAGAAAGGGACACTTGCATTGTATCTTGAAGGATGGGAAAATTTCAACAGGCAGAGATGAGAGGGACAGGCTTATGGGAAGATAGGAACATAGGGGCAGATGTTTAGAAACAGAAGAGTATGCGTTGGACTGTGTATTGAATTCATGGGTGTAGAAGACGATATGGTTGTAAAAACAGAGTGGCACCTGGGTTTGGTTCTGTGGCTCATAGGAAATCATTGAAGACTGATGGAAGAGAATAATCTGCCTTTGTTTTGATTTTCCACATAAGAATTTTATAGAGTAAGATTAAAAATAACTACATTAGTTTTAGACTGAAGATTATTCGTACAGCAATGCATCTTATATTGATATTTCAATGGTGGAGGCTGGGAAGTAGGGGAACCAGGTAGGATGACATCTCCATTATCCAAGTGAGAACCGTAGGTGATGGCTATGAGAATTCAGAGGAGAAAGCCAATGTTAAATATACTATGAAGGGCAAATTAAGAATACTCATACACCAAGCGGGTGTGAAGAGTAAGAGGGAGGGAAAAGGCCCAGACATTTCTGAGTAGGAAGTTTCTGAAGAGAATTCCGTGATGGAGAACTTAGGAGAATCACACACATGGGTATCATGGTTGGAATTGTCCACCTGCAGGCTGGTACTTGGGATTGGAATGAGAAAGGAAGACTGTCACTTGAGGCAATGGCATAGTGCAGAATGAGGATGTGCACAAAACTGACAATTAGGCACAGAGTCAGTGTACACAGCGGAAGTGCGGAGTGCCACAGTGCCAGATGAAGGTGTCAGATACAGAGTACAAAGTCAGTCACCTAGGTCCTAGGAGGGAGCAAGTGTATGTGAGCCAAGAGCAAAAGGGCAGCGCTTCTAGAGAAAGTGCTGTAACTGGGTCCCAGCTGGCCAGGGCGAGTAGGTAGACCCGGTTGAAGGACCATGATAGAAAAAGTGACTTGGCATCTTTTGAAAGAGTTTGAGGTGATTATATAGATCAACTGCTAAAAATGGCATTTGCAATTCATGGAAAAGTTGGAAGCTAAAAATGAAGAGAATTTGGATTCATCTCCATTGAGGTGGAGTTCATAACATGGGGAAGTGTATACCACCAAAGAGAAAATACAATGAGGGGGAAACACTATGCAATGCCTTTTTGGTGGCATTGTTCCAGTAGGAGTTGAGAAGAGGAGACGTTGTAAGGCCAGTAGGAATGGATTTTCCAGTCAAAAAGCATCCCAGTTTGCCAAAAATGTAACTTTATTCACTTTTCCATAACTTAAACACCTCAATGCTCATTTTTTTTTTCTCTCCTGGAAGATAGAAACCTTACTCTGATGAATAAATTCCATGTTTTATTCAGGCATTTTGAAGCCCAGTTAATCCAGGATTTTTCCCAGCTCATGCCTTCCCCCCATGAGGCATCTTAGTCCTGGAAGACTCACGTGGTGCCACAGTATCACTGATGAGGGAGCCACTAGAACTGGCTTGTCCTTGTCGGAGTGGGCTGAGATGCGACTCTTTCTCTCTGCTCTCACACCCGCCACGTGCGGTTCGCTCATCCATCAATGCAGGATCTGCAAGGCTCCCATTTCCCTCGCATGCCTGTCCTCCTTTACCTGAACATCAAGTCACTAGCAGGTCTTCCAGCTCTCTCCTAACCAACCTCCTAACCAATCGTCTAGGAAACACAGATGCCCCCAGGACTACGGGAGAATCCCAGGCTGTCTTAGGCTCTCTCTGAAAAATTATCTCTCAATGCAGTCATTTGTAATTCCGCCATCTATGAACAGAAAACATGTTTTAGTTTGTAGCCATGCAAGTATCAGACAAGTGCACATGAATCTTTTCAACTCAAGGATTCCCACACTTCCCTTTGGTATCCTATTCAGTCACCAGCTGTTTAATGTAAAAGACTAGCTGGAATCAAAGATAAAGAAGGTGAATTAATTTTGAAAGACTTCTATCAACTATGACCTTTACTTGAATATTACTTAAGATCAAGATATATTTATAAAACTCTAATTCTGTGCATTGGATGACGCTGGACTCTCCTAACCTCCAGTAAAATTCATGCACAGGAAGTGAATTTGGTTAGTCAGTTAATTAAAGCCATGAGTTTCTTTCCTATTTTTAGACTTGGCTGTGTGTGCCTGGGGCCCTTCTGCAGAGATTTTCTCATCTTGGTGGCAGCAGGAATGCTGGGGATTGGCCAGCAGTGTGGGGCCCAGGAGGTGGGCTTTTAACTGTTCCTTAGGTAAATTGTCAGACGATGGTCCTGTTTTTTTACCTGACCTCTTCTCCTCCCTTTCAGAGGTGATGAGGACTCCCCATTTCTGATCCTTTCTAGCATTCTGTGATAGAAATGAGCTCTCACTGCAGCAAGTTAGGCTTCAGTATTGCTCTTCTGTTAATAGTCAGGCTTCAACTATCTGTGTTTTAACTGAAAACTGTGGTAACATTTCTCATTGTTTTCATTGCCTCTCCTTGTAGCTTTGTCTTTATTTAAACATTTTGTATGCCTTTCAATAATGTTTATTTTCTTGAACATCAAAATAGTGGGGTTTGGGGACGGGGCACAGAAAAATGAATATATCTTACCTATCTTTTCAACTGAGTTTCCTTCCATAGCATTCTGAGTCTCTGTGAACCTGTGATTCAAAATAATTAAAACAGTTTAGTGCTCTATCCAATAGCCAAGTCTATAGATCGACTCAGGAATTTATGAAGGCAAGTAATAATTATAGCTATTATTTATGGAGTGCTTACTCTATACCAGACTCTCTTTTTTGATTTTATAATTCAGTCATCACATCCATAGGAAGTACATTCTATTTTAAAGATGAGGAAATTGAGACAGAATGGTCCAGTGAATTAAAGGTCTCACAGCCTGTAAATGGTAGAGCCGGAATTTAAACCCAAGCTGCTTTAACACCTTAAATAGAAAGATGTTAATATCCACTTGGGCAATAGGGATATGTGGGTTAGCATTTAGCCTGAGTAAAAGCCAGATTGTTGTCTTTTCCTTCTCCATTTAAATTCTACATCTATTTTTAAGTTGTTAATATGCAAGACCACTAACTTAGTCCATCAGATCTAGGGAGGCTATTCAGAAGAGTATAGTCTAATTTCTCTTAATCATGGTTTCAGTAGAAAGAGACTAGTGGTATCAATGACTCTCCCGTATGACAAGAGTAAATCACTTTACCATTCAGGGGCTCGGCAGTCTTATCTGTTAACTGAAGAGATATCCTAAGAGATAATAAGGGCCAAGGTTTATTTGTCTCTGTTGTATGCAAAGAATTTCATATATACTTATATGTATTTCTAATCATTGTTCAGTTTCAAGACAACCTAATGAATATGAATTTGAGTTTGAATAGGAACTTGTTCCACCACTCTCCTTTGCAGGACACTGAACTAGATCTCAATGACCTAAGTGTCGAATCCAAATTGCTCTTTGTACTTTAGGGGCCTGTATATTGTTCATACTTGTGTTTTTACAGTCATTCAGAGACTCGTTCAGTTCTGTCAGTTTCATGAGGTCTCTTTTTACTCATCAAGCCCACACTGATCTCCTTCCTAAATGATACCTTGTATAAAAGAAGCAATGTATCAGTGATTGAAGACAGGGCTGCATTCATCTTCTTTTGTACATTGTCTTTGTTTTACCAAGGAGATTGCAAGCTCATGGTGGATAAGTTGCGATGGCTTGTTCTTAGTTTTAAAATCTCTTCCATAGAAACTCATATAATGCTTGGCACAAGTTGAAATATTATGTTTTTAATGTTGGTTCAAAAAACTAAGAAAAACCAAAAGTGAATTTTACATTGAGGCTTAGGGATACAATTTTTTTCTGTGTTCTTTGAAAGACAGAAAGTTTCAAATATTTTGAAAAGATTTATTTTTAACTTAAAGTCGATTTTCTAATTTCTCATTTTAGATTTAGTATTTAAATTTAATTTACGGATTCTGCTATAACATCTGAGAGCTCGGTGGATTAGCCCTTTTTCCATCTTCTGCTTCCCAGAGGAGCAGCGGGCAGACAGTGTGACATATGAAACAGTAATACAATTGGAACAGAAACAAACTCACATTTTGAGAGAAGGAACACATCTCCACAAGAGAAACTTGCTTTCCTTTTATCACTCCCCTCCTTTTTTTGACAGGATGATATTGACTGAACACATCTCCTGTAAAGAACCTGCCAAAACAAGAACATTTCTTATAGTTTTCAGTCCTTGGCTTTTCTATAAACCGGTGCACCCTGTCAGCATGTATTTATTGATCATATATGATGTTGCTTGTTTGATCCACAAACTTAGCTGCTCATTGAAGTGGGTTTCCAATATGGAGTTATCAACTTGTTATAATTTTTATCTTTATTTTCTTCACTGTATTCTGTTGTAATGTTTTTGTATTTATGGATTGATGCCCTAATGATACCCTTTAAGTATCACATGCGTGGGGCTCAGTCAGAGTATTGGATTCGTTGAGTAATTATGAAAAACAAAGTGATGAATAGGAAAATATCGGGAGCTTTTTATTCTTTCTAAAGTTTATGGCAGGTTTTTTAAAAAAGAAGTCTCATTAAAGATTGGATTTCCTTTTTTAAAAAATATTTATTCATTTATTTTTTGAGAAAGGGGAAGGGTTGGAGAGTGGGGAGAAACATCAATGTGTGGCTGCCTCTCGCACACCCGCTCCCGGGGACCTGGCCTGCAACCCAGGCGTGCATGTGCCCTGACTGGGAGTTGAACTGGCGATCCTTTGCTTCACAGGCCTGCACTCAGTCCACTGAGCCACACCAACCAGGGCAAAGATTGTAATTTCTTAATTACACTCTGGAAAGAAAATGTTGCCAAGGGCTGGAATTTGGAGGAGTTCTCGAAGAGCTTTGCAGTTGCACTTCTCTTAAGGACAGTCTTCTCAACCCAGTATGGAATTGTAGAATATGCCAGTGGAGCACAAACTGGCTAATGCAGATTGAAAGTAAGTCCTGGGCAGAAAAGTAAACAAAACAAAATAAAAATCCTTTTCTTTGTAGCATTTAAAAGGTGTTCGTGTATCCGCTCTGTTTATGCAGATCAAGGGTTGGTAAACTTTGACAGGTAGGCCAAATCCAGCCACTGCAGTTTTCGTAAATAAAATTTTATTTGAACACAGCCACACTCATTTGTTTACATATTGCCTGTAGGCTCTTTAGCGATGTAACATGAGTTAAGTAGACCACTTAACTGTTAGACCACTCTCTGGTTAAGTAGACCAGAGAGCTGGAAGCATTCACTGTTTTATTCATTGTGGAAAGAATGCGTCAACGCTGATTTGGATGGGCTCACCGACTGTTCTTAAGCGCTTCCACGTGCTCTGCGCATGTGCATAAATACCACTGATCGCCAACTCACTCACCCGGTGGTGGATCCACCTGCTTCTGACCACACGGCGTCGTCAAGAATATGAAGCACAAAATTTAGTCTGGCTTCCACATCCTCTTGTGCATTTTCCAACCAAGTGGTTGGGAATTATGGGGTGGGTAAATCTTGTCCTCTTACATTAACGAAACCAGTGTTACTCGATTGATACCGTCCCACCAAGTCTGATTTGCTTATTACCTGAAATCAGTATCTCTTTTAATAAATAATGTTTGCATAATTGTGATGTGTCAAATTCTATAGAAACTATAAGTCCTTTAAATATATTAATCAGTACTAATACAAAAATGACGTGGGACTAGACTTTGCCCTGGGGAGTGTGATGTGGAGAAAAAGTGGTTTCCCCTGATAAGTCTATCTGCTTCCTGTCGTTGGTTCCCTTTTTCTTTGGACCAAATGAAGTAGTTATTTGAGCTTAGATTTTCAAAAATATCCCTTCCATCACTGTTTGGCCGTTATTTTTTTATTATTGTTCTAAAGATTGTGTTTCATATTTGCCTTTTTATTGTATGCTATTTTCATTTTATTTGGGACATTAGTTTTGGGGAAGTGTATTTAAGGAGCTAAAATATATAGGACTGGTTGTCACACCAAACATGTATGTATGAAGCTATACAAAGTTAGTTAAATCAGCTGACTGACTTGGGTCCTTTGCTAAAAGCCCAAAGTGAGCAGCCCTGATTAACTATGACATAGGGGAAAATCATCTGGCTATTCCAGTCATGGTAGAGAAGATATTTAGCTTTATACTGTAATTAGCATTTTCAGAAGGATCATAATTATACGTTATTTGTCCAGGCCATTCCAAACAAAAGGGTCGTTTTGGGAGTTTAGAAGTAACCATAATAGCATGAATTTTAATGATGGGCTAAAATATAATCATGAAATGATGCATTTGTTGTCTGAAAAACTTTACTGATTTTTAAATATATTACTTGGCGTAAATACTCCTTACAATATGCTTTTTAAGAAAATAAACAAAAGCAAACCTAAAACCAAAAAAAAACCCAAAACACTGAAACATTTTATTGGATGAGAAGTCCTGCTCTTGCCAATTACTTAACTTTTGTAGTTCATGCATAACTTAATGAATCTGTGTTCACAAGCATGAATCAAAGAAATAACTATTTTTTGACCCATTTTCAGGTAGTACACAGAAGTAACTTGAAGGTTATATTGTAAAGAAAAGAAACTAAGGCTCAGACACAAACATGCAAGGTAGTATAAACAGGATTTCTGAACACATTTTCTTTGTATTTTAAAATACACTCCTGATATGCAAAGCAACAAAGGCTATAAATACATGATCTGTAGCCCACAAACAGTTCCAGCTACAAATCTAGAAGCTCTAGTCAAGAGTGAGATATTTGAGCCAAAGGATTTCACACCTACTGTCTTAATTGAGGCTGCTGTAACCTAAATGCCATAGACTGGGTGCTCCTGGTGCTGGAGGCTCAGAAGTTCAAGATCAAGACACCAGCAGGTCTGACGTCTGGGGAGGGTTCACCTTATGGCATGTGGATAGTCATGTGCTTGTAGTGTCCTCACAAGGCCGAGAGAGAGACCATCTCTTTGTGTCTCTGTGTACGGGGACTAAGCACATACCCTTATTGGAGGTGTATAACGAGGGCCCTGCCCTCAGGACAGTTATTTCCCAAAGACTCCACCTCTGAATATAATATCAGGAATTATGGCTTCAACATATGAATTTGGTGGTGAGTAGGGAACACAAAGTTTCGGTCCATAGCACCTGCCTAAACCAAGTCACTGAAAACAGTCTCCAGAAAGTTTTTCAGGGAGACTGGTACTGATTCTGCAAACTCTAGGGGCTGAGGAGTAAACTGTGGGTAGGAAGTGATAATATAATATCATTAATAACAACAATAAGAAAATGCTTACTATGTGTTTAAATAAATTAAGAGATTTCATTTTGCCCTGGCTGGTGTAGCTCAATGGATTGAGCACGGGCCTGCAAACAAAAGGATCGTGGTTCAATTCCCAGTAAGGGCACATGCCAGGATTGCAGGCCAGTTCCTAGCAGGGGAAGCACAAGAGGCAACCACACATTGATATTTCTCTCCCTCTCTCCTTCCCTTCCCCTCTAAAGATAAATGAATAAAATCTTTTTAAAAAAAGTATGTCTTCACTTTTTAAAAAAGATTTCATTTTGTTTAGCAAAAAAAAAAAAAAAGTGAGAGGTATGCACTCCCAAAATAAGGCTGTAAAATCTACAGCCTCAATTCTAATTCAAATTATCGATAGTGTTTATTCAAAGACTGAGCTGCAGGGCTTTAATGCAAGGCTGATTCTGCCTTCAGAAAGACCAGCTTGTTTTGTTCAGTCTTGGGAGTCTGATTCATAAAGTAGTTTATAGTGTTTACTGAATGCCTAATAGAGGCCATAAAACTGCCTTCGCAGGTCTTGGGTGAAATCTTTTCCTCTTTGTTTTATTTCCTCTCCCAGAATGGAGAGACATCCTCAATAGTCTTCAGAATTTAATTTGAGAGCCACAGGGAAGTATTTTTTTTTTTTTTTTTGGTAAGGGTGTTCTTTTTCTGACCTGCTTAAAATGACAAAATGCTGTGTAAGGGGTCCTTAAGCTTTACCTCTACACAACACCAAAAATCAATGTAATAGAACCTGTACAGCAAAAAAAAAAAAAAAATCCTTCAGCAAATAGGTTACATTTGTGAAGGTGGCAAGCAGTTTGGGTAGCTCTGACCACTACCCTAAGCTGGTATTTATTTTATAAGCCTGAAAGGCTTGATGTTAACACCCACCAAAACAAAACAAGAAACAAGACCCGGAGTGGGAAAAGGTACTCTCTTTGATGAGTGTCTTTCAATGTGATCCATTCACTGCTGTAGCTTTGCATATGGATCGGGTGTAACTGTGATTGGAACTGGTATGTTTCATGCAGGAGAATTACAAAATCAGGTGGCTCCGAGAGCGCTTCGCCACACTCTGTAGGAAAACCATCATATTTTCACTTAAAAGATCTTTGTGTGAATGCAGTTGCCAACTTTTATAATTTGGTAAACTTTTGTATAAGCAGTTTGAGAAATATTATCAACAAAGAAGGGAGAAATCATTCACAATATGCAAAAATACTTCATAAATCTTTGACTATACTTTATATAACTTATTTTTAATCATTTTTATTTTTCAGTTACAGGCTTATTTCAGCTGACATACAACATTGTATTACTTTCAGGCACACATTCCAGTGATTAGACATTATATAACTTACTAGGCAATCATCCCAGTTAGTCTCATACCCTTCTGACGCCATACATACTTGTTAGAATAATATTGACTATATTTTCTGTGTTGTCCCTTCTAAAAATTGAATTATTAGGGTGACATTGGCTCACTAAACCATACCAGTTTCGATGTATAACTCAATAAAACATCATCTGCACTGTGCGTCCGTTGCCTCAAGCAAAGTCTCTTTCCATCCGCATTTATCCCCCCTTTGCCCACCTCCTCCTACCTTCATCCCCCTTCTCTCTAACTACCCCACACTGTTGCCGGAGTCTATGGGTTATGCATATGTGTTTTTTGGCTAATCTTCTTTCATTCAGTCCCACCACCCTTCTCCCCTCTGACAGCTCAGTCTGTTCCATGTACCCATGCCTCTGTTTCTATTTTGTTCATTAGATTCTACATGAGTGGAAATCATATGCTATTTGCCTTTCTCTGACTGGTTTATTTCAGTTAGCATAATAATCTCCAGGTCCATCCAGGCAGTCACAAAAGATTAGATTTCTTCCTTTTTTATGACTGCGTAGTATTCTATTGCATAAACATACCACTGCTTTTTTTTAAAGTATACTTTATTTTATTTATTTATTTATTTTTAGAGAGAGAAGAAGGAAGGGAGAAAGAGAAGGAGAGAAACATCAATGTGTGGTTGCCTCTCACATGGCCCACACTGGGGGACTTGGTCTGCAACCCAGGCATGTGCCCTGACTGGGAATCAAACTGGTGATCCTTTGGTTCACAGCTGGTGCTCAATCCACTGAGCTACACCAGCCAGGACCATACCACAGCTTTTTTATCTACTCATCCGTTTCAAAATGAAATGACCATGAGAATCTAATACAACTATGAAAGGATAATGACTTTTAAGTGAAAAAAAGTGATTCCATGCAAACGCATAATAACAACATTCCAACATCTATCCAATTTCATATAGAGATATGTTTGCGTTTGGGGAGAAGGAAGTAGTAGACTTGCTTCCTGCCCTTAGAGACACTAAAAATATTATTGTTTTTAATGGAAATATTCACCAAAAAACCCGAACTTCAAGACTCAGTAGGCATTTTGGTATCATTATAACTAAAATAATCAGAGAACAACATGGGAAAGTTATGGAAGAAAATCATCATCCTAAAGAGACTTTCTTAGCCTCTTCAAGGCAGTGATGGTTAGGTTTTCTGAAGCAAGCTCTGTGTGTTCTAACTATAGGATGTAATGCTCTTACCATTACCCTTGATGCATGTTACTCCCACTACTACTACTAAATACAAATGATAGTACAAAGTGTATGTATCTGTGTGTACTTAATTCAATATGGACTTGATGAAAAATAAAGGTAGTGTAAGACTGGGCCTTGTCTTCAAGTGTTTTAAGACACAGCGTGTGTTACCAAGCTTTGGCCCTCACATTTCAACAGATGATGTTGTACCCCGCCTCCACAGGACTAAAAATTATGAGCAACAACCGATATTAACATTGTAACATTATTAATATAAACAAGGATCAGGAATGAAAGCAATAACTACAGCAGTGTCACTAATGAGGAAATATTTTTAAGTGTTACGGATTTAATAGCACACAGACCTCGGCTGACACCATTTAAAATGACAGATAAAATTTAAAGACTAGTATTTTACCTTTATGATCAGTAAATAATTAGTAGTCGTGTCATATGGAATCTAGTCATTAATATAATTTTTTAAAATTGGTATTAACGCAACACAGTTAACTCTTTCACCTAAAACTATTTGTATTGGAGATAGTTATCCTACCCTTGGCCAGGTAGCTCAGTTCATTGGAGACTTGTCTGTACACCAAAAGGTTGTGGGTTTGATTCCCGATCAGGGCATGTACCTAGATTGCAGGTTCGAACCTGGGTCAGGTCACAACATATATGGGAGACAATAGATAGATGTCTCTCTCTTACATTGATGTTTCTCTCTTTCTCTTCCTTCTTCTTTCCCTCAAATCAATAAACATATCCTCAGGTGAGGACTAAAAAAAAGAAATAGTTGCCCTATATTCACAATATATGTGAATGAAAGTTTGCATTTTTGTTTGAAAGGAGGCTTATCAGTATGTATATATCAATTTATTTAATTATAATTCATTCTGTACAAATATACATACATGAGTGCAGATGTATACTTCTGTATACCAGCAGAGAGACATATAATAATAGCTATCATTTGTCAAGTGATTTATCCTTATGCAAAGGACATAATATAAATAATCATATATATGCTTACCCTATATGCTTTGAGGTAGGTTGTAATATTATGGTTGTTGCTATGGTCCTAATTATTACTATTATTATTTTGTAGAAGATGGAGGTGAAATGTGGATGTAAAATAACTTGCCAAGGATAATGTCCCTGGTTATCAGTTAGACTGTGGCCCTACTTCCTTACCACCGGATACCCTGCCTTCCTTCTGTCTTTAACTATTTACACCCTTTCATCAAAATCACCTTATAATCTCCATGACTAGGCTCTGCAGTTTTGCAAGCATGTTAGGTGTGAGAAAAGGAAAAAAATCTTTTTTTAAATTTAATTCTTGTTCAAGTATAGTTTTCTGTCTTATATTCCCAGCCCTGCCCCCCCCCAAAAAAAAAACTTTTATTAAATTTTTCCAGTATTACTTAGTCTCTCTGGAGGTAGAGGGCAAATGTCCCTTTACTTAGGGAAAAGTTCCAGAAGAAGCCCTGAAGTTACCAATGTAAAGTATGTCTGAGGGTGTAGAGGGGACCCTGTAAAATCACCGTGAAGCTGAATGCAAATGGAAATACTGTGCTTAGGAAAAGGAAATTGCTCCAAGTGTGACTGAGATAGAACAATATCTCTGAAGCTTAAATGCCCTTTACTAGGGTGCTACATTGAGGGTAGAGGTTTGAATAAATATTTTTTCCCAGTTGCAAAATGTTGTTTGTTCTCATTGCATGGATCATGTGTGTGTGTATGTGAGGGAACATATTTAGATATCCATACAAATAGAAAAAAAGGGGAACATCATGGGAAGGAGAAGCATATCAATAGAATGAGAGCATGTGCGCCAATGCTTCCCGCTTCATAGGTGAAAAAAACACCAATTGCATAAATGGTTTGTACACATTACACAATCCTTGGACCTATAGTTGCTTAGGAGGGTCACAAGTTTCCTAGGACACAGGAATGTGTATGTGCTGCTCTCTGGTTTTGCACGTGCTTCGAAAGACATGATTGAACTCAGCTTCTTGAACTGGCATTAGAGACAGGGCATCCGGTGACTCTCTTCCCTTCTGTAGCCTTTGGGGCACTGAGAAGAACAGACCAAATAACCTCAGTTTCTTTCAGCCCTAATACTCTACAGTTCTAGCCAAGTTGTTCCCTTTCAGTGAAGTTGTGGCTATCCAGCCATCATTACCCCGTCGTTCTGCTGCCCTCACGCCCCATTCAAACTCTGTCTTCCTCTAATGCTTATTACTTCTTCTAAATTAACCTGATTTTTCTTTAGTTTTTTTGTAAACTGTTCTTTGTACTAGGATTTTAATGGTGGCCATATTGATTGCATTGTTTTACGTACTTATTAGCACACCATATTTATTATTGAAGTAACCTGATTCTAGTTGAGCTGCCTCGGAGTAAGAGGGTTAGGCGCATTTTTTCAAGCAAAGAGTGAGGGATTCTATGGAGCTCTGCACAGGGGACAGGTAGCAATACTGTGACCTACAGACAAGAAAAGAAGCATTTTCTAGAATCAAATAAGTTGGCAGTATGCAAAATAGAAAAATAGGATCAACAAATGGGATTAAAAACAGAACATATCAACATAAATAATGGAAGCAGAATCTGATTAAATGCTGAAGGGGAAATTGTCCTATCTTTAGAATTTATGTCAGCTCTGCTTATTAGAAATTAAAGCTCAAAACCGGTTCCTTGCAGGCTAACTACCAGCAGGGGATGCACAAAAAGGCAACCATACATTGATGTTTCTCTCCCTCTCTCCTTCCCCTCTAAAAATAAATAAATAAATAAAATCTTTAAAAAAAAAAAAGAAAAAAGAAATTAAAGCTCAGAACAGTGTAGGATGCATGCTAATCTAACCTAATCTAATTCAATTAATTAATTAATAATTAACTGATATAATAATATATATAAGTACACATACATATAATTTATTCTATTTTTTTGAAAACACTGTATATAAAAAACAAACTAGGCAAACAAGCAGAACAAAAACAGAATTATAAACATGGAGATCATTTGGATGGTTGCCAGTTGGGAGGAAGGCAGGACGAGAATGATGAAAGGCAAGGGTTTAAGAAGTACAAATTGGTAGGTACAGAATAGGCAGGGGCATGTTAAGAACAGTATAGGAAGTGGAGAAGCCAAAGAACTTATGTGCATGATCCTTGGACATGAACTGGGAGGGGAAATTGAAGGATGAGGGGGTAAAGGGGAAAAATTGTGACAAATTCTAATAGTGTCATCAATAAAATATATATAAAAACACTATAAAATTACACAGAGAAGGCTTTCAGGTGATATATATAGGGCTACTGGCTAATACGTTGTTAAAAAATTCTGAGTAATAGCATTTTTAGAAGAAATCATAGACATAGTAAAAGAAAATAAAGTATCTATTATAATGCATGCTAGCCTATAAGTCCTAATTATATAAAGCAATTCAGAAATCAAGCCAAATAAAACTGATGTAGTGATAGAAATAGCCAATACATTTTCAGGTAACAAATAATCCTTTGTCACTAAAGAATGCCAGCTGAGGCTAGGGCAGCCAATTTTCTGTGTTTACCAAGGTCGTACATGACTTTACCTCTTCAACATATCACTGCTAGATTTTAGGCTTTGTCCATCCTTGGAGATCACTGGTGCTTGTATTCGGGGGCCTTTTATTCACTAGAACTGTGTACCAGTGGCCTGCACCTTACACTCTATTTCTATAAGCTTCAATTAATAATCAAGAAGATGTTTAGAAATAGAGACTATCTTGTTTAACCCAGTCAAATCATATTTAGTAAACCACAGGAGATTTGCTTCTCTCTTCCCCTCCCCTCCTCTTATATTTCTCTTCTCTTTCTTCTTTCCTTCCTTCTGCCTTCCTACCTTCCTTTTTTCCCTTTCTTTTGTAAACACATAGAAATACTAAAACTCTCCCCATGCTCAACATATAAACAAACACCTTAAATAGTACTTCCCTTCTGTCCATCTCTGCCAACCTTCAGAGGAATTTCTTCCATATACACTTTATTTCTTTTCTATCTCCCAGTACTGTATTTTTCAGTGTCGTGGCACATCTAGAAATATAATGAATGACTGAAGCCGACAATGGCTCTGGGGAGTGCCTCAGAGGATCCAGCTGTTCCAAAATGCTGAGAGGATCACTCACCTTGTTCACCTCTAATCCCACCAGGGTTCACCACCGTGCTGAGTACAACGGAGGGATGCTCTGTTTGATGTAATTCATACCAACCTGCGTTCTGCTTACAACACAAATTTGGCGTGTTCCCACACAAGGTCACTTTAAGGGTTTTTTTTTTTGTTATATATCATAATATATGTTTTTGCTGACCTTGTTTTATGAAAAATAAACATTTTATCAACCTGTTAAAGAATCTTGCATCCCTTTTTTTCTATAATCGTATTCCCTACTTTTCTTTCTGCTTATATTGGACATGTTTTGTGTGACACCTACATCCTGTTGGCTCCCTCTCATTTCAACAGTTGCTGTTGTAATCAGGCCATGTGACCCAGAGGTCTAGTGACCCTTCCAGTAGACAAAACTTTTTACATCTCTTTGGTAAGCCTCAGTGGGAGAGTCCTGGTACAGATCCCTGGTTCTGAAACAGTGCGCGCTCTCTGCTACAGAGAACAATCCGTGTGTTAAAAGGCAGTTCTTGGCACACCACCGGGGTCAGCAAAAACTGAGGGTCTCACCATGGAAAACTGACTGTGAGCCCAGAGACACCATCCTTAGCTGGGTCTCATCAGATCCACCAACTCATAAGTTTTTACTAGAGCAGCAACCTACCATGTCATAAGCGATTCATTTTGAAATGGGCCTGACAGGCCTGGGGGACACATGTGAGTTTCAGGAGCATGTGGCCCAGGGTCCTGTGGCCATTGTCACAGTTGCACTGATGTTTTTACTAATGCCTCTCACCCTCAGTTTGCACCTGTGGCTTCATGCTAGAGACCCCTATACCCACTCAATTGAGAAGGAAAAACATAGGACTAATTCCTGATTTCTTGTCCTGGCTCCACATGGTAACCCAACCCCTTTCCACCCTGAAGGACACTGGAAAGGGAAATCTTTCCCATGGAACAGAACTGTAAGCTTGACGTTGGTCATTCATTCATGTTGAGTGAGGGTGAATGTGAACTGAGGTATAGATATGGAGTCTTCTGTGAATGGCTCAGCTGATTAATCCAGGGACAGGAGGGAGCAATATTTGAAGCCTGGAAACAAGGACATTTTTGAAAAAAGCATGTGGATGGACAAATGGGAAATGGGCCCCAAGTATGGCAATTTTTGTATTTTGTGGGAATGTCCATCAGAAACCCCCCTCCGCTGAGAGGCACTGCAGCACCAGGTAAACAGACGGACCTCTGAACACCAGCCTGCCGCTCCTCCGAGACCCAGGGTTTCTGCAGCTGGACCTTGTATGCTCCTTATCTATCTATTGCCTCTCCGCTCCAATTTCCCCTTTTTTCTGTCTACTTTGTGAAAACAAATGTGGGTGGGACCTTTCCATATGTCTCCTTTGCCAGATGGCATAATTCTACCCTCTGGGAGTAGAAGGGTGGCGGGGGCGGGGGCACAGGAGGAAGTGGCCCTCCTCCTTGGCTCAGGGTGCTGGCTCACCGGATTCCCGTTGTCCTCTGGCTTCTCCAGCTCTGGCCCTGAATGCAGGGGAGTCAGCAGCACCTCACAGCCAGCAGCTGCCCTTCGCTCTGGTGCTTTTGTAGTGCAGTGATTGTGGGGGATCACGAACAACTCTCAGTTGCACCTTGGAGAGAAGATGCGTGGGGAAGGTACCCTGTTCTGCCAGTGGAACACTGCAGTGACTTGACTGTCACAAAGTAAGCCATGGCCGTGTCCTTTCCAACATGGTCTTGATCATGGCCCTGGTGTTGGGGGACTTCTCCTTCAGGTGCTCTCTCTTAGTCCTAGTGGCTGCATCTTCTCTCTGCTGCTTCTGTATTCTTCAAAGTTGTCTTTACTTCTTATTAGCCAATGTCTTGTTATTTAAATACTCATTTACAGTTAATAATTATAACTTTTTGCAGCTTTATAAACATGTCATTGGCACATAAAAATTGTCTATGTTTAACCTGTACAACTTGATATTGTGACATATATCCTTTTGAGGTATTGCAGGTGTGGTTTCAGACCACTGTGATCAAGTGAATCAAAATCTTTTTGCTGACGGAGGGTCCTGCCTTCAATCCGTAAAACACACCGCATCCATGAAACACGATAAAGTGACATGCTGTAACATGAGGTGTGCCTGTGTGTGTACATTCTGCAACGATCGCCACAATCAAGCCTTCGCTAGTAATGCTTGAGTTACACTTTCCATGTTAGATGATGGTTTGGTTTACCATCCTGGACTGAACACAGACTAAGGACTGCGGTAGCAGGAGGAGAGGAGGCATGGGCCATGCTGAATGGGCTCCCTCTCACTAAGCTTGACCTTGACACGGGCATTGCTAAATGCCTTTCTCTCCGCAGCAGAAACTAATGCTGAGATCTTGCTCTGGCTCCATCTCTCAAGGCTTCCAGCCAACCACTTGGTGGTGATTTGATTGCTGCCAGACTTCAAGGAGTACACCTAGGTTCCTGCCCGGTGATAACTACAGATGAGCAGTTGCGGGAATCATGATGCAGCAAGAATTAAACAACTATGAGCTTCATCTTCTCATGGATGAAATCACCCCAGCAGGCAAGCAAACTCAGCTCACTTAGGTGCTGACTGGAGATAAGAGAAATCTTGAGTGGGTGGTGGAAGAAAGATGATGAATATTAATGACAGCATTAAGATGACATTACCTGGGACAGTAGCTTGTTCCATTCACCCTTGTATATTAATTTTTTTCTTTAGGAAGTTACAGACAGCTACTAAATCACCGAATGTGTGTGATGGATTGTGTTTATTGTGGGTCACAGGCAGATATCAGTGATGTGAAGAGTAAACATACTTTTGTCCCATCTCTTATCCTCTGGACACTCCTATTTCTTCCACCTGTTACTGTGGCAACCAGCTGCACCCACTGATCAAAGGAAAGCGTCATCCTCAGAGATCTCTCTAGTTCTTTGCCAAGCTTCCCCTCCTAGCACCCTCTGAGACATCTGTGGGAATGCTTTCTGTCATCCTGACACAAGCATACGCCTGAAAGTGCAAGGGTGCGTACCTTGATCACTTGGCACAGGAGCCTGTGAATAAATGCTCCTTTATGTCCCCTGGGGTGGACAATTTGGGGACATATTATACATGGTTCCTCAGAGGTCCCTCATAAGATTGAACCTCTGGTGCCCATAGAGGGGGTGACCTCAGATTGATACACCTCAGATTAACTCTTGCTTCTTGTTCAGCTCTTCCCGGTACTCCGCTCCCATTCTTGTGAATAATTATTCTCAATAAACTGCCTGCACCAAAGTATTGCCTCAGGTTCTGGTTTAGGGGGGGAGACCTGGATCTAAGAACCTGGATCTATGATAGATCTCTCTTACCTTTCATTTTTGGCTTCCTAGATGTGTTCCTCTGCTTCTGGCTTTCCCTTAGGTGTGGATATTCCATAGGATTTCAGCTTCGGTCTTGTTCTCCATCCGCTTTCCGGCTTCATCTCATTGCATTTTAGCCGTGACTTAATTGCTGAAAACTCTCAATCTGTTCCTCCTGTTCACATCACTATTCTGACTGGTAAACCACACCCCACTCTCCATAGACATGTCTACTTAAATGTTCTAATCCAGGTTGAACGTAACATTTAGAGGAAAACAGAGCTCACGTTTGCCAGTCCTGGTTCCCAACCGTTCCTTCTCTGGTATTTCCTTTTGTGAACACCATCACCATGCTCGGCATTGCAGGAGCTTGGAAGCTGCAACTGATTTTTTTTTTTTTTTTTGGTAAATAAATTTTGATGCATCCCTTTCTACACCAACCTTCCGGCCCCAGCAAACAATAAACAAGACATGCTGATTTCTACCTTCTTTGTGTCCGCATTGTCTGCTCTACTTGACATTGCTGCAGCCCCCAGTTCACTGCCAGCTTTCCTTGTGTATTCACTTCTGTACCAGCCGTTACAAAGGAGGCTCACAAGAGGAAGTTAGCCCCTGGCTGGTGTAGCTCAGTGGATTGAGCGCAGGCCTGCAAACCACGCAATTGTGGTTCGATTCCCAGTCAGGGCACGTGCCTGGGTTGCAGGCCAGTTCCCAGCAGGGGACCCATGAGAGACAACCACACATTGATATTTCTCTCCTTCTCTCCTTCCCTTTCCCTCTAAAGATAAATGAATAAAATCTTTAAAAAAGAGGAAGTTGGACCAGTGGATGCAACAGAGGCTGTAGGAGGTAACTAGTTGTCTGC
Organism: Sturnira hondurensis; assembly: GCF_014824575.4. Taxonomy (NCBI): domain Eukaryota; kingdom Metazoa; phylum Chordata; class Mammalia; order Chiroptera; family Phyllostomidae; genus Sturnira; species Sturnira hondurensis. The sequence goes on from NW_028094832.1 coordinate 9,955,525, forward strand.
TGACTCTTTGCCCGGGTCAGGGAACAGCTTTAGTATCTAGTACATACTAAAAACTCAGTGGGTATCTGTTGGGGAACTAAATACATGCTTGACTCTTGAAGCAAACATTGTAAACAGTAAAGGATTGCAATGGAAATGCATGAGAAGGAAAGGATTTTATAGAACACTTTAGGTTAGTGTTTTATACATCTTTAAAACATTGCCTTGAGATTAATTTAAAACTATAAAGAAATTTCATTTAAAACATTATTAGTAGCGTAGTGTTTAGTATCCCTTTATCTAAATGTTGGTAACTTCCATCAGGGAGTCTTTTCATCCCTATGAGAATACTGAAATGCAGTTGTCTAGTGATTTTTTGATATGTTGTATATCTCTCATAGATCCAAAATCTTCAGAGATTTCTGCCGTTGGTAGGAACAAACCCAGTGTTTCCTACATTTTTTCTTTTTTCAGTGACAGGCAATCATAGAGTAGAAGAAAGGTCCAGAATTGGGAGAGTAGCAAAGTGTGGATCTGAAGCACTACTTCGAAATATCTATTGTCATCCTCAACTTCTTCATCTGTTCACTTATTATATCTTGTGTATATTTTGTATACTTCCTTAAATACTCTTATAGCAAGGTAAGAAGAGGACCATTTTTCCCCTTCATTTACACAAAGGAATACTGACTCAGCCATAAAAAAAGAAGAAAATTTGACCCTTTGCGATAGCATGGATGGACCTGGAGAACATTATGTTGAGTGAAATAAGCCAGCCAGAGAAAGATAAATACTATATGATTTCTCTCATATGTAGCATCTAATAAACAAACTGAACTAACAAGCAAAATAGAGACGGACTCATAGATGAAGGAGCAGGATGGCAGCTGGTGTTGGGGAGTGTAAGGAGTGGAGGGATTGAGCAAAAAGAAAAACGGACTCATGGACGTGGACGACAGTGTTGTGAGTGTGGGGGATGGAGGGGACTGAAAGAGGGATAAATGGTAATGGAACAATATCATTGAAAAAGAAAAAATAAATAAAAATAAAATTATGTAAGTGAATTAGGCATTATGTAGGAAAAATAGACAGTGTGTGGTCATGAGTCATTATCCATAAATATAACGATTTTTCTGCTAAGAGAAACCTCAGTTCACATGTCACTAAGTTAAAACAAGAACTGTGGCTACACACATGTTGAATTATTCTCAGATAAACCCAGCAACAGTAGAAATGATCTATTTTCCAAGTGTTAGCATACCTATGTTTGTAACAATTTATTGTCTTACAGGTCAGTATCTTTTGTAAGAAGTTGTAGTTGGCATCCTTGAGCTAAAGACACATTTAAAAATATTATCAGAGAACCTGCCCTGGCTGGTGTAGCTTAGTGGATTGAGCGTGAAGCAAAGGGTCGCCGGTTTGATTCCCAGTCAGGGCACATGCCTGGGTTGCAGGCCAGGTCCCTAGTGGGGGACACATGAGAGGCAACTACACATTGATGTTTCTCTCCCTCTCTATCTCCTTCCTGTCCCCTCTCTCTAAAAATAAATAAATAAAATACTTTAAAAATATTATCAGAGAACCTGATTTGGAGATTTTTAAAAAGAATAATCTGACTTCACAATAACAACACAATGCAATTATTACAAGAGTGTTTTTTAGTCATTCTAGTTCAAAATGGAACTCCACCCTGAAACATTACTTCTCTAAGACTCCCCAGATCAACCGGAACACAGTTATCAGGCCTAACACATTAAACTCTCCGTTTTGCTCTGGATTGAAGCCAGACAACAACAATTGCTTCTATACATCACTGGGAAGCAGGAGATTCTGCCATCTGGATGCATGTCCCCCACTTCACTGAGCAGGGTGCCGAGAACATGCTGCCATCCTGGCCTCGGGGCAAAGGATGGGCAGTGAGCAACCCTGCACACCCCGGTAATAACTCACCTTTTCCTTCGGTACTGGTAGCCTGCTTTCATTTGGTGAAGGTATTTTTCCATTTCATTGAATGTATTGGGTGACACTGGTTAACAAGATCGTACAGGCTTCAGGTGCACAGTTCCACCACACATCACCTGTGTACTGTATTTCCTGTCATTTGGTGAAGATTTTTTAAAGAAAAGGCCCGGGGTATGGGAATTGGAATGTGGCTGTGGTCCCAGACAGTCAAGCTTTGTTTGCCATTCAAGGTGTCAGAATACTGGAGATTCTCTATTTTTTGGGCGTGACCCAGACAGTCTTCATAGTCACAGCTTCCTGAAGGACTGCTCAGAAGCCTGCTGCATCCCTCAGCGAGGACCGTGAGTAGAAAAGTTGTGCTGCCCATCTTGGAGTTCCTTTTCAGATCAAGTCTAACCCAGCCGTTCCAGCAAATACACCAGAATGAGAGAACTCCAGTTTGCTTGGAAACAAGTTATGCATCTTTTTTGCATGTTTGGCTTAATGGTCCATTCCCCCCCAAAAAATATCCTGCCCTATGTCTCAGCATAATCTTGGTCTTGTCTCACTTTGAGACACATGCTTTTCCCCTGTATGTGTTATTTCTTAATCCAATTGGTTGGACTCACCTAAAATTCACTAGGAAGGCTGTCACTGTTTACCGTGAGCTGTTACTTGACAAGGCTGTAATTAGTTGGGCCATTTTACACCTGCTTTCCCAGCTGGGCATGGCATTTTGCTTTACAGTGATTTGTATCAGAACTGAAAGGGCCCTGCTTCGACAATGAGCTCACAATACTCAGTGACAATGTAAAACTCTACAGACTCCACACTGCAGAGAACTTACAGAAGACATTCATTCTTTTACATTGCCAGTGTATCTTTCTTCTACCATTTCACCCTTTTTATAGTATTAGTGGACAGTTTCTAATAGAGAAACCAAAACTGATTCCCTTCTATGCTGGTAGCTCCTGATTTAACATTTCAGTTGACCTTTGGAGAGACGCATCTGTTAGGGCTAGTTTTCATAGTAATCATAGTTACAGATGAACTGTTAGGCCATGGAAATATGCTTTTAGAATAATTCTGAAAGTATATTTAATAATGCCACTTGTGTAAGTTAATTCTCATGCTAACTTAAACCCCTTTCAATGGAGAATGCATAGATATTTTTAAATTAATACCTGATGCTTCTGTGATTGCTCGAAAAGTGCTGGCCATGAAGGAATGTGGTCCAGGAAAATGAAACAAATTCTTTCCTAAAGACTTCTTTTTATCAATGGAGAGCACTTCACCTTCTCCCCTCCTCTGACCTCCAAGAGATTGCAAGCATTCTATTTCTTTTAGCAGTCGTGATAATGTTTATTATGGGCTTACTTACTGAGATCGTATGATGCTAATTGATATTTGTCTTCGCAAGCGATCCAGAAGCTTCTTAGGAATGGAAAGAAGCTCCAGCATGTATTCTGTGAAGTCAGTGATGCTCTGTTCTCAACCCAGTGGTTTGTCCCTGGGGCCAGTAATGGGTGAATATTTTAGGTGACCATTACAAAGCAATTAGTAACTCCTTTTCAATTATTTTTTTTACTAAAAGCACCATTAGTGGACCTCTGCAGAGTGTTTATCTAAGAGCTTTAATGATCAAACTAATAATGTCAAAAGCTTTTCCCAGTTCTATTTAGAAGATAAAAACATACATTTACCCTTGCTTGTTCTTAAAAATCTTGCCCACAATTATTAATGTTTTCCTTTGAAACTCTATCTGAAAAGAAGTCAAATTCTCTCTCTCTCTTTCCCTCCCTCTGTCTCTTCGTCTTTTTCTGTTTCATCAGGAATAAAAAATGCTTCCAGCACTTTTATAATGTTACCAATTATTTCTAATCACACCAAGCTCTCCTTTCTTCTTTAAAAACATCTTTCCCCTTCATACTCCCCTCTCTCTCTTCACAACTGTTCATCTGTTTGAGACCCTCAGCATGGCCACCTTGACTTTCTATACAGTTCCTGTCCAGTTTGCCTCCCTCCATGCCGATGACCTCACTAGTGCTGCCAGGGCCGTATCAGCTTTTCCTCCCCAGCTAAACATGCTGCAGGCGTTCTTCTTACCCACGGCTCCTTATCTGGGCACTCAAAGATGCCCTTAACCTGCATTTTCCTTCTTACTGGAATATTGGTAAGAAGGAATATTGGTAAGACTTATTGGTCCCCTCTGAATAGTCTCTACTTCCAGAGAATATTAGCTTTACATTCTTAGATGCATCATGGTCATTCTCTTTCCCACACTCAGAAGGCCTGTTCTTCTTCTCTACTAATTCGGTTCAACTCCTGTTATCCTCCCATCCCTACAATTATTTCTTTATTTCTTTATTTATGGTCCCTAGGAGGCCTAAGTAATCTCCTGTCTGTGAATAGTAACATTTAACCTGCAAAACCTGCTGTGTATATTTACTTATAGGTTAGCTTGTATCTTTGTCCTACTTATTTAACGTTAATGATTTGCCTTTTCATCCACGTTTAATTTACCCTGATAACTATATTGAAACCCTCTAAAACCAGGGGCCTCACCTTACATTTTAGATGCCTCCAGTACACAGTTAAGTGTCAAGCATGAAACATAAGCTCAATAAATGTATGCTTATAAATGTTGGATATATTGTTTCCCTTAAATTTGGGGAATCAGATGCTTGAAAGTAAAAAAACCCTTGTATTAGACTATTAAGTAATCATAAAATGGTAAATTTTTTCTGTAGAACATGCCCCTAACTGTATGAAAAGAATTAGTTCATTCATCCTAAGAGTGCTTGGAAAGAATTGTCTCATATACCCTGGGCAAAGAATTGTTCACAACAATACTTATTAAAATGGACATTTTTCTAACATGTTCACAGAAATATGAATCACCACATCAATTGGCATCTTCCTTGCCAGACCCAGGTTGCCATGATTGGGTATCTGTGAACGTACCTATGATCATGTTTCCCATGACCTCCCTCAGTGCTGCACCATGTAGACAGCCGATTTGGACTTGACTTTTGGAAGCCGCTTGTTTTGATATATTTATCACAGACGCTTTGTCAATTCACTCTTTATCACCAAAAAATGCTGCCTAAGAGAGCAGAATGCATGCCTAATTACTCACGTTACTTGTTTATGGAAAAATAGCATCCAATAAAAACTCTAAAAAAGTTGATTCATTTTCTCTACAACCACATTTCCCCTGGGTCCTAGAAGACGTTAGGACTCGTGCCGGCTTTTGGTTTCGGGTATTAGCTTGGCTGCAAAGGCCCGCACGAGCCCAGCAGCACCTTCCTTGGTGCTCAATGCATCATCATTTGGGTAACACGGCAGTTTCTGTTTGTCAAGGCTGCTTCGTGAGAAGCCCACTTTCCCGTCTTCATAAAGCCGATACTGAAAAAAAACAACCCTTCTCTCTGCTATATCCGCTATTCACATACAATACTTTCTAACATCTTGTACTTCTTCTTTAGACTCTAAGTACTTTGAGAGTTGGGCTTGGCTCTTATTTTGTTGTGCATTCATTTCAGGCCCTAGAGCTGAAAGTAAGTATTAGATAAAAATTTGATTTATTTGTTAATTGACTGATCGTAATAGCTGACATTTGTAGTGTACTTAATTTGTTCCAGGCACAGTTGTAACCTAATTCAGCCTCAGAAAACTCAATTAAGTGGTATCCTTTTACTTACCCTGCTTACTGATGAGGAAGCTGAGGCACGGAGAGGTTACAAGATTTCCCAAAGCCATGTGGCTGGTGTGGTCTGGAGCCGGCAGGGCTGCCGGCTGCTGCACTTTCCCCTGTAGGAAAGCTGTGCTACATCTTCTGCGATTAGTTTTCCTTAGGGCATTTGTGTTTCTACTGCTCTGTTCAAACTTCCATTTTAGCTAGATTATTATTTTCTATGCTTCGTAACTGTTAATTGAGCAAAATGTCTAATCTGAGAGTGGCATCGCGCTAACTATGGCTTTCTAAGTGTATTGTGGCATTCTGTTTTAGGGACTTTGTCTCATTTTATGTATGACTGGCAAGTAATGGGAAAACTAGTCAGACTTTACATATCCAGTAACCTTGGATTGGTTTAATGCTTGGTGCCATATTGCTTAAGCTTCTAATTTATTAGATAGGAATTGGAAAGCTGAATTCAGTGTAGCATCTTATTTCGGGGGAGATAATTCTAGATCACTTATAGTGGATTGTGTGCCTTCATATACTGTTGAGGCTGGAATGCTAAAGTTACATTCCCCAGCACCCTTGAAGCTAGCGTTCTTGATGTACTTTCGAGTCCACGAATCAGATGTAGGTCTGTGGGTCTCAAGTTCAGAACCAAGTTAGACTGGGAAAGAGGCCGGGTCAGGAACGTCGGTATGTTTGTTTAGATTATGGCAACAGTCATCACCGATTTCTGGTCTTACTGGCTACTTTCTGATACCACAGCTTCCCAGTCGAGGACATTGGTGGCATTTCCATGGCAGCCCAGTTTGTCTGTGTTCTTCCTAAAAGCTCAGTCTAGAGTCTGTTCCATTCACCCTCCTAACAATTCTTTAGCTGTTTGATACACTATTACAAATCCCTACTGCTTAAAGTTGGTACAAGAATTCTGTTCTCTGCAAGAGAATCTGAATGATGCAACTGTATTTAACTCCATGTTTGAGTTATTAAATATTAAGCCAGATTTTATAGTTGTATCTTATGATAGAAAGTAATAAATCTTTGCTTTGGAATGAAATGCTTTGGGCAGTTGTCATTTACTAGTGTTGGTAATTCTTTCATTACTCTCCTAAAAAGAAAACCTCCATAATAATGTGGATAATTTAGCATTCAGGTGCTATCATTCTTCTCAGTATACACTTACTGGGTGCCTACTCTGTGCCCAAAACGGTCCTTGGGGAGTGGAGAGCTGCCCGTGTGTGGCTGACAGCCTTCCCCATCAGTTCACAGGCTGAAGGAGCTTCCTGCACGCCATTAGGTTGCCAGATCAGTTGGAAATATTTCAGAAGCTTAAGAGATATTGATAATGCCTCAAAATAGAAAAAGCTCAGTTTGGTCTTGACATTGCTAATTTAAAGGGTGGCTGGCTTACTAATCCATAAAATGGGGCTTAATATTTATTTCTCATGGCAAGATGGCAAACAATGGCTGATTGGGGAGATGGTTATGAATCACTTATATGTTGAGTAAATAAATTTGAAAACTCAATTTGGCAACAGTGATGAGAATCAGTCATTTTTAACTAAGTACTAGTACTGATATGGAAAAAATGAAGAGGAGCAATAAAAGCTTTCTTTAACAGTTTGTATTAAAATGGAACTGGGGTCATGCAACATATATATGCCAACTAAATCACCACAAGTGCGGGAAGCCCTGTAAAAATGGTCTATCAATTTTATCTACAACATGATCATATTCAAAAAGAGCATAAAGAACTTTTTGAAATTGTGTTAAATTAATTCCAGTTTCAAAAGCAATGATTCCAAGTGGAAAGGCTGTGTAGCTATTTTCAGCCATGAAATGACTGGATTAGTTGTGATGCATTGGGATACTTTTCTATGGAAATTGTCAAGCTTGATGTGATTTGTTTCAACTGGTCATTATATACGTATCTAACCAAAATTAGAATATATTTTAATGTTTATTTTTGTAAGGAAAAAATAGAGAAGCATGACTAGCTCTTTCACTGGGGGAAAAGTGTTAATAAGGCTAATCTCAAAGCGAGGATTTTTCATAGTAAAAAAGAAAATATTCAATAGCTGCAGTTTTCAGTGAAGTTACATGCATCTATCTGCATCTGTACAAGTAGTTTTCCTAGGAATGAATGAGGAATATTGTGGAAAGGATTAAATAATTTATATTCAAAGACAAAGTATAGTATGTGAGAGGTGGTTGACATTTTATGAATCAGTGATTTTAACTGGTAATCATCGGAAGCACAAAAGTAATTCTCTCCAACAATAAGTTGCTAAGTACATACAGGGAAAGATGAGCCATCCGAAACATAACTTTCAGCCTTTTGTGCCAGATTCCATCACTGGGTTCTTGTCTTATTGTATTGAGTCTTATTTCTTATTTAGTAACCTCGTTTCTTCAAGCTGTGAGCCCCTATTGATTTTTCTGTCCCGTTTGATCTCTTTCACACCAAAACTGCAGTTCAGCCCCAAGGCAGGGGCCTGCTGTCAAGGGTAGAATCCTCCCTGAATTTTCACAGGTTGTCTGCTTCCAACTCCCCTGCTCCTGCCTGAGCAGCCGCACTTTAGCTCACTCTTGACCTCTTAAGTGACATCTCTCCCTTGTCTGAAACTCGTCTACCATTCATGTTCCTCATCTCAGCGGTGTGTGCTCTGCAACCTATAGTTATCCCAAGTCTTGAGGCACAGGTTCTACTATGAGATGATTTGAATCACAATGAGGGTGAGAAATGTAAACAACAACAAAAAATGAAAATTCAGAAACCGTAGAAGATGGGCTGGTGTTCTCTGGACTGCAGAGAATGCTGGATAAAAATATGCTTGGAATTTCAAGATAAGCCACAGGAAGGACTCCTTCTAATTATACTGTTAAGAATTCTATTCCGTGAACTAAATAAAAATTAACTTTAAAAAAAATCTTGTTTTCTTTAGGACCCGTTGTCTTTCTTTCCTGAAAGTAATGCAATCACGAATTGGAATTTCCTGCCATTTGGGATTTCTGGGTTCTTTTTAAAGGTCTTGGTTCATTGCCTGGAGGCATATTTCTTTTATTTACCTCGTTTGGGCTGCACTTTAATTTCCATTGTGTCAAAAGGAGTGATATGCAAGTGTTTGCCTGGCGCCCTGTAATTCCAAGGAAATCTTTACAAACCAAGACGATTTAAAGAAACTTCTCAGCTCCCTGGAGATCCTAACTTCCTTTATAAGACCAAGTTTTTGAGAGCTCAGTGCCTGGTGGAAATGAAGACCTGTGACATATAAGTGTAGCTTTTTTACTTTACTATTTAGTGAGTTTAAATCAATCATTTGACTTATTGGAGAGCCTGTTTTCCCATTTTTACATATTATATTTTATAGTTCATTAGGTAACGTATGAGCCTTTGCCCCACTGCACATTTGAAAGCAAGATGGATCAGTGGCATCTCTGCTAGAGCCACCTGTGAGCATTTGGCCAGGGTTCCCCTGCTTGCCACCTATGCTCAAACCAGAAAGGTGTGAGCCGGAAATAGGCACTCAGTGTATGACCTCAGTTTCCATCAGTGAGCAAAGGATACAGGTTTCACTACATTGGGCTAAGTGATCTTTGTGAATGGGTCATCAAAGTCATCTGTCCTCCAAAGAAACAATGTGCATTAAAACCCCCTCAATTATGCCTGTTTTAATACAAATTAAATAGTTACTTGGTTACAGAAGTCTCCTTTTAAAAACTTATCTTCTCAAAGGATTCACCTTCAAAATGCATGACTTGTTTTCCCTCAGTTATATAAAGTATTCCTGCTAAAGAAAGACCGAAGGCCACCCATGAGTATCAGATTATTCTTAAATTCTTCTGTGATCTCCGTACCAGTTTTCCAATTATTTTCAATAAATGTTTTATTCTGAGCATAAAATTAATATATAGTCCTTGTAGGAAAAGTTCAAAGAGAATAAAGAAGAAAAATGTCCGTAAGCCTCGTATCAAGCAGTAACCGATGTTAACAGACTTTAACTGATTTTTTAAGCTGCAAAGTCTTCTATTTGAAGATTGTAAAATGATAGATTGTGCTTTGACTTTTACTTATCCTAAGGCATATTGATATTTTTCTTAACCTTACCTTTGAATGTTAATTGTTTCTAATTAGAATACCAAGCATTTGTAAAATAAACCATTGAGTTGAAAGAATTAATTTACTTTCAACCTGCTATACCAATGAATAATAATAAACTTTAACCACGACATATATTCAGCATAATAAATGCAAACACAAGCTGTAATAAAATTACTCAAAATGTACAAAACTAAGAAATAACTTACAGTCAACAATGTTTTTCTTCTCTACAATTTTACCTGAAATTTAATGTATTGTCTTCTTTTGTCCCTTTTTTGTGTGTTTTAACACTTATTATTAATGTAGTATCTTAGCCTCACTCCTGCCCTTTACAGAGGAAGAAATTAAAACTTAGTGACATAAAGTAACATAAACAGCAGGACAATAAGAAAAACAACTGGTTTTATTCTTTCATCATTTATCACACTGGAGTCTTGGCCACATCACACAGAGAAAAATGAAATCCACTTTAATTCACTTAAAACTGAATTTGTTCAATGCTTATTTCCTTTAGCATGTTTTCAAGGAAGCTTTTTAATTATATTTTGTGTAGCCTAAAACTTGAATAAGTTTGTATTTTTAAAGTTCACATGAAATAGGTGGATGGATGTGAATAGTGGTGAAGGTAGAAAGGATTCTTCCCTGGAAGCCTGCAGAACATTTGGGAAAAGGCTTCTGCACAAGATTAAAGACTCATCATGGATGGGTCATAAGCAAATACACATACATTTGTGTGTGTGCATGCACATATATGGGCAAAACGGGGTTCTATGGAAAGCAACCTCACAAAGTGATCTGATTGCAAAATCCAAACTGAGCAAAGTCATGGCCCACCTCAAGTATATAAACTTCCTTAGTGAGAGGTGTATCTTTGCCTTAAGTCATCCCTGTTCGTTGTTTTTGTGCATCCGAGTGAACACACCTTTGAGATAAACCATAGCAACCTTCAAGAGGGCACATAACCTTGTCAACTGTCCAGTAATCCGCTCCTGCCTTGCTTTTTCCTGCCTCCGTGTAACCTTCCTTACATTCCCTCCCTAATTCCAACTGCTTAAAAGAAGCTGCATCTGTTATTCTCGAGGGCATTTGAGATCTTATTCCCTGACATGTCATCAGTTTGGCTCAACTAAACTATACTCATAAAACTTCTCTACAGGTTTGGACATTTTCTGTATAGACACTCTATGGACCTTTTTGCTTGGCTTCTTTTTTCTTTTTTTAAAGATTTTATTTATTTATCTTCAGAGAGGAAGGAGAGAGGGAGAGAAATATCAATGTATGGTTGCCTTTCATGTGTCCCCTGCTGGGAGTTGGCCTGCAGGGAACCAGCCTGCAACCCAGGCATGTGCCCTGGCTGGGAATCGAACCGCGATCCTCTGGTTCGCAGGCCCGCGCTCAATCCACTGAGCTACACCAGCCAGGGCGGCTTCTGATAAGACTTTCTGTCTTCACCACTGCCCTCTCCTGTACACCCTTACCCCTCCTCACCTGCCCTTCCTCTCAGACTGGGGATGGTCCTCCATGCATGCATCAGGATGGCCACCTGGATCATTAAAAATTCATACTGGTTTATTGACAGCTTTTTCCTTTCACTCCCAAGTGCCATTTCATTCCTCCTAACCCCTTTACAATGCTGCTCTATGATCCAGCACCTACAGGGTTAATAGCAAATGGAAGGGCAACTCCAAGACTGCCACAGTGTTTGCATCTGTTCTGATAAGCTGATGCTACCCCATGCTGCTGATACATAATTTTAATATCGCCCTGGATACACCAGTAGCTGTTTGTCTTTAATCATTTCCGTAAATCTTCTAGGGGAACAGTAAGGTTGGATCTTGAGAATATCATGCCACATGAAATAAGTCAAATGAAAACAGCAAACATGTTCATCGCCTCAAAACAACAACAACAACAAATAAACAAAGAAGACAAACAAAACCAGAAAGAGACAACAGTGTGGTGGTTACGGGGGGAGGGGTGGGCAGGGTAGCACAGTGCAGAGGGGGTCACCTATATGGTGACAGGAGGAGACTGACAATGCAGCATCCAGATGACCTATCAAAGAATCATACCCTTGAAACCTGTAGAACCTTATTAACCAATATGCCCCAATAAATTTCATTTAAAAAAGAAAGGAAAGAAAACAAGGATGGAGAGGTGACACTGTGTCTGCCATGCAGGGAAAGAGATAGGACTGAAGCTCGTGTTACTCTTCTCAGTGGGGCTTGTGTGTGCGTGGGAAGGAAGAAGCGCCGCTTTAAGGACCTGATGACAGAGCGAGGCAGAGAGTTGGGGCTGGCGGCCTTCTCCACTTGGGCCACTGGTTAAGAAGTTAAGAGGATTATTAATACACTTACATAATGACAAACTGACCACCATTTCGCGCCTCTCCTCCCCTCCCATATCAATGAGTTTAGAAGGGAAGAACAGTAATGCTGTCTGCCGCACCCTCACCGTGAATGTAGGCACTGCTAGGTGTTTGGTGTGTGCTGTCCAGTTGAGAGAGCAGGAGTGTGTATCTTGACCCAGCTATAGGCCAGGCTTCTGGCACAGGTCCACTTTCCTCAGGGACCTCAGCTGCACCTCTAAATTGTCTCTACTACTCAAGCTTCGCCAAAGTTACCTTGCCATTCTGGACTCTTAGTGACATGGCCTCAAGCTGAACCAGTGGGAACTTCGCCACGCTGATGGCCCAGTGAAGAAGGGGTATCCTGATAACTTCACCCCAGGAAAAGCCAATGTGCTGGAAGGCGAACCCTGGGATACACATGTATCCCGCACTGCTGACGTGTATCCCAACCAATGTCTGCCTCATTCATAGTCACACTGCTCGTGTGGCAGCTACCATACAGTCAGAGATTCTCTCTCACTCCAGCAAAGGGCCACACACATGCCCTGCTCTAGTGTAATATAGCTGACCTATAATTGATATATAACATGTAAGTTTAAGTCATACAGCATGTTGATTTGATATACTTATATATCGCAAAATGATTACCACCAGAGAGTTAGCTAATACCTTCATCATGACACATAATTGCCATTTCTTTTCTGTGGTGAGAACATTTAAGATCAACCTTCCCAGCAATTTTCAAGTACCTAGGGCAGTAGGACAAACTGTAATTACCCTGCCATACACACCGCATGCCCAGAACTTGTTCATCTTGTACCTGGGAGGCCGTCCTCTGACCAGCATCTCCGAGTTTTTCTCACCTCTCTGCCCCCAGGGATCAAGCTGAAATCTCTCCTATTTTACCTTCTTATTTGGTCTTATTTTTATTCCTTAGGGGTTTAAGAGAAATCTAATGTTTCCATAGAGTTATTCTTCAGACAATTAAAGAGTGTAGTCTCGTGTACACCAACTCTTCTCTTGCGGGTTGTGGGTTCGCAATGTCAATTTCTCCCATCATTTCCCGTTCGATATGGTTTCTTGCGCCTTCTTCATCCTGTATCTTGGCTTTGTAATTTTTTAAAATCCTTTTAAAATTTCTGCTTTGAGCTGGCCATTTAAAGTAGTATGATGCCGAGTTCTGGGGACTGCATTTTAAAAGTAGAAACCACCGTTTTCTATATCCTAAACATTTAAAGAAGCCTACAATTATATGGTTTTTATAAATGCTTTTGGTAACAAAATACCATTTCATCATGTTGTGCAGAATGTAAATAGAAATTGCTGTTTTTTTCAACACTGTTCAGCCGTGTCTTGCTCTCTCCCCATCTTCTTCTCCTTAATTAAACTTTTTATTTTAATTCACGTGCCATTATAAAAAAACAATACAGAGAGACCATGGGCACCCTTAAGCCAGTTTCCTCCAGTGGTAATAACTGAGAGTATCACAACCAGCATATTGACATTAATGCAGTTAGTATACCAAACACTTTTATCACAAGGATCTCTTTTATAGCCATGTCTGCTTCCTTCCTGCCTTAACCTCTTCTCAAACCCTGGCAACAACTAAACTGTTCACCATTTTTATAATTCCGTCATTTCAAGAATGCTATATAAATGGAAACATATAGCATGCAATATTTTGGGAGTGGCTTTTTACGGCCAGCGTAGTTCCCAGGAGATTCATCTGGAATGTTGCATTAACCCACATGTCTTTTTACTGCTGAGTAGCAATCCACAGGATGGATGTATCAGTTTATTTAGACATTTACCCATTGAAGGACATCTGCGTTGTTTCCGGTTTGGTGCTATTACAAATAAAGCAGCCATAAACGTTTGTGCACATGGTTTTGTATGAACACAAGTTTTCCATTCCTCTGGGATAGATTCCCAGAAGAGCAGTTGCTGGGTTGTATGATAGCATGTCTACTTTTTCTTTTCTTTTCTTTTTACATTTTACATTCCCACCAGCGATGTGTGAATGATCCCGTCTCTCTGCCTCCTGATCAGCCTTCAGTGGAACTAATTTTTTTAAGCTATTCTGATAGTATGCAGCAATATCTTGTTGTGGCCTTCATCCACTTAACCCCTAGTGGCGAATGATGTTAAACAGCTTTTCATGTGCTCATTTGTCGTCTGTATATTCTCTTTGCTAAAATGTCTTTCCATGTCTTTTACCCACTTTCTAATCGGATTGTGTGTTTTGACTCTTGAGTACTTTAAATGTTCTATATATTCGTTCTTCACTGAATACGTGCCTTCCAAATATTTTTTCCCAATCTCAGCAGGACTTTTCACAGAGGAAACATTATTAATTTTGCTGGAATCTACTTTACCAGTTGTTTAAAATGTTATGGGTAGTGCTTTTGCTGTCAAGTCTAATAACTCTTTTTAGGCCTAGTCTTAAATTTGAGTGTGTAAGGTTTACATTAAGGTTGATTTTTGTTTTTCCATCTATAATATCTAATTGCTAAAGCACTTTTTGTTGAAAGTTTATCTTTATCTTTCCTCCATTTAATTGCTTTTGAGTCTCTGCCAAGAATCAGGCGTATCTGTGTTGCACTGTTTTAGATTCTCAACTCTATTCCATTGACCTGGGCATCTCTACCTTTGGGAAAACCATACTCTCTTCCGTACGGCAGCCACATAGTAACTGATCGTATAACTGACGGGTAGACTGGTTCCTCCTATTTTAGTCTTTTGTTCCCGAAGTGTTTTAGCTATTCTGGTTCCTTTGCCATCCCATGTAAATTTTAACACAATCTTCTGTGTATCTATACATGAAATTTGGATGGAAATGGTGTTATATGTGTACAGTCGTGCACCCCACAAACAATACTTCTGTCAATGGCAGGCCACGTGTACAGCAGTGGTTTTATAAAATTATAGTGGAGCTGAAAAATTCCTATCCCTGGGTGAATTCCCAGTGTCCTCACAGTGTTGTAGCATTCCGCGTCACTCGTATGTGTGTGGTGAAACTGATGTAAAGACACCTGCTGTACCACCATCATATAAAAGTACAGCACATACAATTAGGTACAGTGCATAATACCTGATAATGGCAATACAACGACTATGTGACTGGTTCATGTATGTGCTGTATTATACTTTCTATCGTGATTTTAGAGTGTGCTCTTTCCACTTATTAAAATAATTGCTGTAAAACAGTATGGCGTGTTACGTCAGCAGCCTCATGCGTCTTTGTACTTACTGGGTCACTTGATTGCATCCTTCTTTCTTGTGTCGGATTTAATCTCATGTTGTTTTATACATTACAGTGCCCAAGCATTTACACAATGAAAAAACTGCCTAATGGCACGTTTCATTTCTCCGAACGTATCCCCGTCATTAAGGGACACGTGACTGTGCATCAATTCAGGAGAACAGGCATCTCTAATATGTTGAGTGTTCCAAACCATGACCATGCTCTATCTATTCATTTATTTAGGCCTTTGATTCCTTTTCATCAGAATTCTGTAGTTTTTAGCATATATATACTGTATGTGTTGATTTGTTAGATTTATACCATTTTAAATACTTGTAAATTATATTTTTAATTTGTAGTATCCAAGTGTCTATTGCTAATATATAGAAATACAATTGACTTGTGTATATTTCTGTTACATTCTGCGTTTAGTGTGGGGCCTGTAGTAGTCCCTGCACCTGTGTCACCGGAAGGGTTTCTATCTACTCTTTGGCCCCACTTACACCCCAGGGGCAGACCACTGGTGATCCTGCTAAGCTCTTCCTGTCCCTCTACCAGAGGCAGGACTGTTGCCCCTCTCAAGGTGGCTTACGTATTTGCTTTTGAAGAGTGAGTGGTCCAGGGAAGTGGGTGATATTTCATGTTCCCTAGTGGCAGCTTCTCACCTCTTCCCTGTAAGCTCCTAGTGGAGATTCATGGAAAAGAACCAAAGAGTGTGTACAAACCCCCTCTTTGTCTGGGCTCCCAGATACTCTAAAATGACATGCAACCTAATGCTCAACACTTAGAAATGTTGTTAAAATTTCAGATGACTTCTTATTTGCTTCTACATCTTCCTCTGGTGTATGGCAAACTGGGAACAGTTTGAGTTTCCTGATTTCCCTCAAACAGGTTTGACCCTCTAAAATTAGGTTCACTTGGTTGCTTTGCAACCTCAGATCTCTGGTGGCTTCAGAAAACGTATGATTTTGTAACTTATTAAACTTTTTGTTAGGATTGGTGCAATGTTATTTTGGAGCTTTCTAGTTGCAAAATGGAGGTAGAACTCTTTAGGACATACACTCAGTTCACAAATAACACTAATTAGAAACAAAAAATATTTATATTAGGCTTTATAGCTAATATGTTTATTTTTTAGTAGACACCATTAAGAGCGTGAATAAGGCAAAGAGTGGAAGGTGATATTTCCTACATCCATAACCAACAAAGGGCTCAAACCCAAAGTATATAAAGACGTCCCGCAGATTAACAGCAGCAACAAAAGAGAAAGATGGGCAAGAGTGAATAAGCACTTTGCCAATGAGTTTACCCAAATGGCCAATAAACACATTAAAGGTGCATAACCTTATCTGTCATCAGGGAAATGCAAAGGAAAGGCATAATTAGGTACTACTGCACACAGAGAAGAATTGCTAAAGTTAGAAAGATAATATATAACCACTTCGAAAAAGAGTTTGACATCATCTGCTAATGCTGGACTTAGGCTACCACTATGATCCAACAGTTCCTTTTCTAGGTATATAACAAATAGAAATGTGGAGAGCGCTGGCTGTGTGGCTTGGTTGGTTGGAGCTGTACATCAAAAGTCTGTGGCCTTGATTCCTGATCAGGGCACACACTTAGGTTGCAGATTCGATTCCTGTACATGCAGTTGAAGCATGTACAGGAAGCAACAAATTTATATTTCTTTCTTATATCAATGTCTGCCTGTCTGTCTCTGTCTCTGTCTCTGTCTCTCTCTCTCTCTCATCAATAAACATACCCTCAAGTGATGATTAAAAAGAAGAAAGGTGGGGAGTGGAAGGTGGGAGTATGTGGATATTTACATTAGCACTATTATTGACTGCAGAACCTGAAACAACTCAAATGTACCACAGTACAATGGCTAAATTGTGGTAAATTCAACTGATTAGTACTATGCATCATTGAGAATGAACTACATTTGAGGGGAAAAGCCAGGCACAAGGGAATATGTACTGTATAACTCCAATTATACAGCATTAAACCCAGCAAACCTAATTTAGGAGGTTAGAAGTCAGTGCAAGAGGTGCATCGGGAGGAATGTTGACCTTGTGAGGGGACATGACACAGCGAAGAGGCTGCTGGGCAGATGCTGGCCGGTTTTGATTTGGGAGCTGGCCACATGAGTGAGTTCACTCTGTCATAACTAACCAAGCTGGACACCTACCATCTATGCACTTTTCTCAGTAAGTTATGCTTGTTAACAAGGGTTAGTTTTTTAAAACTTTCCTATTTTTCCCTTTCCCCTGCCCCTAATAAAGTACAAGTGGCCTTCCAGGACGGCTAATAAAAGATGAGGTTTTTCTAAGTCTCACTTTTGAAATTTTTATCAGCATGCGTTAGTCATCTACTGAATCCAGTTATTTTTGAAGAGCGCTCTGTGGCAATGTTAGCCATCCTCTCTTGCTGTTGTAAAAATCACAGTCGGGAGCTGCAACATTTTTACAACACCTTGACAGTAGCATCTTAAGGTTTATTTTCCTCAATTCACAGTAAGTTTCTCAATTTTGTGGTTCCGGCAACCTATTTCTACAACTTTATTAACAACATATTTATGTTCATGGCTTTCAAGCCTAATGAAAGCACATCTTTGCAGTGGACACAGGAAATATCCGATAAGAGCCACCTGGTGTTCAGGAGTTCTGGATTTCCATCTTACTGCTGATGGATGCGAAATATACCTTATGTCAGGATGCCTGGTACCTTAAAATAGTCTATAAAAAGGCTATGGAAGCCAGATGTTAGCCAAGCCCTGATGCCAGACCCCCATGGGTTTGTTATCTTTATGGTCATTTCCAGTTCTACACTTGAGCGGAACCCTTCATCTCTCTTAGGTCTCAGTTCCCAGGCTTGTTCTTATTCTTCTGTGGCAGATAGAAATTTAAGATAGACTCATGACTGCCCTGGCCAGGTGGCTCAGTTGGTTGGAGCATCATCCCCTACACACAATGGTTGTGGGTTTGATCCCTGGCAGAATGTGTCCGGAAGGTGACCAATCAATGTTTCTCACATTATTGTTTCTCTCTCTCTCTCTCTCTTTCATGTCAATAAACATCCTTGGGAGTTTATAAAAGAAAGAGGGCCCTATAACTTCTGACCCCTAGATGTAACAGTTGTAATGAAGGTTACTAGTCAATTGACTTGGAAATGATCAAAAAGGATACTATCTGGGTTGGTCAAACCCTGTAAGAAAGTTTTCTCCAGAAGATAACAGAAGGAGAGAGATTATTAGCATGAAAAGGATCCGATACGTCATTGTTGCCCTTTGAAGACGGAGGGAGCTCGTTGCCAACAGTGGGGAGTGACCTCCAATTGCTGAGAATGACACCCAGCTGAGGGCCTGTGAGGAAACGGGACCTTGGTTCTGCCAGAGCAAGACTGGGTTCTGCTCGCAGCCTAGCAGCCTTTGCAAGCAGATTCTCCTTCCAAGCTTCCAGACAAAAACCCAGACCTGATGGCAGCTTGACTGTGGGCTGGTGAGGGCCTGACTCTATGACACCTGCCCAGATTTCTGACTTACAGAACCATGAGCTAAGAAATGGGTATTTATTGTTAAAGCTGGTCTTCTGAAATGGAGTGGCGAGCTAACAAAAGGATGCTGTTTTACGCAGCCAAACGTGTGGGAGTGTGGCACGCAGTAGTAGAGAGCAAATGCACCCTCCCAGATGTGGGCTTCAGCACCGTTTTCTTCTGTTTACCGAACGCACCCCACACACATGTGTAGGAAGACATTTTGGGTTTTGACAGACGTACTAGAGATTTCAAAGGTAATCGTTAGAAATATATTATGGATTTTTGTAACAATTAATTAAAAAGTTGAAGTGAAGATTACTTCCAATCCACATGACCATTCATGCTATATCAAGAATTCACGGAAGTTCAGAAATTCATTTTACAAAGGGTTTCCTGGAAACTGTGTCAATCGGCTCAAAGTAAGTGCCATCGCTTGGTGCTAAATGGTGCCCTTCTCACCAGGTGGTCCGTTTTCATGCATGATCTGACCATCTTCACAAGGACCCTGTGAAGGAGTGACTGTTATGCTCAACTCGAAGGTGAGAAGTTAGGATAGGCGTGGAGGGGGCGGGGCAGGGGAGAGGGATGGGGCAAAAGGCGGGATAGCTGTAACTGAACAATAATAAACAGAAAGAAAAAAATACCATTTCCTTTTTAAAAAGGCAACGAAAAACATGAGGTCCAAAAACCTTTATCAGTTTTGTTTAATGTCACATAGTGAAGCGGAATTGGAAGTCAGTCACTTCAAAGTTAAAATATTTGACTCTTAAAACTGTCACACTTCGCCATCTCTCACAGGTTCATGAATAATAATAATCACCCTGTGAGTGTCGTGCTATGTTCTCTCGAACTCTTTAGGTAAAATTGCAGTCGATAGAATGATTATCTGGAGCATTGTATGGCTAGGAATGAAGTTCATCTAAAGCCCCTTGAAAAACCATAAGTGTATAATAAGGGTCATAAAGAGAATGCACTCATTTAGCAAATATTTTTGCTTGACATTGCTGTTCTAGGCACTGGTAGCTGGAGGCTTAAGTAACAATTAAATTCAATTAATTTAATGTAAATTTAAGACAATTTAATTGTTGAGTGATGATAATGAAAGTAGTTTGATCCCAACAAAGAATCCTGCTTCCTCTGGCTCTGTGTTTCACCCTCCTCCCGTGTTTTGAAAATAAGCACCTTTATATCAATGTTAAGCAAAAGCATTTCTGCTAAATATAACAGCCCGTTTTAAACAAAGGTGCTTCAGGTACCGAGATTCTGACCCATTAAACTGCTTCCCTTTGGGAAGGAATAAATTCTCCCTTGTCACCACAGTGGCACAGACACCGCAAGATGTTTTCACGAGATCTGATTTACCTGAATTGGAGCCCCGCTCAGGAGTTAGATTTGAAAATGAGCTTTTCGGGTTGTCTACTTGAGGGAGTAGGGAGGTGAGGATGCAGAGTGAAGGGAAGGAGGGGCGTCTGCTGAGAAAGCCACNACAATTTAATTGTTGAGTGATGATAATGAAAGTAGTTTGATCCCAACAAAGAATCCTGCTTCCTCTGGCTCTGTGTTTCACCCTCCTCCCGTGTTTTGAAAATAAGCACCTTTATATCAATGTTAAGCAAAAGCATTTCTGCTAAATATAACAGCCCATTTTAAACAAAGGTGCTTCAGGTACCGAGATTCTGACCCATTAAACTGCTTCCCTTTGGGAAGGAATAAATTTTCCCTTGTCACCACAGTGGCACAGACACCGCAAGATGTTTTCACGAGATCTGATTTACCTGAATTGGAGCCCTGCTCAGGAGTTAGATTTGAAAATGAGCTTTTCGGGTTGTCTACTTGAGGGAATAGGGAGGTGAGGATGCAGAGTGAAGGGAAGGAGGGGCGTCTGCTGAGAAAGCCACTTCAGGAGGGGCACAGCCCTTCCACAGCTGCCTGTGGTACGTGCGCCTTGAAGTGCGGCGGGCCAGGTTTACCTTCTGAAATGAGGGATGGTTCTTAACTCGAAGGTAGTAAGTAAATTTAACTCGGGGATGAAAGATTTATATATGTATCAGGTACATATATGTAATATATGTGTTATATAATATATATTTACATATAACCCTATGTATAAAATCTGTATCTATATCTATATATCTCTATATAAAATCTGTATCGATAAATATGTATTTTATATTTATAAAATCTATATCTATAAATATAATGTGTTAGATATAAATATCTAATATAATATCTAAATAAATATATAGCCCTGGCTGGTGTACCTCAGTGGATTGAGCACAGGCCTACGAACCAGAGGATTGAAGTTTAATTCCCAGTCAGGGCACATGCCTGGGTTGCAGGCCAGTTCCCTGCAGGCCAACTCCCGGCAGGGGATGCACAAAAAGCAACCATACATTGATGTTTCTCTCCCTCTCTCCTTCCCCTCTAAAGGTAAATAAATAAATAAAATCTTTAGCGGAAAAAAAAATAAATATATAAATTTTTATTCATTTTACAATAAAGTATATTAGAGCCTTGCTCTTTGAATAAAACATGGGAGAATTAAAAGTGAACCCATTCTAAAATCAGATAATTAACTAACCATCTGTCTTTTTTGGTCCATTTCATTCTTAGGGAAAGAATATCCGAAATCTTTATAAAACCTGAAGGAAACTATAAGTAGAAGATGGTAATTTCATCTACTTATTTCCCTGGCTAACACAAAATGTCAATTAGAGTTCTGATCTTGATACTACATTTCTAAAGTACCAAAAAGGAGTACATTGTAGAATTTATTCATCTGTAGCAAATTGTTTTTGCTACTTACATCTTGTTGAATTAAGCTACTGATGAATAAATACATAAGTGTGAGTTGGGGTCAGAATTGAAATACTATAGTGAATATTGACAGAGAGCCTAAAAATAAATAATAAAGAAAAATAAAGGTTAAAAAATATCCCAAGCAGTTGTAATACTTCATTGTTCCTGGTCTTTGATTATTGGGTTTCCAATAAAAATTGTACGTGTCTATCATCTGGATCCAAACATCAACTGTCTTTTAAATTTTTTTTAATTACAGTTTATAATCAATATTATTTTTATTAGTTTCAGGTGTACCACATAGTATCAAGATAATCATACACTTTACAAAGTGTCCCCCCCCTGTTATTTCTGGTACCCACCTGGAATTATACGTAGTTACCACAATAACATTGACATGTTCCTATGCTATACTTTACTTTCCCTTAACTATTCTGTAACTACCAGTGTGTACTTCTTAATCCCTTCGCCTTGTTCACTGAGTCCCCCAATCCTTCCCCCTTCTGGCAACCGTCAGTGTGTCTCTGTATCTGTGAGTCTATTTCAGTGTTGTTTATTTATTTATATTGTTCTTTAGATTCCACATATAAATGAAGTCATACGGTGTTTATCTTTCTCTGACTAACTTATTTCACTTAGCCTATACCTGCTAGGTCCATCCATATTGTCACAAATGGCAAGATTTTATTCTGTTATGGCCGAGTAATGTTCCACTGTGTAAATGTACCACATCTTTTTTATCCACTCATCTGTTGATGGGCAGTTGGGCTGCTTCCGTATCTCAGCGATTGTAAATAATGCTGCAATGAATAGAGGGCTGCTTATGTTCTTTCAAATTAGTGTTTTGTGTTTCTTTGGGTATATACCCAGAAGTGGAATAACTGGGTTATAGGCAGTTTTATTTTTAATTTTTTGGGAGCCTAAAAATAAATAGTAAATAAAAATAAAGAAAGCTGAAAAAATATCAGTACCCTCAATACTGTTCCCCATAGTATTGAGCACCAGTCTGGCTGCGCCAGCCTGCAGTTCCATTAACAGTGTGCACAAGGGTTCCCTTTTCTCCACATCTTATCCAACTCTCATTTATTGACTTACTGATGATAGCCATTCTGAGAGATGTAAAGACATAGCTCATTGTGGCTTTAATTTGTGTTTCTCTAATGATGTGTGACACTGAGCATCTTTTCATATGTCTACTGGCCATCTGTATGTCCTCTTTGGAGAAGTGTTTATTCAGGTCCATGTTTTAATTGGATAGTTTGTTTTTTTGGTGTTGAGTTGTATGAGTTCTTTATAAATTCTGAGTGTTAACCCCTTATCTAAACATAACAATCTTTAATGCCACTAAATTTAGAATGAGTCACATGTGAAGTTTTTTTTTTTTTTTACCATGGAACTGAACTCATGGAATATTCTTTAACATTTGCTGAATGACTACATTAATTTGACTGAAGAACATTTAATTCTCTGGAGAGAGTACACTCCACCAAATGGTACATTTCCAGATTTTAAAAAATGTTCTTCATTATGAAACAAGCAGGTTCTTCTAGGAAGCAGTTAGTTTCTGCACTGGAACACATTATTTATTGAACTACATGTACTCTCTAACAACAGGGATGCTACACTTTAAAAAAGATTTGAACGTACTATAAACTCTTATTCTCTCTAAATCATAACTCAAAACAGTTTTTCCTCGAGGTGAGTTTATGGAAAGTAATAGTTAAAGCCTGAATTTCTTGAATGCCCAATCATAATTGCTATTAGTTTTCAATATGGAAAAATGTGTTTGCATCTCACCGCCCCCCACAAAAAAAAACACTTTTGCTACTTCAACATTAGTTTGCATTCAGATGGAACCACTACTTCAATGGTTAACATGAGTCATTATAACACAACTTAATACGGCAGTCTTTCTTCATTAATGTGACTCAATGAATTTAATTAAGTTCATTTAACCTGATGTAGCCACTTACCTGCTCTAATTTAATCCTCTGGGAGCTACTAAGAAACTTATGCTTAACCTACACTTATAAATGAAACACATGTGTGATACCCTGCATTTGTGTAGTGACTCATACTGCAGCATTTCTCAGATGAAATGGTAAAGGCAACAAAAAATCAATAGGCAATAGAAATCGTGTCAAGTCCAATGAACAGCTTGGCAGGTGGGAGGTCTGGTACAATAATGCTTTGTAGCTCTGATTGAAAGCACTGGGCACCGAAATAATCTCGACCAGCCCCACACTCGTGAAGATGACGAGGCTCCAGTTTTGAGATACTTTTATGTTTACAAGGTGAAGGAAATTCTGAAGGCCTCTCACCTAAATTTTCTAAGCCCAAAGCCTTGTACTGCACCACTATACTCAGCCAGGTGTGTTAATTTTTTTAAAGTTATGTTTAAGTTATACTGAATGTTAACCTCCCTCCTTTTCCAATGTAGGAAATCAGTGGTATTTCTCTCTCACCTTTAAATCCTATGAAATACACCTATGGACAATATTATTTAAAGAAAGCATCTTAAGAACACTTATTGGCAATTTGTGTGGTCTTTTCTAAATTGTTACCATATACAATTTGGGGGAGAGTGGTGGGAAAACATCAGGCTCTATGTGTGTAAATCTCAATTCAAGATAATATTCATATACCCCTCTCTTTTTCCAGTTACCATGCTTTCTGCAATAAGCTGAACAACCTAAATTTTTTTTTAAAACTCTATATTGTTTTCATAGCCTTTTCATCCTCTCTGTACTCCTTTTTTGGGGGGGTGAGATGCAAACACATTTTTCATCCTCTCTGTTCCCATCACACCATCAAAAATTATCCTGTTAATATAACTAATGACCATTAGTGTCACTCTCTACTCTCAATTTTCTTTATTTTTAGGAATTATCCCTATGTTTGAGCTTTTCCTCCTCCTTGAAATCCTCGTGTTTTGCCTTCCAGAACACTCCACTCTTCTAGTTCTTATCTTTCCATGCTGTCTGCCCCTTAATGGTCTCCTTAGCTGACACCTTCTCCTCTACCCAAATTTATAGGTACACAGCCTACACTTCTCTCCTGAAGACCAGACAGTACCTACTAGGTCTTTCCCATCTGTCCATTTCTCTCCCTCCCCATTTCTGTTTCATCAGTAAAAAGATAATGCACTCTCCTGCCCAGAATCTGGGATTCCTTGTGGTCCCAACACATCAACTTTTACTTCCTTCCATTTCATTCTCCACATTACCAGTACCTCAAACTTTAAAATGTTCATCTGATTATGCCACTCCTATTTTTAAAATCTTTCAGTGATATTCCAGTGTCCTTGAGAATTCCCCAATCCTGCCCTGGTCACGTGGCTCAGTTCATTGGAGTGTTGTTCCGTGCACCAAAGGGTTGCTCGTTCCATTCCCAGTCAGGGCACGTACCTAGGTTTGGGGTTCGACCCTCGGTTGACATGTGTATGGGAGACAACCAATCAGTGTTTCTCTCTCACATTGATGTTTATTTCTCCCTCTCTCCCTCTCTTTCTCTTCTTCTCTCTCTAAAATCAGTGGAAACATGTCCTTGAGAAAAAAGAGAAAAAAAAAAGAATTCCAAAATCCTCAATGTGATACACCAGGTATTCCATGACATGGTGGTCTCTTCCCCTTTTGGTTTGTTATGTGCATTGCACTTACTATTTATATATATGGTTCGAAGACAATACAAGTTCAGGAAATGACATCTTTCAGGTAAAAAGAACTTCCTGTGTAAAATTTTTGTGGTAAGAGAACAATTTCATATGAGGAACTGACAATTAAGTGTCCGCTTTCAAGTGTTAGGTTGTGAAGTACTTGATACTTGAGGCAGACTCACATTAAGGCTTGAGGATAAATGAAGCCTTCAGGTCACGAAGCATTGGAGTCATGGGCTCCAATTTTAGACTGGGTGTGGAAGAAATAGGCAGCATAATGGGTAAGTTTAGATGTCAGTTTGCCTGGGCCATGGGGTATCCAGACATGTGGCCAAACATTATTCTGGGTGTATCTGCAAGGGAATTTATGGGTGAGATTAACATTGAAATGAGTAGACTGAATCAAGTATTATTCACCTCAAAGTGGGTGGGTCTCACCCAGTCACTAGAAGGACTGCGAAGAAGAAAAATGCTGAGTGAGAGGGAATTCCTTCTGCTTTACTGCCTGAGAGAGGGTGTCAGTCTTTTCCTGTCTTTGACTCAGTCTAAAACGTTGGTTCTTCTTGCATCTTGAGCCTGTCAGCTTTTAGGCTGAAATTAATTACAGCACTGATTCTCCTGCTTCTCAGGTCTTTGAACTTGGACTGTAGCAACACCACTGGCTGTCTGAGCTCCTTACTTGTGAACAGCAGATCTTGAACCTTCTCAACTACCATAATCCTATGAGCTATTCCTTATAATCTCTGTCTTTTGCTCACTTTAGGAGAAAGAGAGAGAGAGAGAGAGAGAGAGAGGGCCACACACCCCATGACGACATTTCAGTCAACAATAGACCTTGTATATGATGATGATTCTATAAGATTATGATGGAGCTAAAAAAATTCTTATTGCCTAATGATGTTTTAGCATCATAGCTTCATAGCACAATGCATTACATTACTGTGGTATTCAGTGCAGTAACATGTGGTACTGGGTTATAGCCCACAAACAGTAAGATATACCTTTTAGCCTAGGTGTGTAATAAGCTACACAACCTAGGTTTGTGTAACTGTGCTGTATGATATTCACACAAATCTCCTTAATGACATACTTTTTAGAATATATCTCAGTCATTAATTAATGCATGACTCTATCTAGATATATCTAAAGCTTTATTGAAAATTATTCTTGAGTTTTAAGATCTAATCAAATTTTCCTGCATAGGTTTTGTACTTGCTTGGGACCCATCACCCCTTTCTTTCTAATCTATCTAGATCGATCGATCTATCTATCTATCTATCTATCTAATCTATCCATCCTATTGGTTTTATTTCTCTGAAGAGTCCTAATACAGATTTTGGTACCAAGAAACTAGATCACAAATATCCACACATGTGGAAGCAACTTTGGCTGGGGTAATGGTTAGAGCCTCAAAGAGTTTTGAGGTTCATGCTAGTTACATGGATGTTAAGGGCTATTCTAGTAAGATCTCAGACAGGTATGAGGACATGTTATTGGAAACTAAGGCAATCCTTGCTATAAAGTGGCAAAGAACTTGGCTTACCTGTGTTCTGGTGATTTGTGGAAGGTAAAACCATCAGCTGTGAAATTGGATATTCAGCTGAGATTTCTAAGCAAGGTGTTGGAGGAGCATCTTGGTTCCTTCTGATTGCTTATAATAAAATGCAAAAGTTGAGAGAGGAAATAAAGAAAAAATATTAAGCAAAAATAAACCAGAATTTGAACATTTGAAAAATCCTTAGCCTATCATTATTACACAAAAAAATAAGAAGAAAGCTTGTTTTGAAGAGAACACTGAAAGTGTGGGTGAAAGGCCATTTGATGCAGAGATCATGGGTGTGACTGAAGGACTTAATCAGCCATCTCAAGAGAAGCCAGAAATAGAGATGGGATTATGCCAATCAATACTATGCCAGTTTCTAAATGGGACAAAGAAGGTGAGATGCAATGAGGGAAGGCACTTCTTTCATTGGACTTCTTGAATTCTATAGGGCTGAACTATGGAGCTGTTCGGTTACAAGTGTGTGTGATTTTTTCAAGCAAGGTAAGAATAACCCTGAAGGCAATTCAGGAGATGCCAGGACTGCTATTCCTGTCATGGGCCAAGGGGGCAAGGCTGTTTCTTCTTGGTTTCAAAGAATGGAGCTGAGTGGGTGCAGCCAGCCCTCAGAGTCATGGGGGTGAGGTTGCCGTGCCAGTGGACATGGAAAACAGAGTGTCAAACTAGAGAGATTGTTCTTGAGCCTTAAGATCTAAAGGAATTCACCCTTCTAGGCTTTGGGCTTACTTAGGACCCCCGACTCCTTCGTTCTGATTCCTCCCTTTTGGAATAGGAACGTCTGTCCTAGGCATGTCTCCCCTTTGTACCTGGCAGCACAGGGTTTGTCTGGTTTCACAGGTTCAGATCTGGAGAGGAGTTTGCCTCAGGATGAATCCTACCTCACCCATATCTAGTGTTGATGTTACGTAGATAAGACTAAAGTCTAGGACTTTAGACTTTATTGTAGTTGATGCTGGAATGAATTAAGACTTTTGGGACTACTGGCATGAAATGAATGTATCTTCTATTGTAATAAAAGGACATGAATTTTAGAGGCTCAGGGGTGAAATGCCATAGACTGAAATTTGACCTCCTAAAACCATACCTGCAAGTTCTAAACACCGGTATGACCATGTCTGGAGATGGGTCTTTAGGAGGGGACCAAGTTTAAATGGGGTCATGAGTGGAGCCCTAGTCCAATGAGTGGAGCCCTAGTCCAATAAGTGGAGCCCTAGTCCAATAGGTCTGGGGCCTTATATGGAGATGTCTCTCTTTCTTTCTCTCTCTCCCCTCCCCGCCTGCCATGTGAAGACACAATGAGAAGGCTGTCCATAAACTAGAAGAATATTCTCACCAGAACCCAGTCATGATGGCATAAATGAATACATTGCTGTTGGTTAAGCCACCCAGCCTGTGGTGTTTTGTTAAGGCAGCCAGAGCAAAGGGAAACATGCAGGAAATCGAGGCAGTGCAGTGCTTACACAGAGAAATCTGAGAGCTCTTGCCAGAGGTGTTTTCTCCTCTATTGGCTGTAAAAGATAAACCAACAGTATTTTTAATTTTATAACGTTTTCTTAATTTTGCAGTAAATCTTTTGGTGATAGCAATGAACTCAGAAATGAGATGGCATGTTTAACAAAAATTTACTACTAATTTTTTATTTCTCAAGATAGTAGATGATGAATGTGTAACTTGCGAGACTTGTTTGTTGACATTTACTGTTCACCATGACGGATGGTACAGAAGCAGCTACAGAAAGTGTGTTTACATGTCAGTCCGTGAAAAATGGCCTCTCATCTAAATCAAATTGCCTTTTATTCTAAATTAATAATGTTTATTTTCCTTCCACATTTTCTGGCACATATTTGAAATATGAAGTGATAGTGGTTAATGTATTGGCTTTATGATCAGAAGACCGTCAAAGACAGTGAAACGATCCCAGGTAACACCGGGGTCCTCACATGCTTCAGATGGGAAATAAGTGAATTTCAATAATGGGGTTTTTTCATGCAATTTATGAAATCAATGAAAAGCTTTTGGAAGTTCATTTTGCTGAAAGTGAAACATCTGCTATTATTGTGAATGTTATTGTAAACTTGATTAAGTTCAAAATTGAACAGAAAATTATTTGTTTTTGTGGCGATGATGTGAACACAATACATGTGTGATAGAGCATAACATTTTGGCAAAAACAATATTCTTACTAAATTAAGAAACTTATGGGGCAGAAATTTTCCTCTATCTGCCATGGCGTACATATAAGTAATAATTACATTCAAATAAATAGAACCTGTATGTGTCACATTTTACAATATTGTTATGCATACCCACAGAAAGACTGCAATGAAGCGCTGTTGTATTAATTAGAAAAAGCTTCGGTGGAGCTGTACAAACTTGCCCACTTTGCTGCTCAGCATTGTTTGGATTTTACAAATATTTTTACCCCTGAAGAACTGCCTTGAAGTCGACCTGAGTGTCCTACAATGATAATAAATTGTTAATCTTGTAAATTTCTATTGCATTTGTCTAAAATCAGTTGAATATCTAATGAAAGTGATTTAACCAAGGGGATATCAAAAAATTTGGTTTTCAAACTTTTAAAAGTTGTGGTAAATACAACTAATTATAACCTGAAATATGCTGACATTTATCCTCATAAAAGCAAGAATGATTGTTATAATTCTCTCAGTTAGTCCAGGTCAGCTTCTAGCTTTTTTCTCCTTCTAGTGTAGGATTGAGGATCGAGAATAGAACCAAATATTGCATTAATTGTTGTATTATCTTTATCTGTGTAACAAGTTAAAAAGATTTATTTTAAAAATAGTGTTTCAAAAACTATTTTACAGCCCTGGCTGGTGTAGCTCAGTGGATTGAGCACAGGCCTGCAAACCAGAGGATTTTAGTTATATTCCCAGTCAGGACACGTGCCTGGGTTGCAGGCCGGTTCCCTGCAGGCCAGTTCCCAGCAGGGATCGCACGAAAGGCAACCATACATTGATGTTTCTCTCCCTCTCTCCTTCCCCTCTAAAGGTAAATAAATAAATAAAATCTTTTAAAAAACCTATTTTACAGTTCCACCAATATAATAACCTAAAATGATCAAATAAATTATTTTAATTATGTTTCTTGCCACTTTTTACACTCAAATGTCTCTCAGTTTTGACACTAACTTATATGATCACTTTAGTCTTAGCTTTAAAAGGTTTTCTTTCTATTGTTTTCCTTTAACCCTTCCCGTAGTCAATGAATTTCTCCCCTTATGTTCTCCCCTTCTATCTTGAACTTTTCTTTACGTGACACTTAACATCGTTTTCCCCTCTAAAATGTAACTTCCACAA
Source organism: Sturnira hondurensis (assembly GCF_014824575.4). Classification (NCBI taxonomy): domain Eukaryota; kingdom Metazoa; phylum Chordata; class Mammalia; order Chiroptera; family Phyllostomidae; genus Sturnira; species Sturnira hondurensis. The sequence goes on from NW_028094832.1 coordinate 9,985,692, forward strand.
AGGTAAGAGCACGTTTAAAATTAATAAATGGATTAAAGACTATATTAATTATCAGCATTGTTTTAGTGTTTGATCATTTATGTAGCCATAATTATACCCCAGAAAAATGTAATAATAAAATATTAAAGTAAATTAGCCCATTAAAATGTCAACTAAAAACCCTTTTGGTATTCATTTATTCCCTCAATACCTGTTTACTGAGCAGTTCTGCTGTGTGTCGGAGTCGCTCCCGAGGGCTGGGGATGCAGCGCCTCGGGTTCCCTGCAAGGTCGTCCTCTCAGCATTCAGGAGGAGGGGGACTACAAACGAGTCAAACTAACAAATTAAAACAAAAATGTTCAGATTGTGATGAGGGCTGCATACAATAAGAGATCTTAATGCGATGTGTAGTTACTGGGAGGAGCGGGAAGAAAAGCCTTCTTTACACTATTTGGAGCGAGCTGCATTGAGCTGAAATTGAAATAGCAAGGAGCCATGCTTCCCGAGAACACAAGCTCTCTTCAGGAAGGGACCATTCATAAAACATAGAATAAAGAATGTGTTTTAGAAATGTCTATGTATTACAATAACTAGAGATTAAGTCACATTCGATGATGAGGAACATCCTTAATTGTCTCAAAAAGCATTTAACTTCCTTAAGTGGAAAGGTATTTCTCTAGATTATGGCTATTACCGACATTATTACAATATTGTTACTTACTTTTATACAGTTTTTATTGTCTGGTGAATGCGAATACAGTTAACTGATTTTCTCGCCGTGCACTTTGTCAATTGAAGCCATCTGCGAGTGTTTAATAATATGTTAATGCACGCACCTAGTTGTGTCTCAGCTTGAAATGGGGAATGAATCGCCGCATTCTTGGTGTGCAGGGCTGGCAGAAATCCTTGCCTTTTCCTTGAAGTCATTCTGGTGTATTCAAACTGCTCAAGCAAATGAGATTCTGATATGAAAATACAGCCTTAACTCATTTAAGTCAGGTTATGTCCTCAAGTTCACACTTTTGATACACGTGTTCCTTACCGGTAGTGGACACATTACTTTCTAAATCAGCTCTGAGATGGGCTTTTGCATCAGAATGAACCAAAACTTGAATTTCAGATTGCTGAGTATGCACTGGGGTTTATAAATCTTGATTATGCCCATAAATTCTGCACTATAAATAATCAAAATGGACTAAATATTTTGTTGTGCATTAATTGTATTATTCCAAATTATTTGTTCTTTAATCTTCTCTAAATATTACATTTTCCCAAGTACATTTATTTATACATGGTTCATAGCACATATTCCTGAAAAATCTTGTGTAAATCCAACCATTGTAAGTAGAATTATTTTCTAAAAGCATAAGAAGAGCTTGAATTTTAAAGGAATCCTGAAAAATCACTTTTCTAAGTGCAGAGGCTTTTTATTTAGCAACTTGTCATTACTATTGCATCTGTAGAAAGGTCAGATTTTCACGGACCAAGTTTTCTTGGAATATACCTACAAACATCACATTCCTCATTTACAGACACTGCTGTACTAAAAAAACCCCACTTTAATATCTGCATATAATCTATAATCATGCAGACTCTTCTAGACATGATCAAAGATGATGACAAACAGACCCTGTATCTGTGTTATTCATGAAACGGTGTCCACAATATTGCTCTTTGATCTCTGGCCTTTTCTAATTGATTTTGCATCTGGATGGCCTCAGGACCGCATGCCAAGAAAGTGCGCTAGACTTCCCGGGATTTCCACCAGCGTTTTAGAACAATTTATACATTTCTTGAACTACAGTGTCTTAAGAGTATTATTTTGTTCACACTGTTTTTGGTCATAGTGCTTCCAATTTGACATAAAACAGATACTTCCTAACAGCACACATGATAGCGTAAGGAGCATGGATTTTAGATTCTAAAAGATCTGTTTTCGAAATGGCTCTGTTTTTTATAAACTGTGTGATCTTCAGCAGGTTGTTTACATTCCCTGGACTCTGATCCCTCAACTGAAAGTCAGATAATGATAGCTCATAGCAATTTTGTGTTGATTAAAGGAATTCAATGGTTACTATAATTGATATTAACAAGTGGTACTGTCACTTGAGAGATTTTTAAACCATTCATCATATATACATGTGTGTGTGTGTGTGTTTCTCCCAAAGCATAGTTGCCCAAGGAGGAAAAAAATCAGATGAAGGAGTGTCACACCAGAATTTCAACCTTCAATTACTTCTTACACATTTCCCCTGAAACTTAAAAAAATAGATGCATTAAGATAAATATAATTTTAAAATGAGATAATCTTAGGATGCATACTCTAAATCTTAAATACTTTAGCATTCTCTCAATTACCAGGATTATTGAAGTGGCCCATCTTTCTTGGACAACATCTCATAAGGGTAAGACAAGACATCTGTGTCTCTCTTGCCTTCACATAACTCACTATAACCTCTTGCATGATGACTTTATAAATGTCAAGATATTGCTGAAAATTCTCTGTACAACATTTCACCACAAATATTTGTTTTACTTTGTTGAGAAGCCAGTTATTCTTTTCTTGTTGAAAGGAGCCCTGTAACCATTTTAAAAGTTGTAAATTCTGCATATTTTACTGTTTCATAACTTATAAAATGATGCTAATGGCAATTTTTGTTGTTTCTCATTAATATCAAATAGAAAAGACTTAAAGACTAAGTTATCGCTAGAGATAAAGAGGGACATTTTATAAGGATAAAAGAATAAGTTCTTCACACACTTAAGGATCTCAAATTTGCGTATCATTGTCAACATAGCCTCACAATACATAAAACAAAAAAAAGTAACAGAAAAAAATAAACAAATTCACAGTCATGGTGGAAAGTGCTAACACCAGTTTCTTAGTAACTGGATGAGTTAATAAGGATATAGAAGATTTTAACTACACAGTGAACAAGCTTCATCCGACTGACCTAAATAGACTGCAACCCCAACAATGGCAAAATACACATTTTTTCAAATTATTAAAATCGATATATATACCTAAGTCTTAATAATTACAAAAGACTACAATATAATGTTAGAAACCAATAACAATAAGGTCTTAAGAATCCCAATATTTGGGTCCTCTCTCTTCTTTTCTTGATGAGCCTACTTAAAGGTTTGTCTATTTTGTTTATCTTTTCAAGAAACCAACTCCTGGATTCATTGATCTTTAGAATTGTGCTTTTAGTCTCTATGTCATTTAATTCTGCTCTGATCTTGGTTATTTCCTTCCTTCTACTCGCTCTGGGCTGTGTTTGTTGTTGTTCCTCAAGTTCTTGCAGGCGTCGGGTTAGGTTGTTTGTTTGGAATGTTTCTATCCTCTTTAGGTGAGCCTGTATCGCTATGAACTTCCCTCTCAGGACTGCCTTCACTGTGTCCCATAAGTTTTGGGTTGTGGTGAGTTCATTTTCATTAGTTTCCAGGAGGTTTTTGATTTCCTCCCTAATTTCAATCTTGACCCATTCGTTGTTTAATAGCCTACCATTCAGTCTCCATGATTTTGGGTGTTTTGGGGTTTTTCCTGTGGGGGCGGGCAGGGTTGGGAACATAAGACAGAAACCTGTACTTGAACAAGAATTAAATAAAAATTATATTTAAAATAAATAAATAAATAAATAAACAAAAGAATCCCAATGTTATGAATAATTATAAATAAAATTCAAAATTACATTAGGTAAATAAAGAAATTAACATGAGAAATACAAATAGTTTTGCACTGAATGAAAATAAAATATAGATCAATGAAGTAAATTTCAAGAAAGCACAACCAACAAAGAATTATCAAGAATAAACCAAAAAAACCCCTAAAACTACTAAAAAACCTTTTTCTTTAAAATCTTTGGCAAAAAACATTCCAAGTGAAAATTATCTTTTACATTGAAATGTATTCTTTAAACTTGTTTATTTAAAACCCAATAGTTTGAAATTTAGTTCTTTAATTACAATCTGAAATAATATCTCATGTAAATAATATTCTAGTAGCAATTGTCCAATATTTTGTAAAAACACAAATGACTATAAAAGTTTCAATTACAGCTAGTACTAAACGATGTTACTGACATAACACTTTATTTTCTTGTTTTTTTCATTTTTATAAAAATTCACTTAGTTATGAAACAATGATTTGTATAGAATATTAGTTAGTATATCAGTGTGAAACCAAAGTTTAAATAGTTAGGTATATATAAAAACTACTATATAAATAGTTATGGTGGGGTTTTTTGTCCTAAAATTATTTGTTCTTATGTTGAGATCAGTAGTTTTGCAGAGAAATTTATAAAAAAAAAGAATTTTTAAATATTTTCTAGTGAGGTACTATTATCATACCATCATAAAACAGTATTAAGTCACTGGGTACAATAATAGGAACAAGAAAATATATGACCACAATAGTATAATTCAAAATATTCATACACTAACCTTTTTTCTTTTAAATTGTTATATTTCTTTTACTCTGTATTATGCTTTAATTATTTGACAACATAATTATATATCAAAGTTCAAAAAGAGAAAGCTTTCTTTATCTCATTACATTATTTCTTTTAATTCTTTATTCTTACTGAAAATATTTAGTTTATAAAGGAAGTGATTGGTGTTAAAAATTATCCATTGTGGGTTCCAAATACTCTGATTAAAAAAGACTGATAACTGGGAGTAATCAATAAGAACTTATTTTTCAAAACATATTGTTAAGACAGTAAAATGGTATAGTATAGGCCGGAGAAGACATTTACTACACCTACGGGGGTGGGCAAAACGAAGTTTACGTTTGTGAGCACGTGAAACACCATGTGTTCTGTTATTATTTATTCGTTATTGTATTGTTTGCCATACAAACAGCTGTAAACCTACTTTGGCCCATACATGCACTACTGATATTGGGCTTGTATTCAGAATAATAGAAAATTCCCAAAAATCAATAAGGAAAGAATAATTCCCAAAGGAAACCGGCAAAAGACTCGAATAGCCACTTAAAAGGGGTATCCAAATGGTCAACAACTATAACAATTTAATGACAATTGCATTTAAAATGACTTATATAAAAAAAAGAAAATGAAAAATATGAACAGTGAAAGGACAGCAAACTCACAGTTATTAACAACCACACCTAAAACAAAAGCAAACCAAGAGGACAGCTAGATCAGGAGTGGAACCATAGAAATGGAGATCACATGGAAGGTTAGCAACAGGGGAGTGGGAGGAGGAGAATCGAGGAGAAGGTACAGAAAATAGCATAGACAGTAGGTAGAAAATAGCTAGGGGGGGGCAAGAATAGTAGGGGAAATATAGAATCTAAAGAACTTGAGACACGTGGTCATAAACTAAAGGGGGGGAATGGTGGGGGAGGGGGTATGCAGGGTGGAGGGGAATGAAGGGGGGGAATAGAACAACTGTAATGGTATAATCAAAAAATATATATATTTAAAAAAAATAAAAATAAATAAAATGAGAATCCCAATCACTAAATCAAAAGAACTGACAATTCCAACAGTTGATGGGGAAGTACAGCCAAAAGAACTTGAGAGGAATGCTGTGGGCAGAGTGAACTGGCACGACCCCTTAGGAAAATTTGAAGACACCCATTTTCTACGACCCAGCAACACCACTCCGAGATACACCAGTGTATGTATAGCAGTAGGTTATAGCAACACCCAAAGCAGGTACAAAGATGTTCACAGCAGGATCATTCATAGTATCCAAACATCGTAATCAACCTAAATATCCACCAATAATGGGTGCAATAAATTAGGGTACAATGGAATACCATACAGGAATAAAAATGAATATACTATAGCTACAAATGGAGGCATCTTGCAATCACAATGACTGATTAGCAAAAGAAATCAGGAACTAAAAACAAGGGTATGATTCTTTTCATAACAGTATACTAAGTTAAACTGTAGTCCTTACTTAAAGGAGGGGCAGCATGTATCTTTGAGGAGGAGGAGATTTGGATGGGGAAAGAGCTCATGGGGAAAATGCAATGCTGCCAGTCTGTTGGGCTGGGTGTTTGCTTTATAATAATTCAATGAACTGTACATTGTTACTTTATGCCTTTATGGGTGTTTTATGTCATGGTAAAATGTGGGCTTTTTTTTTTCTTTTAAAAGAAAGGTCAGTTGCTAATTTTTTGGGGGGCTTTCATTTCTTGGTATTCTTTTTCGTAACACCAGCTAAAAGGTAGAGTGACTCTAGCAGCCGCGGCAGTGGAGGGTTTTTATGAAAACAACAATTAACTCATCAGTCAACAAAACACCAAAACCGCAACATCTGGAAGGCATCAATGGACAAATCAGCTCTAAAGCTTTCTCAGTCTGACAGAATGCATGAGACCTGGAACACCCAAACATTGCAGCCTTCTTCCGGCCAACGTCTGAGCTATTGGTGCATCAGAGGGAAAGATACTACAGGGACTTACTGTAACTCCAAGCACACTGCCACCCAGCTAAACTGGGTCCCTCAGCTGGGTCCAAGGCACTGGACACAAAATAACTACAACTCTTAAGATGACACTCTTTGAAGTGTTAAACACTGTTTCTTGGTGGAATAGTTTCTTTACAGAGCCCTTTTAGGGAACTGTGAAAAAATGATTGGTTCCATTCCAATTTAACTTGTAAAGCCCTTGTACCATTCTCTTGCTGCGTGAAAATACTGTTCAAGAAAACAGGTTCTGGATTATTGGGTGACATTCCTTATCTCCAGTAGCTTTTCTTTTCTTTTTTTTTTTAATTCAATGTATTATAATCGATTACAGTCATTATTCTTTTTTATCAAATTGTTCCAAGTTCAGCCAGTAGGAACCTCTTCATCAGGTTCTTGTATCTTTTTGACATGCCCATTCATCTTGAAATGCTTCTTTGCTTTCTGTCATAAAAGATGGTTCCACATCACTTTGCACTTTCTCTGCATGAGACCTGGAATTAGCTAATTTTCTAAGGACTCCTGGTTACTTTGTGTGGGGAGTGGTTTTATAAACAAAGACCTGGATATTAAGTGTGCTAATTGCAACTGGGATGTCATTGCTTCTGGCCCTTTATTTTATTTTTTCATTTTTTTAATTGTTTAATTAGAGGTTTCCCCATTTCCCCCCATTATTCTTCCTCACCCTACCCACTCCCACTTCCCACATTCAATCCCCCTCAACACCATTGTCTTTGTCCATGGGTCCTTTATACATGTTCCTTGACAACCTCTAATATATGTAAAGGACCCATGGACAAAGCCAAAGGGAGAAAGAATTGAGGGTGGGAGGTGGGGGTAGGTGGGGTGGGCAGGAGTGTTAAGGAGGAGTGATGGGGGGAAAATGGAGACAAGTGTACTTGAACAACAATAAAAAAAGGAAAAAATATAGCAACCCTAGAATCCTTCAACTGTTTTCCTCTCTACAATAAAAAAATCACAATAGTAACAATAATTTTAAAATTTGACAAATTATGGCTATTCATGAAGAAAAACCAAAAAAGCTAGATACATACCTGTACTTCAGGTAACATTTAATTTATTAACATTAAAATATCAAAGAAATTACAAAAACAATTAGGTGATACAATGAAAACAAAACATAAATGTCCTACAAGTATCAAGAAGAAAAGAAGAATGTTTTCCACAGACAAATTAAAAATGGTCTACTTCCATTTTTTCTGTAAGTAAATAGTCTACTTCAGCATTTCTGGACAAGGCTTTGATTTATAGTCAAGAATGGGACAAAATTTCTGAAGGCAGAAAAGAGCAGTACTCCCAGTAAGAAAGAAATGACTTGCCTAGTAAGTGGAGGGATTGAAAAATAAAGCCTTTTTGGAAATAATAAGCTGAATTTAGTTTTAATGTGAAAAAATATATATGGTTTCACTCTTGTGAGCTAAGAAACAGGGACCGTTTCTTAGCTAAGAAACAGATTCAATAGCAGAGATGGCCCAAAGGATTCAACAGACGTCTCCTACTTGGGAAAAGTGGTCCAGCCATTCCACACTCACGGTGAGATCTCCCTTAAACCGGGTGCTCAACCCTGACCCCCCCGCCCCCCCCAGCCTCCTGCATGCTCCCTGTGAGCACTACTTACTCATGTTCCTCTACTGCACATCTATGCTGTCCAAATTCAAAAACATTTTTCATGAAATAGAAAGATTCCATCCAGTTTTTCTTAGCTTTGTTCAAAATAAATGACACATTAAATTTATACATTTCTTTTTTGAAAAATGGTCTGGATCATAAGAATCAACATGGTCCTTTTATCCTTTCTGCCTATAGTTCCAACCAATATTTCTAACTTGATAGTGTCTCCATTTTCACCTTTGGAAATCTACTATCACTCAACTTAAGTGGATTGCTAACCCAGTCATCTTCTAGTCTTGCATTTAAGTGACTATTTGTATGTTCTTTATGAAGTTTCAAGTGACCCTCTATTTCTTGTCATATAAAATATCTGTAAGATATCAGTGACAGTCAGACACCATTTCTAGGGGAAAGCTACTGCATTTTTCTCCAAGGTCATAATTGTACTAAAGCATCCAAGGGCAATGTTCTTAGACTGAATTTTATTTTTTCCCTGAGACATATAAAACAGGATTGATAAGCCTATAATTCAGAACCCACTTACAGACTTGCAGGAAAATTATATATTTCTAACATTCCTCAGGAAAGAACATAGGTCAAAGGCAAAAAGGAAACGGGAGCAAAAAAAGTACAAAGTAGAAAAAAATCCCTAAATCTTCCTTGACTGTAGAATAAATTTCTCGAAATGCTAAAGTGTTCCTTTAAAAAATTCTGAGGGCGTGCCCTGATAGCTAGCAAACATTACAGCTGAGTTTCATAGTGAGCGCTTCATGAGCACTAAATGAACTGGATTTTAAAAATAAAACAAATTGGTTAGCCCCACAAGTTAGACATCTTCGCATTGTCCGGTGTTAAAGGTCTATGGAAGCTTCCTAAAGATGATTGGTTTGGCCTCTGTGAATGTCATTTTGTCTCGTATAACATATTCTAAACCATTGGAAGCAAAAGAACCTAAGTTTATTCCAACTATTTTGGGTAGGGAGGGTTTCTCCAGAGGTTTTCATCCTCTTTTTCTAGTTTACTTGTTATCTTTAATATGAATTAAATTAAGCCTTCAAAGGTGACCTTTGTCTGCTTCCCATCCCCTCACCCTAGTCCCTACCAACCCTATACACACTTCATCTCTTGGCCAAGCCCACTTCCTCCAAATTGGGGGCCGTTGGCCCTCTCTCTGCCAAAGCCACTCCCTTCGTCTTTCCCCTTGATAACATCCATTCTCATCTCTTTAGGAATTTTCCTCAATTAGGTGTCCTCTCTTGGTCTAGAATTTCCTTCTTTTCAGCTCTGCATGCACTTTGCTTTGTGGGCTCAAGTTTCTCTCATCCTAAAAAGAAATTTCCTGGCTGCGTGTACATTCTTCATCAATATACTATACTGTCTTCCTCAGCTCCCTCTCATTGAAATTCTCAAAGACTGCTTCCCCTTTACTCTCAAATTATGCTGTCCAGATTCTCACTCCTAACACAATTAACAGTTTCTTCCTAATTACCCAATCTATTGGCTTTTTACTCCCTCTTTTACATTAACCTAATAATGAATCTGAAACCTTAAAACATTCTACTATTTGTTCTGTGGTTGTTGGTTTCACTCTATCTCCTTCTATCATGTTGCAATGAGTGTCTTTTTGAGCTTTTTAAAATTCTTGCTTTAGAAAGATAGGATTAGGTAAACTATCTTCAAGCTCATTTGAAAATTGTTAGGTTTTGTATGAAAAACCGATCAATATTTTTTAAGATGTGGAAATGAGACCCTTGAGATGTGGAAATGAGACCCTTGAGGGGAGGTAATTATCAAACTGAATCAGGTATTCATGTCAAACAGTTATTCTTATTTTCCTGAGTAAAGTCACCTGAGAGATGCTTATTTCAACAGGTAGTTAGCATCACCTGGATGTGGAGTTGGTTACTTTGAGCTATTGCAATTATCTTATTATTTTTCATGTAATTTCACTTCATTTCCTATGTTCTCATTGCAGTTTAAAATGAGCTCTATTTCTGAGGAAAGAACCTGAAAAAGGATTTTAATAATTTTTCTGAATGCTAATGAGACCAGTGAGTAATATTTCCACACTCAGAATCCAAAGCCTCCATATTCCTCAGCTGAGGTCGTTCCATGAGATGTAATTGCTTTCCTGAGCTGTTGCCTTCTGCAAGGAGTCTCAGAGAACCTGACCAGCATTTCTCTGTCTCTTAGATTCATTCCTACTGCCAGGCTAAAAGTAGCCCTTTAACTGCACACTGCAAAGTTAGCCAGTATTTTGCGCTCCTCTGTAAATTAGCCAAAATATATGCACAAAAACTGGAGCTCGTCAGAAAGCTGCAGAAGATGAAGCTTCACGCTTCTGGAGGCGGTAATGGTATTGCTGGCTTCACAGTTACTGCTGCTTCCGGCGGGTGTAACTGCAGGCTGGGTCTCACTTGTTTCCACAAATTTTACTCCTGTTCGTACATTGAGAATGGGACACACTGAGTCGGAAACCACTAACACCAAGAAAAGTTCAAATTTAAAGTTTCCAGTAGTTCCATACTTTGCAAACATTGTTATTTGATGGTAATCTCATATTTGCCAAAAGAACTTAAATATTCTAAGTCCACGTTAGTTTTAGTAGCCAGTCATATCCAAACCACACCTTAACTAATGACAGATGCGCTTTCACATAATGGTGCTGAGTTAAAGGGTTTCACTGAATAAGTAAATAGAGGAGTGGTTACATGCAGACCAAATATTAAATGTCATATAAAGTGAAATATATATTGCAATGCACACAAATACATACTCAATATATGTATTTAATGTGCATAAATATGCATATATAGACATATAATATACTTTAAATAACTTTAAAGTATTATGTAAAAATAAGATTTCTGCCACATTTTTCCTTAAAAAAGCACCTGGTTTCCATAAAATTTATGTGTCAGCCACCTTGTAAAAATAAATAAAAATCCAAGGATTAGAATGTGATTCAGAGATACCCAGAGTCTGCAATTTATCCCCAAACAGGAGTCAATATAAATTCTGTGAATTTCATTGTGTGCTGCCATAAAACCTATTTAATTATGAAAAAGAAATGCTTAGACATGTTGCCACTTTATGAACCACTGTCCTTATTTGGAACACAAGACCTTGTAAGACCTTTAGAAACGACCCATCGTTAGTAGAGCTGGCATCTTAGTTCGCCATTAGGAACTGCACTGGAATAACCCCAAGGCTCCCTGGGATATTGGAAAAGATGGTCCTGAAAGCACACTGAGGTTTCCTTGCATTCTCAGAGGTTTTGGTGGCTGTTTTTAGTTATTTTAAAACTTGAGCCGGCTTGGTATAATTTCCATATTATGAATCAGATACAGCTGTTCAAACAATAACTTAGCCTTATACTGTAAAGCTTCTTGACTGCAATGAGATGTCTCTAAATCCATTAGCCCACCACAATATGCCAAAGCAATGAAATGAAAACCACAGTTTAAGTAAAAAATAAAACACTGTATCCCTTTCTGACCCAACTCTACAAGGTGTGTTCCAGAAAACCAAGAAGTTCCCAAAACTCTGCTCAGGTTTGAGTGATCACTGAGACACGACCTAAAGGTTGGTTAGGTGGCTTCCATGGCAAGAAATGTTCTGTATGGGTTTAAAGCTGCGCATAGTAAGCGTCACAGTTAGGATGTATTCAGTCTCAAGTCACAGAATGTGTCTGAAACCCGAATTTCTCAACCCATGTGCTACAGTGTGCCCTGAATGGATGGTTAGTGGCTGACATGATGATATTAGGTACAGTTTTAGAGGCCAGGAAGGGCCACCTGGGGCAATCAAAAGCCCTGAGCAGCTTGTCTCTGTCTGTGAGGACTCTTACTTGTTGACTCCAGTGCACCAGCAAGTATGATTTTCTATGTAGTCAAACATGAATAGACATTTAATTTTCATTAATGCAAAACATGTGGAAGTAGGCTTTCCAGAATCGGTTCAAGAATTGGATCCATGGCCCAATAATGTCATCAAGGACCCAGTCTCATTTTTTTTTCTATTTTACTTTCTCGGCATGTTGACATGTGTCTTCAGGCTTGTCATCTCATGATTGCAAGACGGCTGGCAACAGCTCAGAGCAGGAGGGAGGGAAGGGGTCAACGGCAATCTTTTTGTTATTCAGCCTTCTCTTTTACAAGTGCTCTCCTCCACTCCCTTTTACCTTGTGCTGGCTGGAGGCTACTTTCATGTGCACCTGGGGGTAGGATAACCATGCATGGCTTGGACAGTCTTAATTTATCAGTGGCAGCTGCTATACTGCCACCTGAATAGGAGAAAATAGGAGTCCAGCTAGCAAGAAGTATAGAAGAGCAACTACTAGGCAATCAACCTTTGTGGCTGGGAGATTAATCAAAGAAAGGAAACAAGATTGCGTATAATTTTAAGAATCATAACCAATTTCAAGTTAAAAGGAATATGTAATTTCTTACGTCTAACTGGTCTTTTCTCAAAGCTTCAAATTTACCTGCTTCAATTTTTTATAACAAATTTAAGATTTTTATTAATGTATAAATAACATTTTAATATATTGTTATAGCCATGGCAATATTTACAAAAAAATGTAAAACAGATATGTCTGATAGAAAACATATACAAAATATACAAAAACTCTTAAAACTTGATGTTAACAAAACAAACAACTCATTTTTTTAGATGGGCAAAGGTTCTGAACAGACATCTTGTGAACAAATATATAGATGACAAGTAAATACTTGAAAAGATGCTCACATTATTGTCACCAGGGAAACCACAATAATGAGATCACACTACACACTGATTAAAATGGCGACAACCCAGACCGCCAATACCAGCCATCAGCAATGACATGATCTTCGTTTCTAATATCATTCTCCAGCAAATGAACTAAGGCTTCTTAGAGAAAATGTATGATTCTGCAGCTGCAACATGAGTCTGGGTCATCTGGAAGTGCCTCAAAGTAAGGAAATGCTGAAAACACAAATAACCACAATGTTAAAGGGACAAAGGAGCCAACTCAAAAAAAAAAAAAGAGTTTCCGATGACCAAGGTCACAATAACTTCAGCTACCAAACAAACTAATATTGGATTATAACTCAAAGTACAAACTAAATATTCTGAGTCCATTCAGATGTAAACAATGTTTGAATTAATCGATAAACAGTGGAGAATACTCAACTCTCCAGTGCAGAAAATTTCAAATAATTGTGTAGGTTCTCCTCCCTCCAGGAGGTAGAACATAGCTCCCTAAGTGCGGGCTGCACACGGTGACTTCCTTCCGAAGAAGAAGATGGTGTGAAGGTGAGGAAAGGAGGGTAACTTCATAGTGGAGGAAGCTGACAAACACTGCCTCAACCAGCATCAGCAGAGCCAATTCATGTTGATAGTAAGCACCACTGATAAGATGTGATGGGGAATGGTCTTCATCCCCAAGTCTGTAACGCTAGTTTAATTAGGGAAACACCAGCCAAATATCCGTTTTAGGCACATTCTACAAAATACCTGGCTAGTTTTCCTCAAAATTCTCATGGTCTCCAAAGCAAAGGGCTATCTGAGAACTATCTCAGTCTCAAGGAGCCTGATGAGACAAGAAAACTAAATGTGATGTGATATCCTGAATGAGATCCTAGAGGAGAAAAGGACATTAGGTATAATCAGAGGAATTCAGAATGATGTATAGACTTTAAATAATAATAATGTATCAATATCAGGTCATTAATTGTAACAAAAATACCATACTAATAGAAGACGTTGATAGGGTAACTGTATTATCGTCACAATTTTCCTGTAAACCCAGAACTTTTCTAAAATATTTAAAGTTTATATACATTTTTAAATGGGAGAAATTTGTGTTGCTACTCTGAGGTAAGTTTAGTTACTAACTTAATTGTAAAGTGTGAACCACACACAAAATTCAGAATCAATGAAGACTGGCAGACAGCACAGTAGTGAACAAGACCATTGCCCCCAACCTGAGTTCTACCTAGTTTGCGGCAGCTAACTGTAGGTGTGACTCCTAGACAAATCCTTTAAGACTCTAGGAACTTGGTGTTTTTCTCCTATAAATTGTGGAAATGGATGAAATGCTATTACAGAGCTCTTCCAAAATACTTCTATAAACAAAAAGACACAATCAAAATCAATAAGAATACCAATGTGTTGATTTTATCACATTGCACATAATTTGGAAAGTATATACTTAACTAGATTCTCTGACTGATAAAATATCAGTTTTAATTGTACTGATAATGAAGCCTTTTTTTTGAGATTTGGACAGTAAATTCTACTGGAACGCAAAGAAGGAACAATGCTGCTTTCTTCTTGCAAACAGTATATCTGTTAAAATCATACTTTCGAAAGCATACATGGTAGAGGTAAAAAGGAAAAGTCTTTCTACCTATTAAGCTCATGTATTCTCAAGTAATATCACACCTTATATAATATCATTTTAAGATTCATAAAATGTTGTGGGAAATGTGCTCAAATGCTGTTTTGAGAAGCCATAACTAAGATACAAGCTAATACAACCTGAGGGTGTCATTTCCCTGGCTGGTGTGGCTCAGTGGATTGAGCACAGGCCTGTGAACTGAAAGGTCACTGGTTCGATTCCCAGTCAGGGCACACGGCTGGGTTGCAGGACAGGTCCCTAGTTGGGAGCACTGGAGAGGCAAGAGGCAACTGATGACTGATTTTTTTCTCTTGAACATTGATGTTTCTCTCCCTCTCTTTCTCCATCCCTTCCCCTGTCTCTAAAAGTAATTTTTTTCAAAAGCTAAGTGTGCCATCCGTTTTCAGAGCAAATAAAATATTAGGTCTGCTTATTTCTTTCAAAAAGGACCCTGATAGAATGGATTGGATGAAGGTCCTTCATGACTCACATCTCTAGATTTGGTGGACCCTAATCCCAGAGAGTGGTCAAGCCCCTTATGAGCCAAATATAGAAGAAAGAAGACCCAGCAGCCCAGAAGGGGAGCAAGATACCTAGATTCTAATCCTACCCCTTTCATTATTTAACTAGCAGTTTCACCTTGAGCAATATTTTTAATTTTGCTGAGTTTTTTGTTTGAAAAACAAGGTGTTGAATCGGATGCTATAATAAACAAATGGAACTCAAAAATGCTATAGAACTGCTCTCTTCTTTGAACACCGGGGCCGGGGATGGGTCACTGTCTGTTCAGGGCTGGCTGAGCAACCCCTGGTCTCTGTGCTGAGCCTAGAGAGGCCACAGCCTACCTGGAAGCCAAAGGAAATGGTCCAGGCGAAATTGTTTCCATATGCATTTCCAGGGCTGAGAAACAGGAGGAGTGCTTTGGAGCTGACAGGAAAGGGAAGCAATTTATCCTCTTTCACATTGTTCAGAAACTTCCTGGGGAGTTCATGACCTTGGTCTATCAAACACCTTTCTGGGTATTGATTCTTGAAAGGGAGTCAGAAACAACCTTAAGAGTTTACAAGAGACCAATCTCTTCCTACACAAATTTAACAAAATCTGTTTAAACAGAATTTGAAAGAATGATTTTGCTAATGATAATATTAGGCAGTACATAATTAGGTCATAAACAATGAAGTGTGTGTAGTTATCGCATTTTGCTTAGTGGCTAGTAATGATCATCCTGAAAATTATTTGAGGCTTTGCCTATTGTTAGTCCAATGGCTAATCAGCAGGTAAAAATAAGCAATGCCTTTGCTTCATCAACTAAAAAAGCATAGAGGGTGTCCGACCAATATCGTATCTAATACACATGGGGAACATGGATTTTCTGACTTTGCTCTATATTCTTTTCCCAGACACAGGTTCATATCAACCCATACCCTACCAACATCGACTGGGAGAAAATTGAATTCCTATTAATGATACGTAGTTTTAAAATTCTCACATTATAACCAACAATGCACACTAAAGAATAAGGTACTTGTGGTCATGGGTGTCCACTGCCCTCTGATTTTTTTTCCATCAGTTACACTGACCTTTGATCACCACTGGGAAATCTATTTTCAGTGGTGCCTGAAGCCAACAATTATGTTCTTTAAACGGTGTACTTTAAACACGTAGCTTTTCTCCTTGCACCTCTCCAGCTGACACTGAAGGTTCTGGCGGGGCCTGTCTCCAACTTAGTTTCATGGGCTTAGCATAGGAGCGAAGGAACAGCACTAGCCCTTGTGTGTCTGGAGGATACGCACATATACCACCTTGAACTGTAACTAGAGCACCCTCCCCAGCAGAATACAAATAACTGATACATAACAATAGTGTTGGAGGCAATAAAATGTTTGATTAAAAGTGTAGCTTGTTTTTAAGACTAAATGCACATCAGCCAGGGAAATACACACACAGAAAAACATTGGCTATGTTTCTTCAACTACAGCTAGAGAGTAGACTATATACCAGGGTCATATCCAATATAGGACAGGACATTATATATATATGTGTGTTTATATATATATATATTTATATACACACATGTATAAATAAAGATGTATATGTATGCACCTATATATACACAGGCACACACATACATCTACATACATCTCTCTCTCTCTCTCTCTCTATATATATATATATATATATATATATTAACTAATTACATTGGAAATTTAGGAGATACCATTTTGTTGTGGCACTGACATCTTTTTTTAAATTTTAACAACTTTTATTTTTCAATTACAGTGGACATACTACATTATATTAGTTTTAGCTGTACAACTCAGTGATTAGGCATTTATGTAACTTATGAAGTGATAACTGCAATAAACCTAGTACCCATCTAAATACCCACCATATATAGCCCTGGCTAGTGTAGCTCAGTGGATTGAGCGTGGGCCTGCGAACCAGAGGATCACAGTTCGATTCCCAGTCAGGGCACATT
Organism: Sturnira hondurensis; assembly: GCF_014824575.4. Lineage (NCBI taxonomy): Eukaryota > Metazoa > Chordata > Mammalia > Chiroptera > Phyllostomidae > Sturnira > Sturnira hondurensis. The sequence goes on from NW_028094832.1 coordinate 10,002,614, forward strand.
CCTGGGTTGCAGGCCAGTTCCTGGCAGGGGACACACGGTACATTGTGTGTTTCCGGCAGAGGCAACCATACACTGATATTTCTCTCCCTCTCTCCTTCCCTTCCCCTCTAAAAATAAATAAATAAAATTTTTTAAAAAGTTAAAAAAATACCCACCATATATAATTATTATATATTATTGACTATATTCTCTATACTGTACTTTCTATCTCCATGACTATTCTGTAACTATTAATATGTACTTCTTCAGCTATTCACCTTTGTCACCTATGCCCCAAGCTCCTTCCTATAGGAGCTTTTCTCTTTGTCTCTAATATTTGTCATTTTAATGATGATGTGTCTTGGTGCTGGCCAACTTGGGTTCATCTAATTTGGGACTCTCTGCACTTCTTGGGCTTGTATGCTTTATTGCCTTCATTATATTAGGAAAGTTTTTTATGATTTTTCAAACATATTTTCAATTTCTTGCTCTGTCTTATCCTTCAGTCACCCCCATGATGCAAATGTTGGTATGCATAAAGTTGTCCCAGAGGCTCCTCAAACTATCCTTACCTTTTTGGGTTCTTTTTTCTCTTTGCTGTTCTGATTAGTTGTTTTCTGATTTATCTTCTGAATTGGTGATTTGATGCTCTGCTTCATCTATTTTACTGTTGATTCCCTATAGTGTAGTCTTCATTTTATAGTTAGTGTATTCTTCATTTCTGACTGTTTTTTACTGTTTTCTACCTCCATTTTAGGTTTCCTATCTGTTTATTGAAGTTCTCACTATGTTCTTCTACTCTTTGCCTAAGTTCATTGAGCATCCTTATAATCAGTGTTTTGAACTTTGCATCTGGGAGATTGCATGTCTCCGTTTTATTTAGTTCTTTTTATGAACTTTTTCTGCTCTTTCATTTGAGATATGTTTCTTTGTCTCCTCAGTTTATCAGCCTCCCTAGGCTGGTTCCTATGTATTTGGTAGAGCTTCTATATCTTCCACTCTTAGCAGAGTAGTGTACATAGTAGGTGTCCTATAGAGCCCAGTGGGGCAGCCTTTGCAGTCACTCAGGTGCTCCGAGTGTGCCCTTGGGTGAGCTGTATACACCCTCCTGTTGTAGTTGGGCCTTGACTGCTGGTTGAATGTCGATGGGAGGATCTATTGGCTGGGAAGACTGGCTACAAATATGGAGGAGGGTCTGTTGTGCAGGGACCCACCCCACAGAGCAGAATGCACTTCAGGTGGGTTCAGGTGCTTGATGATTCTGCCCCTTGAGTGTGTCACTTATGGAGATAGTTGCATGATGCCCTGACATGGTCTGAAGCTGGCCACCAGGTGTGCTAGCTCTGAGGCCTCCTGGAAGGTGCAGGCCAAAGTTACCTGCCACTGGTGCCTTGCCTGGAGCTAACCAGCATGATCTGCAGGGCAATCTGTAGATGGCTGCTACTTGTACTGGGCTTGGAGGTGCCCAGGAGAGACCAAGCTGCAAATTAAGGCTAGCTGTTGCTAGTGCTGGGCCTGGGGACACTTAGCAAAAATGATGGGGCATGCTGAGGTCAGATACTACTTATTTGGGGTTTGTGAACCTTTGAAAGATGTTAGGCAAGTCTACAGCATGAACTAAGAGAGGACATTTGCATGGAAAAGCCACTGAAAATGGCTTGGGTGGACTTGCAAGTTGTGTGGGGTCTCAGGAAATCATTAAGGTAGGGGAAACAGTGTTAGCCAGGTTGATGAAGACGCAAGTATGGTTCCTGCCTGCTGGCTCTGTGGGGCAGGGCTCAGGAAGGAACAGTGGCCTCTACCAACACTTCTGTCTGGGAGAAGCTGCTTCTACAGCCCTCAACCCAAAGCAGGACAATTCAGTTCCTAGCACCTTTCAAGCTGCTGCCCTAGGGATAGAGCTCAAAATGAGTGAGTCCAAGTAAGTCAGTGTTTAGGCCCTTTAAAGGGAATGCCTGGGAATCCAAAAGCCCTCTGTCTCACTCAGCCACAATCTCTGCTAGTTTTCACAGCCAGAAGTTACAGGAACTTCTCTTCCTGGCACTGGAACCCTGGGATGGGGGGCCTGGTGTGGGATTGGGACCCTTTGCTCTCAGGGTGAACCTTGGTAGCCAAGATATCTCTCCCAATTTTTAACTGCCACACGTGGGTGTGGGACCAGCCCATTCAGTGTCTCCACCCTTCCTACCAGTCTCAATGCGGCCTCTTCTTTATATCTTTAGTTATAGGACTCTGTTTGGCTTGACTTCAGGCAATTCTGAATGATGGTTGTTTTGTAGTTTAGTTGTATTTTTAATATGGTTGTGGAAGCTTGCACTTAATTTACCTGCTCCACTATCTTGACTGGAAGCTCCAAACAGCTTAAGTAGATTTTACTGAATTAATAAAAAAATGTTCTATAGAAATTGGAAAGTGCTGTAAGCTTGAGCTTTGAATTAATAATACCTCATTAGGAAAAGGGTAGCATGAGAAAGAACAGTATAAAGCTAAAATTATATTAAAAAGGAAACAAAAACCCCCACAGAGCTGTAATATTCTAACGAGTAGCACACATTATCCCAGTGTATTGTACAAGGTAAATGTCTGCTTAGGAATGGGTTACCAGAGCAAATTCCAAAGAAGCACGACCCGCGCCCACCCCCCACCCCGCCTCCGCCTGGGGAAGGTAAGAACGTGAGATGGTTTCCAGGGAATGACTCTTTCAGGAGGCTTCAGGTTTTCCATTAAGCTCCTCTAGACCCCTGGGGTGTAGGCAGGAGATACAACCAGGTGTAGCATTTTATACTCTTTAACAAAGAAAAACCAAGTCTTTTAATATAGTTTAAGTAACATGTCACTTTCTTAGACTGAGTACATCATGCACCGTGAGAGGTACATTGCTCTCTCCTGAAAACAGATCTATCTGCTGAGAAAAGAGGTTTCAGGGACTGAAAACTAGAGATTTAGATTGCCTTTAATGACCAGGTGTCTAGATTTTTTTTTTTTTTTTAGTGTGCTGGTTCTTAATAAGATCTGAATTGTGTCTAGAACTAGAATGTCAATATAAGAATAGCAACAACCTGATTTTGCTGCATTCATCCTCAAAAGAATTGTTAGTTACTACTATTGGAGAGTGGGGTGGTTGTGTCCTGATATGAAAGAAAAGCTCAAAAGTAATGGCATGAGATAACACTAACTGAGAGGTGACTATAGGTCACATACATGATTTACTGGAGAAATGTTCGTAACTTCTTCATCAGCTTGCTACTGAATACCTGAATTTAGGTACTTAAATCTTCTTTCGTGAAGTCCTCAAACATTCTTAATCTCTCTCTCTCTTCCCGCTCTTTCCCCCTCCCTTTCTTCCCCTCTTCCTCTCTCCTTCCCATAAATATAATATGATGTCAAAGCTAGATAAAGGCACTTTCTAATTTTCTAAAGAAATCCAGAATACAGGTTGCTATGAATTAAGTAAACTGAATGGTCACACATTGCTACTCGAGATTCTCTATATGACTATAAGCATTGAATTATCATAACTGTTTTTGTTTCATTTCTTAAAAAAGAAAAAAATTCCAGTGCATTCATTAATATGTCAGCTTACTAAAACTTAAATGCAACCATTATATAAAATTGTTTCAATGACTGAAAGATACATTTGAAAAAAAATAAGCTTGCCTCTGGGTCCCATTTCAATGAATCGTCATGTTTTAAACATAAATAACTAGGGGCAATGTTATTGATAAATTAAGCTGCATAGTGTTTGTCAAAAAGTGAAAATTCACAGAAAATAATTTCAAAAGCTTCTTTATGTTTGTCCTTTGAGGAAAGTTTTCTCTTTTTTTCTTTTGGCTGTTTAACAATTTCTTAGTGTTTACTCTATGTTCACCAGGGCATTTTTCACTAGCCAAGCTCAGAGTTATGCAAGAAAAAAAACACAATTGTTCGAAACTACTGAAAAACCAGGCAAGGCTGTGTTAATGTACCCAAATATTGGGTACTTGATGAGACTTGTCTCTGAAACTTGCCTGCCCACGAGCGCTCTCTCTGTCTCTCTCTCTGTCTCTCTGTCTCTCTCTTTCTCTCTGTCTCTCTGTCTCTCTCTGTCGCTGTCACGCACACACACACATACACATACCCCACATAGTCCTACTTATCTTTTTATTGATGTTATTCTTAGGAAAACTTGCCCAGAGTGGCCAAGCTAGGCTAGCAAAGTGTATTTCCCAGAACAAATTCCAGATATTAACAGGGTGAAGAATGGTTACAAATAATCAAATTTGGGACGTATTGGTTAAATCGAAGTTAATAGTCTCCTTTACTGGGGCTTCTCTGACCCTCTAACAGTGTCACACTTGTGACTCTCCAAGAGGCTACAAATCATACCTGCAGCTATTGCCCAAATTAACCGCCCACAGAATCTTTTCCTTTTCCCTCCTACTGGGGCCGATCTGCTGGTATTATGAGGAAGTAAATAAGGAAGCACATGACAAACTCTCTCAGCACAGTCCCTCTGGGTCTGTGTTCCATGTCCCCATTTTCTTGGTTGCCTGGTTTATTCTTTGAGTACAGTCATGATGTTTGTGATGGACTCTTCATCTGAGTCCTGTGGGGAGCCTCTAGCCCTCACTTCTTCCATCAGAAATGGAAGTGTGCCGGTAGACACTCTGGGCTTATTTACTTTTAAGGGCTTGTTGGAAGAGTACAGGATGGGGTTGGGGGGCAAGGTCTGAAGTAGTGACTCACCTGTTTGATCTCACTGAGGGAGAGCAATGGTAGGATGCGAATTAATTCTCTGGCCACATCCTGCTCACTAAGACAAATTTATCTCAGTAAATTTAAAAGTAAAATATAAAACATATTGTCATACAAATATTTATGTTATTACCTAGCATGCATGCTACAACTTGTATCTCTCTTTTCTCTAGGGGAAAAATCTCATAATAATACTTTGTGGGGAAAATGTCAGGATACAAGATGACATTACAACTTTCTCCTTCACCCAAATTAGGTGAACACAGACAGACCATTAAGGAATTTGTTATATAGGAAGACCAAAGCTCATTCAAAATAAAATAGGAGTTGGGGAGAATTGACTTGACTTTCTTCTTCATGGTAGCTTTCAATCACATCAGTGACATTTTCCAGTGAATTCATAGAAATTCTATATTACAGATTGTGCCCTATTTGCATAACTTGTTTTGCATCTCCTGGCAAGCTCCAAGGGACCGTGCCTGGATTTCTGTATAACTGATAATGGGAATGAGTGTTGTGGGTGGAGGGTATGGTGCAATAGATCAGCGTGGGAAGTTAGGCACCGAATCTACCATGAGGGTGGCCACTGCTTCTAGAATGCCCTTCTGTCCCATGCGTAACCAAAATCCTGGCATTTTGTGGGGGTTCAATAAATATGTGTTGAATTAATAGATGATAATGGAAAAAGGCAAATGATCATATATCAATATTGTAAACTTTTGACTTTCGATTTAAGGAATGTTGGCTTCATTGAGCTCAGATTCTAATTTCATCACATGACTGTTCTAATGGGTATTTGTAATTTTTGATTATATATACCTTCACATAAACTAACCTGCTGGCTGGCGACTTTCTAAAGGACTTTGCATTTTCTCACAGTATTCCAATAATTATTATTTTCTATGTATTTTCCTGTTTATTTTTAAGTCATAACCAAACATTGTTTTTATTAGTCATTATATGTTATCGTGTTAACCACTTTTTCTCAAATTAAGCATTGATTGAAATGACTTTATTTTGAAACACACAGAATTGTCAGACATCTCTTTGCACTCCGGGATGTAGTGAGAGAACATCAACACCTGGAACTGTGGCCTTCGGGAAAATTCTAGAACCAACAAGCCTGCATGCGATGTAACATGAACCACGTGGTGACAATGTGATGAATAGATCTCTAGTGATATTAGCATATGAAGTAAGTAAACAAATGAACAAAAAACGAGGTTCCTGGAGAGGTAATGACAAATTCACAGCATTGGAAAGGGCTCAATATACTTTGCATGTTAAATAATGACAAAGTTATGTTTTATTTCATACTTAATAAATGAGCCATTAAATGCATACATACCAATTTACATTACATGATATGCTCACTGGAGAAATTATTTAATAAATGTTTTATCTATATACCTACTCTTCCAATTGCTGTTCAGGAGAGGTGATTTAATGTGTGGTCTAAAACCACATTCCCAGCTGATCTCCTCCTAGTTCTTGCACTATTACTTTTATAACTTTTTTCCCTGGTATTTATTCTCTTCAGCATATTTGTCTCAAATTCCATTCAATATTTTCTTTCCAGGAATTTTCCTTCCTGTTGTAAAGCTTACTTTTTACTGATTTCAATGTCCCTAAAGCATTCCTGAGTTTTAGTTACTGAGCTCTAGTCCCGCGTACCCTCTTCAGCTTTGATTTGTCACCAGACAGGGCACCATCAGAGGGCTCTTTGAGGAGCCTCGCCTTGCCCATTGGTACTGCCATCATCTGTGCTTCCAGCCTGAGATTCTTGCTGCTCAAAATGCAGCCCTGGGACCAGCAGTAAGGACATAGCTGAGAGTTTAGCAGAAATGCAAATTGCCAGGCCTGGACCCAGATCAACTGAATCCGAACCAGCATTTTAAGGAGACCACTGAATGATTGTATCTATATAGTATGAGAGGTAGTGTCTTAGGGCATTTCGATAGGGTCATTAAAAATCACCAAATAAAAAGTATAAAAGAATCACTGACTGTGTGGGTTTCAGAAACACTTTTCAGTACCTATTTAAATGCCCCTGCTATTCGGCTATGGAGCCCCTACAGGGGAAGGACCAGGGTAGCCCAGACCAGCCAAATTATCCCTGGTTTCTGTTTCCCTAAAGCCGTATCAAATTGACTGATATACTCAGATACCACTCTGTCTTTGGGGGCTTCTTTTAAATGGCTAGTTATAATTCATTCAGGAAATAATCTCCGGCCTGTCGTTTTGTTTCCTGTTTGATTGAGTGTTCCTCTGCTTTTTATGTTAAACCTATATTCACTCCAGCAGCATTTTGTTTATGGTCGAACTAAATTGCCAGTTTCAGGACTACTTCTTCCCCATTCTGTGAAATCTGCCAGTGTGCAATATGCAAATAGAAGGTTTCAGAAGTGGAAGGTGTGAGACAGGCATAGCGCAGAGAAACTGGTGTTGGTACACTGACTTAGAACACAGCCGTCTCTACTCCTTCAGAGTTAAATGGATGGTGGCCTGGCATCATTTGTTGGTAAGTGCATGTGTGCATTCGGTAGCTACAACCTCCATGAAACCAAAGAATCTCCCTGCTTCTCCGTCCATGACAAACATGGCGCTCAGTACAGAGTGAACACTCAGAAAAATGAGGCGAGTGATGTTACTCTCTTTTCAATCTAAAACACAAACAAGTAAAGAAGAGGCAAAATTATTTTGAAGTTTATAATACACTTGACCATAACAAACTCAAGGATCTTTTGATGGCCCTGTTTATAGCAAAAAAAATAAAGGGAAAACATACAGCAACAACAAAAACCTTCCACAGTAGAAAAATAAGCCCAAAAATAAGGAGTGGAAAAATAATTTTGCTAATTGCTTCCCCTCAATGTTTAAACACTGGCAGACATTACAGCCAGGTAGTGAGGTAAATCAAGCTCAGAGAAATACCAAGTTTTACCTTTAAACTGATATTTCCTTCTTATGCTGAAAAATCACATTTGAGAATTGACACACTGCAAAACCCAAGTGAGTCAGCAGACATCAAATAAAAACACCCACCAGCACTGAGGCAGATCTCAAACCCCTGGCTAATTAACAAGGCTTCAAGGCCTTAATGGCCTCCAGCAGCTGGGAGAACATAAGGGGGTGGAGGAAAACGCCTCCCCTTTCCCATAACCCTGTTTTCCGATAGTTTCCCATGCTGCCCACCCACTCGGTTAATTTTCTAAAAGCTTGCTGATACTGAAGACAGGAATAAGGACTCCTCAGTGCAACAAAACTCAGACAGTGATGAAATTAGAGGAATAAGCAGCAGCCTGTCTACAACAGGTAGGTGACATCTCACACTTCTGGAAAGTCTTCAGTCAGGTAAAGGCACAGTACTGCTTCTTCTATCATCCTTGAGAGCAACCAGCTGGAGCTCAGCAGCATGCACCCGTCTCCGAGTGACGGCACTGCTCTGGGCTGCCTAGACCAGGCCTTTCGCAGCTGGGAAGAGTGTAAACCAAGTATAAAATGCAGGTAGGATCCCTCAGAAATCCTTTGCTTTCGTTCATTTTATCTCCCAGACATGCCCTGTCCCCATAACAGATTATTTTAGTAGCCTGACTAATGTAACGACCTCCAAGTATCCATACAAATCCCAGAGAACCAGTACATGTTTTATTGCCCATATTTCCCCTGAAATCCTGCCTAGAGCTCAGTAACTGAAAATACTCCAAAACCCTGTTTCTGAAGACTGCCTCTGTGCAGCGGCATTCCAGGACAGTTTTGCCTGTTCTGTTCATTGGGGTCCATTACCTTTATGTTCAACATCATTCACGTCTCATGTGCGTGTTTGCGATTCACTCTGGAAGAGGTGGGACAGAGCGGTAATCGCTTGTGTTCACATGGCATTTATTTTTCTCTATTCAGATCAAAGGGATTAAACGAAATGATCTCATTCCATATTCTAATGTTCCTTTGAAAGTAACATGTTCTCTTTTTTAAAATATACGTCTGCATCCACGCTTGCTGCCAGTCATGTTCATAATTGGGTTTACCTGTGTGCCATCTTCCCCCACGTGGGCTTACTTGTTCCCCAGTGAAGCCAAGTCCAGGGAGTGGATTTTGTTTAAAAGGATTTCTAAGATCTTTTTTTTGGACTCCTTGCAATTGCTTAAGAGGGTATTTTGCCTGCTAAGCTCACCCCCACCCCCATTTCTGTCTGTAGGTCTCTGTTTACTGTGAACTCCTGAGCACTCCCAGGCTTTAGCACCTTTGCCCTCTGGCGAAATACTGCTCTCTATTCCACTAAGATTCCGACCTTGAAATTCAACACTTGGAGCTAATGAGAAAAACCTGTTATGTAGAAAGGAAGAAGCGCTTCAGGAAAATTTTAAGAGTTCTGTAGACAGAGCTCTTGCTATTGTGGAGTAAACCACACATACTGTTCAGCAATCTCCTTTAAAGCAGTAGGGCTTTTGTGAGTTTCAGGAGGGAACTATTGTTGCTGTGGCAAAAAGAAGGTATAATAGTGCTTAGGTCAAAGCTTTTCATTTTAACCAGAGATAAGAAAACCTAAACTTTCAGGTTGTGCCACTTTATTTACTACTAGGAGATACCAGCTGCAGTACAGAGAATGGCCTCACTCCTGCATTCTCAGTTCTCATAAGTATGTGCCCTATTAACGATGCTGACATGCCTCATGTAATAACTACATTAAATTTCCATTTCCATTTGATTAAGAGCACTGAAGTATCTGCAAAATGCAAAGGTCGCACAATGGGGCACCAGATCCTCCTTGTCTTCAAGAGGCTTTCGGTCCAGTAAGAGAGGCAGAAGAACCCACTGGGGTAGATGGGGTGGGGGGGGAGGCAGGCAGAAGTTTCTGCCAGGAGTTTGGTTCTGCAGCAATAGCTGTGTAATTATTTTTAAATTAATATTAATTCACAAGCTTCTATTGGCTACCTATTTTGCTGGTACTGGTGGTCGTGATGATTTGGAATTGTGGTGGACATTATCCTTCTGACCACAAGTGGGACCAGGAAAGGGGAGTCATGGCAAGTTTTTAGGAAATGTCACAGGCAGGTCACCATATTTAGGTTACATTAGAAGAAGAAAAGTTGGCGACCACTGGCAACCAATTTTGACAGTCCTGGCAAGAGGTAACTTGAATCCACACTGGACAGTAGTCATACACAGAGTGAAACAGAGGACATTCTTTTATGAAGCCAGAGTATGTCTTGCAGTTTCTGAGAAAATGTCCAGCCATGTACCTAACGTTGGTGGTTGAATAGCTAGAGTTTGCATTGAAACTATCTGGCCTTGGTTTCTGTTCTGCCACATTACTACGTTATATTGTACAAGACAACTTGCCTCTTTCACCCTCAATTGCCTCATCTCTAATAATACTAGTTATACCCTGGGCGGTATGGCTCAGTTGTTTGGAATGTTACGTAGTAACTGAAAGGTTGCAGGTTTGATTCTGGGTTGGGGTACATACCTAGGCTATGGGTTTAATCCCTGGTCTGGGCATGTAAGAAAGACAACTGATGGATGTTTCTCTCTCACATTAATGTTTCTCTCTCCCCATTGCTCTCTCTAAAAGCAGTGAAAAAATGTCCTTGAGTGAGGATAAAAACATAAATAAATAAAACTAGCTGTATACCTATCACAAGATCATTCTCGGGATTAATAATTGTATAAAGGTGTAGCATAGAGCCAGACCTTCAGCAAGTTCTCAGAGACAGCAGCTATTGCCAATATCATGCTACAGCTTTTATCTGCACAAGCTGGCTTTATCAGATGGAACAACTATATTGGGATAAACCCGTCTTCACAGCTGGGTCTCACTTATCTGTTCTGATGACTAGTCATGTGACTTGTCATGTGGTTACATTCATATCAGTTGACACATTGAAATGAATAGACTGAAGATCCAAATCCCAAAACTCAGTTGCTCACGGGGTAAAATCCTAGTGTACATTGAACCAGGTGAAACTAAGATCTGATGGGACCTAAAAAATGTGTGCTGTAACTAATGGAATTTGACTAAATTTTCTAAATACTTATTTATTTATTTCTTATTTTGTTGGCCCAATCACATATCTGCCGGGTCTGGGTTTGCAGCTCTTCATAGAGAGAGTAGTTTAGAAAAATGCTCTTGAGTGTGATCCACAATAGGAAATAGATTTTAAAATATCACAGGAGAGGTGTGTAGATACCTAAAACAAAACTTCTCAAAAACAGTACTTAAAACATGTGACTCTTGTTGATTTTCTGGTTTATTGATGTTCTCTATTCTATTCTGGTTCATTCCAGTCTAGTCCACTTCTTTAAACTCCTTCCTATTTATCCTGTCCCATTCAGATAAAATCCTGAGCCAGATCTTCTCATTTTTTTTTCTAGCCACTAATGGGTCAAAACCCACAGATTATGAAACTCTGGTTTACAGAAATGAATCAAAAAAAATTTGGATCACCCCCATCAATAAGAATTGTTGAAGTTAAAAAGCATAGATAGTATAGAAAGTATAGATACAATCTCCTGCAATTTATATTTATTAAATGTGAATGAATTTTTTCATACTTTTGAGATAAAAATGTATATTGAAGTTACAGAGTTTCTCCCTCAGTGCCCCTCGGGGAGGTCAGAGCCAAGCCCCCACTTGTATGACACTTGATCACCCTCCAAGTAAATAATGTTGTTTTTAAATTGATATTAATTGAAAACCTTTTATTGACTCCCTATTGTGGGACTATATGCCAGAGAGGACACAAAGGTCAATAAAAGATAACATATGATGATGATGATAATCATAGTGATGAAGTAGAAAAAGACAGATGAAGAGAGGTGAAAACAGGCATTATAATCTAGTAGGAAAGCCATCTTATAGAAATACTATAAAATGAGGCAGAATATAACGACTTGATATGCTTTAATGAAAACATATTCTGTACTGTGCCTGACATGTGCATGAAACAAATACCTGTGTGTGCGCGCATATTCATGAATGAGTGAGTCCCAGCGTTGGCCATCGCTCTGCCACCAGGAGAAGTGACATGTTGCGGGCCCCTCATTAATGCCACTTGGCCATCTAAGAGAAAACAAATAGATGCAATTATCAAATTTTTCATAGCAATATTTATTTAATCAAGTGTGTGAACTACTAAAACAATAGAATCACAACTTTTTTTTTGTTTTGAACAGATTATTTGATTTGCCTTGTAATATTATAGAGAGGAAACAACCACTGTTATACTCCTCCTCTCTTTACTCAGTAATCAGAGAGCAAAGGCATCACAACTTGACTTCCTGAAGTCAAGGAAACTTAAGGTTGCATATTAATAACCTGAGTTTCTTCAAATGAATTGAAAATTAATTTAAACAGGTTTATAGATATATCATTGTATAAATCAACAGACAAGGCGATTGTAACTATATTACTAATTCTTTTCACATAAATATTAAAGGGCCATTTTCAAGCATATGTTCATTTTTTTCTCTTCTCCCTTTTCGTACTTCTTTTCTATTTTAAAGCCAATAGAAAATCTCCTTAAATAGGTTTCATGTTATGGAGAATGTTGAAATGGGATTCAGATTTATTTTTTGATGCAGTAAATTATGTTTTATCATTCAGAGGATGCAGCCTATAAGGTGACACATTGTAGTCAGATAGAGAAGTGACATTTTTCAACTGCTATTGACTGTAGTTCTGTTTTTATTAACCCTCTTGCTGGTAAATCTAAATGCAGCTCTGTGGAATCAGATGTGAAATAATAACTTTCTTTAGTGCCAGTCAGGCACTGGAGAATGATTTTCCATTTGTGGAAATATCATCGAGGAAATAACCTGCAATAGCAATTTGTCAAAAAAAGAAATCCATCACCAAATTTGATAACGCTGCTTGAGAGGGAGGCATGTACGCAGTTCCTCGGTTATCGTTTGACCCTAGGTGACCTCCAGGTGATCAATCTTCCCTCTTCTTTTATCCCCACTGCATTCTCTCCGACGCCTCTCTCCCTTCACCAAAGACACTGGGTTTCTCTGTCTGGTATGTGGAGTGCATGCAATAGCTTTCAAAACACTGTCTCGAATATCTTCTCAATACAATGACACTGTGGGGTTGACAAGGTAGGACCATTATCTCTGTCCTGTAAAAGAGGAAACTAAAGCCACGGTTAAGTGACTTGCCTAAGGTCATGCATCTGGAGAGAGGCAAGTGTGTGGATAACTCCTCTTTCTGGATCATTGCTCTTTGGAATACTGAGGCATGAAGGAGAGAATGAAAGAAGTCATAAAAACCAAGAAGCCTTAAGCCTGTGAATACTGAGTATTTAACCAGTTTCTTATTGACTGACTGATACTATTAAATAGTATCTAATCTATTTGAGAAAGGATATCAGTTATTTATTGCCACAACAATGCTGGGTAATAAACCAGCCCAAGCTCAGTGGCTTACAACAGTAAACACCTGTTCTTGCTCCGGAGTTTCTGGATCGGCTGGGGGGGTTCCTAGGGTCTCAGAGGAGCCTATTTGTGTGTCATGGAGTGCTCTGCCTGGTTCTAGGAATTGTATCTCCACTCCCTGTGGCTAAGGGCTAGCAATGACTTTTAGAATGCGAGCCCCAGGAGACAAGGCTTGTCTCTGGTAGCAAATGCTGCCTCAGTTTCCTCTCCCTGCCCCCAAAGCTTGGTCAGAAATCAATGACAGGTAAGACCCCTCACAGCAGGGGGCAACCTAAGCCAGACTCGATCACTTGGGAGGCCTTCATGGAAGGACTTGGGGGGCTGCAACAAAGAGGGAGCAATGGACTCCCCCCACCCACCCCTGGGCTTTGACAAAGCCCGAGTCCCCATGTTCTCTGGGAGAAGTGCTTCCTGGCTCTAATCCCCTTAAGCCTGATTACTTGATGGGGAGGGGTGCAGCTCCTTGCCTTGCTAGAGCATGTCCTGGGGAAAATCTGGCATCACAAAGACTTCCTGATAAACCTGTGAAATCTGCTCTGCTAAGAGTGCTTTCATTCATATGTTAAGGGTTTGAGCAGGAAACCCTAAAACTCTGTTCCTGACAGACTCTGACTCAGACTAAGCCCTCAGATTTCTTTGAAATGTTATCTACTGCTTGATCCTTGCTGCCCTGTATTCCTGTGTATTAGAACCCAATAAAGGGCCCTGGAGGAGGGGGCTCGAGGCCTTTTTCTCCTCGGAGAAACTGGCCACTGCCCATGGCCTTTTTCCTCTGGGAAAATGGCCACTCCTCCTCCTCAAGCAGATCACATCATGTCTTAGTCATGATTACTCTTATCCATGGCGGTCGGGGGCGGGGGGGTGGGGGGGGTGGGGGGGTGGGGGGGTGGGGGAGTGGGCTGGGCTTGCGAGGAAAGTTGCCCCCACACTTGTGAGACTGCAGAGCGCCACAGACCAGATGGCTGTGCTGATCGTGCCCAGACTCCCTTTCATGTCTGGATGTTGAGTGGTGCTGCAGAGTGTCCCCCGTGCCAACCGCAGCTGGTCAGTGTCCCTCAGATTAACCAGTCGGGTTGGTACGGTGGTAACAGGGTTCCCACAGTGTGAGCGGTAGGGCGGAAGACCTTCTGAAACCCAGGCTCTGGAGCAGAACACTGCCACTTTCACTGTACTCTGTTGGGTAAGAAGACTGGAAGGGTGGCCCAGGTTCAAAAGGTAGAAAAGCAGGCTCCACCTCTTGATGGGAGGAGCTGTGAAGTGACGTAGCAAAGAGCATGAATGCAGAGTGGGGAGTGTTGGGCCGCTTTTGCAATCAGTCCAATACACATTTAATGGTCCCTCATCGTATCTGCGAACAAGGCTTTGGAGAATACCAAGATGGCTGAACTACTCTCTTCAATATGCGGGAGTTTATAGTCTGGTAAGAGAGAAAAACTCATCACACTACAGAGCAATGTAATTAAGCGTGAAAATGAAAACTTTGATCTACCAAGCTCAAGAGGGTAAAACGTAACTTCCTTAATTTTTTTTATAACCAAATTCAACTCATCATGAGTCTTATTTCAATCTCTAGCCAGATTTAATCTGTTGTAGGTAACAAATCAATTTCAAGTTTTCTAAAGTAATTCCGTGTCTTCGCAGTGAGGTCAGAATGGTCCACTCTTCCCCTTGTCACAGCACAAGGGGCCCAGCTTTGTCCTCTGTTGCCTCTCACTGGTGTCCGTGGAAATGCAGAATTCCGTACGGTCCTGGTTCCAACACACGGATCCGTCCTCATTGCCTGATGAATGAGTGCCCAGTCCCAGACAAACTTGTGTGATTGGTCACAAATGTTAGAATACACAATCTAGTGACCTGGAGACTAAAAAAAAGATACATTATTATTTTGCCCCAATGTTTAGTAAGTAAATATTCATGAATATGATGATTTTGATCCAAGCACCTATCAGGATGAAAAGGACTTTTGTGTTTTAGAAACTTAAACACAGTTGAGTGTGGTAAGAGCCCTGGATGGGGCATTGAGAGGACATGGCTCTGACAAAATCATTTTGTTTCTCTGGCCTCGGTGTCTTCATTTCTTTATGGAGCAAGTTGGACCAGAGAAATACCTTAATCCCTATTGGCATTCCAATTGCACAGTTCTTAGGAAATTGAGAAGAATCATTTGTGGTGTTGAGAAAAAAGACAGGGAGAGAGGGAGAGAATGACAAGAAAACTCTGATAAAACACAATTTACACATCTGAGGATGACTTACTAACCTAGCTGAACTAACAGTCGTGATTGAGTGGTACATATTTTAATGTCACATAGGGCACGTCATATTATTCTTGGTATAAAAGGAAAGTCTTAATAGAGCACCGTGTACTCATCACAGTATGAGTATTCAATCACAGAGTAACATATCTTATTGCAATTATATTAATTAATGATGTCTATGCTTTACCCTCCAATGTTACCATTATTGTCAACAGCTAAAATATAGGACAAGAAGTGACTTTTAGAGTCCTTAATAAGAAGCATAACTGCCAACACATTTCAATTTGAACTATGATTATTATTACTATTATTTTATAATCTAGTTAGTCATGAATTATTCCTAACCATTTGCAGTCATTGAAATGATCTATTTACTAAGTATGGATAATTTTTTCAATACCGATAAATGCTACTTATTGACCATATAATTGATTTCTCAATTTTAATGTTATACGAGTATTTCAGGAATATTCGGTGGCCATAATTAATGATGATCCTAATGAATGAGACCATGATTAATGCTGATTTAATGTAATCATAAGTAAATTAAATTTCTAGCTAAAACTTTGCAGAAAAGGTTTTGGGCAAAGGACATCTAATATTATTGAAACTGATGTGAGTTCTCTGCTTATCTCAAGCTGCACAGCTATAATCTCACATTGAAAAGCATTAACCCTGAGGTATTTTTCTTCTTCTTCTTTTTTTTTTGTAACCTTAACCTTGGAAAGAGACTACGATTGCTCATGCTCTGGTTCTCAATTACTGAATCACACCACCCCATGCCTTCGAGACTGCCCACTTTCAAACATCTAAGGCACATTTCCTTTAGTCTGCTACCAGCATCAACTAAGCTAGAATAAGTAAATAGTTCAATAAATAAATAATTAAAGGCATAAAAAAGGTATGAAAGCTAATCATCCTGGTTCTGACTGGCCAATTTCATAAAATATTAATTGTCTTCTCAGATGACAATAGCCAACTATCTTTTACAATTTCTCCCACGGAAAAAAAAACTGGTAATCTAGCAAATTGATGCTGCAGATGGGAGACACCATTAAATGACATGCAGCACTGATTCTGCAAACATGAAAAAGGTAAACAGGCACTCCCACGCTTTCCTCCATTTCTCATCTCTCTGCCCAATAGTAACACTTTGGAAAGGAATTAGGCATTGTCACATCCAAGGCAGGCATTTAATAAATTTTGGATCATGATGAGTTAAATATTAACAATTGCTGTTATAAAAAGTTACTCCCCTCCCCAAATAAAACAAAATGTAACACCTCAACCCTAAAAAAAGCCACTCTGTGCTGATTTCATGAACTTACTTAACTAACCCTGCCGTTTATCTTCCTCTTTACTTCTTTCCTTCTCATTCCTCATGGGTGTTTTGGCTACTCTGTAATGGTCCCGGGTGTTTGAGTCTGTTGGGAGCCTCAGCCACACAAGCCTGCTGCAGTGTAAACCTGAAAGGGGCCCTGAGTACCACGGGGGACAGGCAGCCTCCTCTGGGGCCCCTGCTGAGAAGGGTCCCCACCCCCACTGATGGGAGGGAGTGGTTCGCTAATACAGCTGCATCTTTTCTCCGAAAAACAGGGTATAGTCACATAGATTTCCTGAAAAAATAGAATAGGTGTAAATGGGTTGGGGGCCCATCCTTCTCCATGCACCTGTTAGTATGGAGCCCGCGCATGCACAAAGGTGTTCTTTCACAGGTAACAATGGTGCCCTTTGAAGGGCCGTGGAAATTCCCTGCACTTGAAAGGTGAGCAGATTGCTCTATCTCTCCCATGGCCCCAAGGCCTAAACCATATGCTCTGATAAAAGTTAGAATGTTCTTAAGCAGAGATTGTTTAAGTAAATCAGGGTACATTTATATAACAGATTACAACACAACTAAAGAAGTGCATGAGGTAGAAGTATACGTATCTACCTAGGAAACACTTAGTGATAAATGGGTAACGCTACAAAAACGGTTGATCCAAGGATGCAGTATTTTTGTAAAAACTCCAATAGACTTTTGAGATCCTATTTTCTCTTCTCTAAGGCACATCATTTATTGATTATGAGTTATTATAGTTTAAGAAAATATATAAATTATGCATTTTAGAATCAAGGTACAGTATATTATGATATATAGTGCATGTTATGCTTTTGTGTTGAGTGCTACATAGTAAGTTGTAATGCATATCATATGATGTGGCAAATGATCTGTGTTGTATATTAAATAACTTATAATTGTATTATATGTTTTATGTTATATAAATATATTTGTATTATATATAAATACAAGCAAGAAATCACATTTATGGGTTTTTTTTTTACCTTTTTCAATGTTCTTATTTTTTGTGCCTTTAGTAAGTATTACTTTTATAATTACGAAAAATGTTTAAATGTTCAAAAAATGAATAGTTAGGCCATTAAATAAATCAAATGGCCACTGCGTTTGCATTTTTCTCTCCCTCCTGATTTCATATTCTCCCGATGATGAAAATGAGACCAGGCTGTGTGAGTGGAGCCTAGGTCTCTCCCTGGGAAAACCCACCCTCTGGAGGTCTGCGGGGACAGGCATTCTCTGTGCCACAAGCCTTGTGGGGAATGGGGGGCAGGGAATGTGAAACAGGCGTAGTGGCCAGACTCAGGCTGTCTTCCCACGGATGGCGCCTGGAGAGCTGCTGCGGCTGCTGGTTTCGGGTCCACAGGAGCCCAGTCTATGTGGGCGCCATCAACCCACCCAGGAGCCAGATCTCCCGTTGCCAGTGGCAACAATGCAGGCAGCTGCTCCCTGGCCCTGGCGGCTGGTTCCGAACTGCTGACCACAGCGATCTGGGCAGCTTCTGAAGCCCAGTCAGTCCCGTCTCCTCCTCTTCTCAGAGCACAGCTGCAGGTCCGTGTGGGAGAAGCCAGCATGGAGTCTGACCACGACCTCTCGTCCTTTCGGGCCGAGGCAGTCAATGCACTGGTCTTCAGGGTTGGTGGCCCAGCCACCCCGGCCCAGCCACCCCGGGGCCAGAAGGCCCAGCTGCCTTCTCTTCACGTCCTTCCTTACTCACTTCCCTTCCGGCCCCTGGGAAACCCCATCTTCTTCCAAACGGTGCCTTTCTTACTTGACATTGGGTGTATTCTGACACTTCTAATGAATCCAGGTGAAATTTTGCAGAAGGGAGAGAATAAAGGTGAATTTTGGAAAAAAGTGGGCGGAGAAGGAATTTAGACATGCCATTGAGCAAATTTGTAACTTCAGAATTTGGGCTACTGACCAAAAAGGCTGGTCTGGCTTCCTTTGAACTTGCTTATTGAATATATTGTAAAAAAAAAAAGTGCCTGAGAAAAGCTTTACTTAGCAGTATTGAGACCAGGACCATGAACTTGACTACTAGTGTCAGGTGGCCAAGGAGCAGATGCCCGGTAAGGCCAGGGAGGAGACCCAGGGAGGAGGAAGGGTTTCACAGGTTCCACACAAGTGGCTGAAGGAGGCCACTGCCCACGTCCAGATAAAGCAACAGAAAATAGCCGTGGGTGGATCTCCGAACATCTGACGCTGACACTGGTCCTGCCTTCATTCTGTCCAGGACAGGAGGTGAGTGTGAGGAGCTTGACTCCACTTACGCAAGGCAGGTTGTGGGGAGAAAAATGTGAGAGCACCGGACCCCAAGCTGACCAGGGGAAGACTCCAGGCAACTGGCAGAGGCCCTGTGCACATCAAAGAAAAGCCAAAGGCAGAGAATCGCCTCAAAGATTGTGGGACCAGGAAGAGAAACAGAATGGCTCCTAGGTCAGAGGAGGGAAAACAATTTTAAATGCACAAAGGAAACTGTACTTTTTTTCCTTTTCTCCATTAGCAGGAATTGACATATGAGGAAACATTTTTAAAAACAAATCAGGGAGCAAGCAGAAATGTGTCACAGATATGAAACCTCTCCATCTCTAAAGAAGTCTGACCCACACTTGGGCTGGGAAAGATGGCCCAGTTCTCCCTACCTGCCTGCCTCTGGCCACGTGGATGGGGGAACAATGTGCATAGATTGAAATTTGACGAGGACAAAGGGATATTGGCTTCCCTGTTAAATTATCAATGATACTTGCCGTGTTTTCTTTCTGAAGTTTAAATTTCCATTCGGAAAATTCTGTTTAAACAGTCGTCGTATATTTCAGATCAGTAATACTGATCAGTGGGGGAGGGGTTGGAGTAAAACACCAATTTCTTTAATCTATTCAACTACTTTCAGTGAGAGTGTTTCAACTGATAAGACATGGACAAGGGTATTATGCCAGTATTTCTTTGTAAGAATAAAAGGGAATAAGATGCCTGTAATTATGTCTAAGAAGTGTTAAAAGGCATTTAAGAATCATCACGTAACAATGGTATATGAACATTTAGAATAAAGAGTAAGAACTAAATATTCAGGTTAAATCAATGGCACACAATTATTTATTGAACACTTGCTATATGCTAGAACTATGTTGGGTGCCAATCAGGCAATATTGAATAAAATTGATGGCATTCAGAGTTAGCAGAAAAGAAAAACTTATAAAAAAAGTTAAATGTCATACATTGTGAGAATTATTCTTTAAAGTTCAGAGTGTAAGGTAGACCAAAGGAAGCAACCTTCAACTTTTCCTTAGTTACTATGCATTTTTCACACTAATAAAAAATTTGGGTGTGCAGGTCTGCAAACCAAAGTGTCGCTGGTTTGATTCCCAATCAGGGCACATGCCTGGGTTGAGGGCTAGGCCCCCAGTAGGGGACGAGGGGGCACATGAGAGGCAAACACACATTGATATTCCACTTCTTCTCTTTCTCCTTTCCTTCCCCTCTCTCTAAAATTAATAAATAAAATCTTTAAAAAGTTTGAGTGGAATTTCAGGGAGGAAAATCAATAGCTAAGATCATGTTAACTTTGAGATGCTTCTGATTTTACATCTGGTGAATGAAGATGCCATTGGACATAACCTATTCAATCTAGTTATGGCTCCTGAGGCCGAAAGTAAGCATATGTTTCTAAATGATTTAATGGTTTTCTTTTAAAAAGATGTGTCAGAATTCTTCCCACAGCTTAGCGTCTTCACCTATAACCTCACATATAGGAACTTAAAGTAGATATTCCGGGGAATGCTTTACTTTATATTTATTTAAAAAACTATCATTGCTTATTTGTGGTACTTTGTTCTTTGTGCTGCTGAGTTGCCTGAAGCCAGATAAGGATAAATGTTCCAACCCAAGTTTCAGGTTGAGTTTGAACTTCAACCCTCTGTGTTTGTGAGAATGCCTCCGTGGTCATCATCACTACTTGCCAGAGTTGTTCTGTAAATGACTGACTTATTCTCCTATAATTAAGTCCCTTTGGTTACTTTGAATAATTCTCTAAAGCTTTCCTCTTTCTTCAGCTTTTTTCTTCATAAACATTGGAGAAGAAAATGCCATGGAAACACATACTTTTATGGTATAAAATACTAATTAAAAACTTGAAAAAGGGGTTATTTCTCTGTACAAATTCATAACGATTAATAAATTCTTACAATAGCTTTCTGTGTAATGAAACTTAGTCTAAATATCCCATTCGTGCACAGATCATCAGAACATTTTAAACTGCTATTGTATATCTCAGAATATTAAGAGAAGTCTAAGTATTGTATCAACCTGTCCATTATTATAATGGAGTAATATGAAAACTTATATAAACTACAAAACACAATCCAGGTCTGGCAGAAAGTAACACTGATTATTAAGGATTTGCAAAAGGCCCAGGAGAATGGTGCTGTTTAGGGTCCACTCATCCAGCATGCAGTCTCGTAAGTGTTAAGATTTGGTACAGATGCATTACGTGACCATTGAAATGAACATTTTCCCAGGACACCCGGAAACACGAGATGCATTACAATGTCACAATAGCAAAATGGTCCCTTAAATGATTAAATTTTCTTCCACAACCCAGTTTTCTTGTGGGCTGAACCCAAAATATTTGTAAGCATACATCAGGAGATAGAAAAGTAACAGTGAGGAAATCACCGAAAAGAGGAAAAAGTTTTTCAAATGAAGGTGAGAAAATGAACCCTTTTTATTGTGTAATTTCCAAAGGCATGCAGCAGGCAATAATTATCTCTGTTGGTATATTATCATTTAAAAAATATTAGGCATATGTCTGGTGCCATGCCAAACACTAGGTGATTTCGTTCTTCAAGAAAGTAATAGCCAACGTGTTTCATGACTTGCTAGAAGTGTTCAGTTATCATTTATTACAAAGTTTCTAAAAATTAATTTCTGTTAATAGCAGCTTGCTACATATAGTATAAATTTTAGTTCATAACCTCAAGTGTGCATAAAAGGTGACATTGTAATTTTATGATAATTTAATTTCTATTTTGAGCCACAATTTCACTGGATGATAGAAAATTAATTAAGAGTTCACATAGTGTGAAGGCATTGGCATTAAGGGTAAGACCAGTGATGTGCTAATCAACTTACTGTCTGGAAAAAAAATGAAACAAAAGAGCCCTGATTTTGTAGTGTTTGGCCAATTTCCATAGTATAAATATTCCTGCCAGGGCCAATTTTATATTATTTTCCCCGTCACTGAAGGTACACGGATGGGAAGAAATATACACATTTGTCTTTTCTGTGCCAGCGTGAACCACTCCCCACACCACACTGTCCTGTGCATGTCCTAAGTGTCATCAGTTATACTCTGTCCACCTTGGTGTCTGTCTCTGGGGCACTGCCATTTGAAGCCTCGCCTGATATTCCTCCATTCTGTGTTAGGTCCATGGCACTTTCTCGTATGCAAGAAACATCCTGTTTGGTACTGGGAAGTTTTGTGAGGCTGACTCAGGCGCGTGACGTACCTTCTCTTCTCCAGCAATAGGGAGAGGACTGAGGTACAGGTTTTTCTATGGCTATAGCTCGGTGGGTCCAGATCCTCAAATACATCTGGAGTTCCCTTGTCTACTCAAGGCAGTGAGTCAACAAAGGGATGTGTGCTGGCGTTTCCCCTCGCTCTGATTCCCAGGTGATGCCCTCTACCTTTCCCTGTGGCCCAAACATCCTTTACCTAGTACACCTTCTACCTAGTTTCAGCAAAGACCAGAATAGATACACTGCATCATATATTCTTCCAGAAGTTTCCATTTTGCCCTGAACCTTAGGTTTCCTGTATTCTAAAGCCAGGAATTTTATTCCTTCATAATCTGCATTCTTCTATAATGTGGTGTGCTTTCGTTACCAGAGCTGGGGAAGGTCCGTAGCACATGAGATACAGGAGAAAATTATCTGTTAATATTGGAAAATAAAATATTTCCCTTACATTGATCTCTTATTAAATTTGGTTCTGAGCACTCTAAGTAAATGAATATAACACACACACACAGAAAGGAGCAGAGAAAGGGAATATACACACACACACACACATATATATATATACTAAGTTAATTCTTTCATAGCATTTATAATGTAGTCATTTTTCCTTGGAGGTCATGCCTTGCAATTCCTTCCTGATACAGGAGTCTCTCTTTCCATGCACATTACAAATTGTCACTCGACCTGTACTTAAATTAAAAAACTGTGTAAGAAGACTTAATTAGAAAAGAATTTAAGTATTATGTGGAAAAAGAATTCCGAATGCTGAGCCTCTCTATAATTCTTTGGTCCCTCTCCTGACTTTTGTGTGCATGTAGCGAATGTAGCTCTCTGGTGTCCTTTTATTCCAATCCTCCATGAAATAACTATTTTCTAACTTTTAACTGTTCCTTATATATTATTATTTGAAGGTTTGACCTTTTTTTCTCTTTAGACACATGCCATTTGGCATAGAAGACAGAATGAGTGTTGTACTCAA
This sequence comes from Sturnira hondurensis, assembly GCF_014824575.4. Classification (NCBI taxonomy): domain Eukaryota; kingdom Metazoa; phylum Chordata; class Mammalia; order Chiroptera; family Phyllostomidae; genus Sturnira; species Sturnira hondurensis. The sequence continues at coordinate 10,025,852 of NW_028094832.1, forward strand.
AATGTGATCCAGCCAGTACCAAGTGGCCTGCAAGTACAAGTGGAATTTTTCCTCCTTCGATTTGGATGTTACATGACTGTGAGTTAGCCTAAATTCATCTATATCCTTAATCCCAAGTTTTAAGCTTTGTCTACTGCACTGCAAAACTCTTTTCTAAGTAATCTATAGTAGTGATCTAGGGTCGTGTAGGCCGTGGGCTCTGGGTCAGGCCCGCCTGGGCTCAGATCCCAGCAATGGCACTTGCAGTGCATAGAGTTATCACTTCCTCAGCCTGTCTGAGCATCCCTGATTAACTGAGGCAATTCAGGTGAAGGTACTTGATACATTGTGTGCATTCCCCTCCCATTTTCTCTTAGATCTTACATTTATCTCTGTTTTAAAAAATCACTCAAGTTCACCTTGCATTTGGCTCAGATGTGTACATACTAGGAATAGTTTGGAATGTCCAACTCTTTGTTCACAAGTTATTTACAACACGGTTCATTGTAAATTTCCTGTGTGCGAGGCAAGGAACTTCTGCCAAAGGCAATGAAAGGGGTGGAAGGTAAATATGAATAAAGCATGGTCCCTACCCTCAAACCATTTAGAAGCTCCTGGAGGATTGCTCTAAGAAAAGAACAGACGTGGAGGAAATAAAACAGGTCTGCGCACAGCTGTGTGGGGACATGAAGGGGGAGGCGCTCAATCAGTCTGAATAGAGCAGGTGGGTGGAGGAGGTTGTTTTCAGACTGGTCCTTGAGTGCTGACTAGGAAGCAGGGAGAAGGTCCTGTCCGGGAGGAAACAGAAGCATAGAAACGGAGGTGAAGATTAAGATCTCCCCAAGGACGGGTGATAAATTGGCTATTTTTGCATCATAGGATGGGAAAGCAGGGACACATGCCATCTTTAAGTTGATGACCAGGCCTAAATTAGCCTCAGCCATTACGTTTAAAGAGATAAACCAAGGTCATAAATCTCTGGGGTTACAGAGTGGTTTTCCTATGATATTTAAAATTAACTGTTGGCTTCTAAAAATACCCAGCTGTGTATAGTACAAATAGTATCTAGCTACTCTGTACAAACTTTGCTTTTTATTTTTTATGTTTTCATAAATCTCTCAAGAAATTAATTTCAAATGTTATTTTTAAAAATTGCTCTTTAATTGTCTAGTGGGAGCCCTATTAAGCTGGCTTCTTTTTCCCTCTGAAATAATTGCATCATTTTAGTGCATTTTCTTACTTTCTACAACAACAAGATTTTTCCAGGCTCCTTTTTTTCCCCTTCCTGCTCCAGTCCTAAAATAAGCTATGACTAGTGGGAACTGGTATTCAGAAACCAAGGTCTAGATGCTAAAAATGTTCATTTTTACTGGAATGTCCTTGCTGTTAGGTCTTTTCCACTGACCTATGGAGGGAAGCAAATTATATATACCTCACATGTATAAAACATATAATCATGAGTTCATACTGATAAGTGTCATTTTAATCTAACACCACAAGATTCTTCCTCAACTTTCCTCTTTTGCATGTACATATATTTCTCTTCCTACTATGAGAACTCCTGTGTCCCCTAAAACAACAAAGCTAGAAGACTAATATCCCTAATGAATATAGAAGCAAAAATTCTTAACGAAACTTAGTAAACTGAATTCAACCGTATAATAAAAGAATCATACACTATGATCAAGTGGAATTTATCATTGGGATGCAAGGATAGTTCAATATAGGCATATTAATAAATACGATACTCTGTGTTAATAGAATGAAAGATAAAAATTATACATGTCTCAATAAATGCAGAAACTGTATCTGATAAAATAGAAAATTTTTTTATGATAAAAATGCTCAACAAACTGGGAGTAGAAATAACATGTCTCAATACAATAAAGGCCATTTGTGACAAATCCACAGGTAACATCATAATCCAAAGTGAAAAGCTGAAACCTTTTCCTCTAAGACAAGGGATAAGACAAAGGTGCCCACTCTTACTTAACACAGTAGAGGAAGTCCTAGCCAGAACAATGAAAAAAATAAAATACATCCAAATTGGAAAGGAAGAAATAAATTTTCTATAGATGATATAATTTTATATAAAGTTTTAAAGACTCAACAACAACAAAAAAGACAGGCAGGCTAATGAACAAATCCAGTAAAGTTGCATGACACAAAATCAACATACAGCAGTCAGTTGTGCTTCTATACACTAACAGCACCTGAAGAGGAAATAAGAGTACCCCATTCGCAATGGCATCAAAACCAAGAGAACACTTCAGAATAAATTTTACAAGGCGGTGAAAGATCGTACATTGCAAAGTACTTGACTTTGATGACGGAAACTGAAGACACAGATGCGTGGACAGGTATCTGTAAAGCCTGTCTTAACCCTGGCCGGTAGCACATGAGGTTTTCAGAGAAGAGAATGAAGAGCCAGGAGGCAGTTAGGGCCAAATCTGACAGCAGAATTAGTCGGGGAGAAGGAGGTAAAGAAGGATTCTTTAGGACCACCGAAGAGGAACACATCAGAAGTGTGACACATTGTGAAGTCAGGTAGGGACGGCGGAAGGGGAAAGTGGCAAAAGCAGGCCTGGCGTGGGACAAGAGTGGCAGTGCCCCCTCTGACACTCTGTGTCACCTCCTTTTCTGCTGGGCTTCACACCAGGCCCATCACACCCACAGGCCTGAAGGGGCCCTTCCCTGCACGCTGAGTTTCTGGTTCCTCCACGTGTGAATAGAAAATGAGCATTATTTTTTTAAAAAACCCAAAACTCTACATTTCTTCCCAGAAAAAGCAACCACCACCCCATAAACTTTTTCCCAGAAGAGAAATTTTCATAGTTAATCATAACTAGATTCTTATTTTCTCAGCTACTGGACACTTTGCTCTTGGAAAAACCTGTTTAATTGCAAAATAAATATGTTTTTCTTGCTAAAATGGGGCCAATGGTCTATATTAAATAAAATTTCTCACTCCAGCTCCTTATCTGGTAATTGTTTCCAACAGCAATGTTCACTCAGCCCCTATCTGGGGCTCCATGTGAAACATTAAAGTGAAATTTGTCTCTCTTGTGATCTCACAGTTAGGGACTCTGAAGTGTTTCTTATCTGCCTTGATCTTTCTTTCCTGTGGACGGCCCAAGGAATAATCAGGAAATAAGACTCACAGTGCCCTGTAATTATTATTATCATTATGTAAACCAGCACCCAGTGCCTCAACACCGGGCCACTTTGGACAAGTGTCCTGGAGCATGTCATTTTAAATTGGGTTCCAAAAGTAGCTCAGCTACCCATTTCCCCTTTTTATATAAATCCTAGGTCCTGCAATGCCAGTGTGTCTTGACTGATTAACTTTTCCCTCTCTCAGAGGGAAAAGGGGAAAGGGGGTCTCTTCTGAAGAGGGAAAGGGGTCTCTTCTGGACTCTTTGAGAGGTAGAAGATGGAAGGTGAAGACTGAAGGTTGGGGGAGAAAAAGAGGTGACCAAAAGCCAGCTGGAGTCACCTTGTGCAGGCAGATGTGACCAGGTCTGCCTCGGCAGGAGCGCTGGGACAACCAGGCAGGGGAGTGGGGTCTGGGTTTCTGCCTTTAGGTGGGATATTTAACCTAGTAGAACAGTTAGGCCAGTGAGTACCATGGGCTTCTGAGAGGCAGGAGAAAGTGAGCAGCTCATCCTGCCTTAGGAGAAAGCCATAAAGGGGTGTGGGTCCCCCTTGCCTGCTGAAGCTGTATACTCTTCCCATGAAAACATCTTTTTGTCAGCTCTTACAATGGGCTGGAGGAAATCAGACACATTATCTTTACAAGTGCAAAGATGTTGATTTAGTCTTGCATGGTGTGGTGTGGGCATCTACATTACAACAGACACAATACCCTCATTTGTTATTTTATAACTAGTTTTAGGATCATGCCCTATGAAATGTCTGGAACTAAATTAATGTCAAATTGAGGAGGAATCAAGAAAATGCTATTCTACATCCTCAGTTCTGTGTTCAGCCCCTTCGGGGCTTTAACCCGGAGCTGTCTGCATGAATACTTGTAGGTGAGCCACTTGGCAAAGAAAGCTGCCTGTAATGAGCATGCTGGGTATTTCAGGAGGGAAATGTAGAACTGGAGTGACCTTGGAAACTGAAGGGTAAACTGAAGAGGTTCACGTAGGGTAACTGCTACAGGATACACTTGCGAACACAGACTTGTCACAAAGTTAATCGGCAAAGCTTTGACAAAGTTTGAGTTACACAGGACAGCAGAACGTGGCAGGTGACCAGCTTACTTTGTACCTGCAGTGACGCCCGGTCTGCAGTGTAAAAAGCAAGCATGACATTCCGTGTGTCAAAAAAATTTCAGTCTGGCTATTGTTTGGGGGAAAAATCAGTCAGAACATTTCTGGCTTGTGTTTCATAAACTAACAAGGGTAGTGGTACATACGGAAAAAAAGCTGCCAAGTCTTTAATTCAGCATCACACCTGACACAAACATTAAAAAAACAGCCCTTATTTTGTGGGCAAAAAATAAAAAATAAAACAGAGAAGAAATTTAATAGTTACTCAGTAGAAAAAGGGCTGTTAGACAATGACAAGAAACAGTTCTTTTACCCCACAGTGAATTTAGAAAATCAAAGACAATTGGCTTAAACTACAACAGCCTGAGAGAAACTTCTTACCTCCCTATTCAACCAAACTTGAAAATAATTACTATTTAGGAAGTACAATTACCTCTTAGATTAATATATATAATATCTGTGTATGTATGTATATGCTAAATGCATGTCCTGATATTCAAGATGATTGTATTTGTTTAAGCCCGAATCCTGGCATACGGTATGTAACACAACACGACTTACAATTAAGTCCTTAGTATGGCCTTTAGATGTTGTAATAAACAATAGAGAGTTTCGGGTCTCATCGTTGTTGACCATTGGTAAGAGGTTGGATCTCACTCCTCAAAGCCAAACACTCTGTTTTTAGCTTAAGAAACTTTAGGCTTCTGTGGATATTGATTTACAGAAAGAAGCCAAATAGAAAATTGGCTCCCGTGTGACTGTGTTTGTTTTCAAGATAAAGTTCTTTGGGTTAGGCATTATTGTCATTTTAAAAGTGGCCACTTGAAAAATGTCCATTATACAAATTAACTTCTCAGAATCTAAACAACACCAAAATATACTGTCTAACATCCATGTGTACTCTAGACAATAATTTTTATTTACAATGTGCATATTATAACTCTAATTTACAAAGTTGTGTATTTTGCCAACCTAAATGCTTTGCACAGCTGTGTTTGTGTTAGGACTCTGAAATGACACATGAGCTGCTTGGGGACGGTCTTCGGTTGATCTTAAAGAAGGAAAGGGCGTCTCATGGTCTCTAGTCAAGTGTTTGAAAAGGTAGCACCTTGGTAGGAGATGGAATGTAGAACATCTCTTTAGTTCTGTTTAGTCTGTTGTTATTAGTATGGCTATATTAGTTGGTGATGACTGATGATACAACATAATTGAGAGATCACAGGATCCTGGGCAGATAGGTGGATAGATAGAAGATAAAGATAGAAAAATTTTATACATCTTCCTTTCCCAACTCCTCATTGCACTGAAAAGGAAGGAAGAGAGGCCCAGAGGGTTCAAATTGCAAGTTAGCACTTAACCCAGGCTAGATTTTGGAATTTTTTACTTGTATTTGTAATTCACAGTGTTGTAAAAGACATTATCTTTTAATAACGCTGACACATAACGATGTACCAATTTCATTTGTAATTTTGTATCTTTTTACCAGGTTAAAAAAGTTATTTTAAATATCCTAAGCAGTTACACGAGGCAGTTACAATTTTAGGGCACAAGAGGCAAACACAAAGCCTGTGGACCCAATCCGGCCCCCCGCCTTGTTTTATCTGGCCCGGCACCTAGTTTCTACCTGCCCATAGCGCTGAGCTCTCCCTTGACTGTTAAGGAGTAGTCACATTTATACAGTCCTAGAACTGTATTTGGCCCTCTGGAGGCAACCGTGAGGCTGATGTGGCCCCCAGTGAAAATGAGTGTGACATCCCTGTTTTAGGGTTTGCTACTAAATTTTAATCCAGAGAAACAGATGCCTTTGCAACTTTATAATGGAAATTCTAACAGAGTTTAAACTCACCACGATGAGACTCAGCTATAAAACCGTCCATGCCAAGAACATGGTTCGTTTATCTACAATGTTATCAATGTTGGCCTTAAATAAATCTTCATACAATTTAACAAGACACAACCATTCAACAGCCATGATTTATTTGTGATATATTTGACATAATCATAGAAACATCAGGTCACCAGATCCATCATTTTCATCTTTTTAATTCTTTAAATTATTTTTCATTTGTCATTTATAAAAAAAGTCAAAATAATTTCACATGATGTCAAAATGCATAGAATACAGCGTATATCACAGTTAAAAATCTTCTAAAATATTTCTTGTAACAACAATAATTTATTAAGGAATAAACTCGGAAGCTCATTAATACAAAACCATTAATTTTCTTCTTCCAATATTATGAGAGAGATTCCATTTTAATTTCAACTGTGAATGGTTGATACGAGTGCAATTTTTATACCAATAGTTACAGAATGGTTACATTTCATTTATGTCAAGTAATTTTCAAAGTTTAATAATTTTTGGAATGTTACTTAGCCTTCTATTGATAATAATAGTGCTCCAACAAATTACTGATCCTCATAATGTATCTGATGTTTTTGCAATAGACAAAACCCAGACTTTGTCCTCAAGGTGCTGTGTTTTAAATAGAGCCACAGACACAAATAAGTACCACAAGGTCTCACAATTGCAATGATTGAAGTAGAACATTTATCTTCTGGGATATTTTGGGACATAGAAGTATCACTGTGTGTGGCCTCTTGGCACACAGGCCAGCTGGCCTTCACACTTTGACATGCAGATTTCCCTAAGAAATGTTGCTTCACTCTCTGCCCCTCCCAGCCCTCCTACCACAGGATCCATGTACTTATTATCTAGTCCTGTGGTTTCAACATTCTTCATCTCATGGTGCATATAAGCTAATTACTGAAGTTCTGCTGATGCAATGAAAAAAATTAGGTATGATTTTGATTCAGTCACAGCAGACAGCTTTTGTTGTGTTGGCTGTTTTCTTTTTTTTAATCTGACAGTCTGAGAGGAGACAGGTCAGTGCCCCCAATGAAACAGCCAGACGTTGCATATTTTAAAAACCTCTGCAGCCTGCCAGCGTGCCGCTGCACCCTGGCTGAAAGTCACTGATCTAGCCAATGACTCACAGATGTCTAAGATGTGGGGGGGGGGTCCTCCATAAACCGGTCTAATGAGTGATCTTAATTAACTTGCTGTGGCTCAAAAGCAGGTTCCCAACTATTTAGGACATACAGTTGGTAGACTTGAGTGGAGGAGTGTTTCCTGCAGACCCATGCCCACGAGACAATGAAATATGTAACAGAACACCATGAACTATCACTGAATGCCTGACCTGTCCATGAATGAGGCTACCTGCCAGTCCCCACCACTCATCTGTACAGAAAATGCGGAGGAGAACAAATATATTTATATTATTCCACTTCTGAAGTTCAAGGAAATACCTTTCCTGGTAGCCACTCTACCTCTGGTCCCCAGACAGAGTGAGCAAATGAAGGATGTGAGGTTAATTATTTGAATCCTTCACTCCCTCTATCCCCACCCCCCACTCCATGGCCTGTATATAGGTAACGGAGAAGTCTGAGGAAATGAGAGTCAGAACAGAAGAAGACAGAGGAAGATGGGTATCACCTCTATCTGGAGACAGTGGATGGATTTTTCCCCGAGGTTGTGGGCAATTGTGAATATATTGCGGCCTGTTTCCTGGTATTTGCTATTGAGCAGAACCGCTGATGCAGCAGGATCTGTGGCTGGGCGATAGGGCAGGACAGCAGAGAGAAGGTAGAGCGGCAGAGCCAGGAGGAAGGCGGCAAAGGCAGTTCTGTGTGTGCGTGATGGGCTTTCCAAGCTTCGTACAAAGAGTGAGGGCAGGTGTTCACTGGGACCATGAATTTGTTTGTTCTCAACCAAAAATCTGCCCAGGGAGGTAAGGAAATCTGGTTGGTAGAAAACCCATAGTTGGCTGGTAGAGTCTAACAGAGTTTAAACTCACCACGATGAGACTCTGCTATAAAACCGTCCATGCAAAGAACATGGTTCATTTATCTGCAATGTTACCAATGTTGGCCTTAAATAAATCTTTGCACAATTTAATAAGGTACAACAGCCATGATTTATTTGTGGTATATTTGACACAATCCTAAAAGCATCAAGTCACCAGATCCATTGTTTTGTACCTTTATAATTATTTAAATTATTTTTCATTTATAAAAAAGTCAAAATAATTTCATATGATGAGAGAGAATTGGGGTAGTCGAAAAAGCCCATCCATGCCTTATCAGGATTCCTCTTTCCAATTAGTTACTAAGGAGTTCCAGATGAGGGTTCTGAGAGTGTCCAAAGTGCCTCATGAGAGGGCCAGCAGTGGGCTTGTCCACCCTAAGAAGCACAATCATCAAGACTTTGGGCATTAACAGAGCCCTAGGACACCGTTGGGTTGGGGCCTGGCCCTTCCTCCGAAATGTCCTTTCTGTAGCTGTGTGCAATTGTGTAAGAACACCATACGACCTGGAAGAAGCAGCTTTGCAGTGAACAGGACCCACAGTAATGCCTAGTTTAGACTAGAATAGTTCGGGGGTTACAGAGTTTACTAAAACGGAAGAGCATGACTACCTTACTATAAGCAGGTGGGGGCCCAAGAGTCAAGGGAAGCTTGTCAGGTGCAAAAACAAGCAGACTCCTTGTTTGTAAACATCTGATTTGTGAAATTAAGATTTATTCTTGTTACCCGCTAGAGGACTATTTATTGCTTCGCTTTTGGAGCATGTGGAAATTAATTATTTGGAAGAGAAAGATTTGGGATAGCGTTCCAGTTCCTCAAGTCTAGGGGAGGAAACCCCAAGATAAAAATCAAGATTAACCAGGGAGAGACATGCAGCTGTATAAAAATGGGAACTGTTATTTCGTGTTGCAGTCCATCCCACAAAATCCTCTCACCAGCTCACTGAGCTCTCTCAAATGAATCCCAAAGGCCCAGCCACCCACCCCTCCAGATGCCCCTTCTTCTTTGCAACCTGTTCATGCTAATAACCATGAATAACCTCTGTGGAAAGAGAAACAAAAGGACAAGCACTGTTCAGGATTTGAAGGATCTCCACAGAGCCAGTGTTTCTGTGTGAAGAGGTCAAAGAGGTGGCCACAAGCCAGGGGAGAAAGAGAAGGAAATCCATGGAGGAGGACGAAGAGACTTCTCTGTGGCCCAGGAGATGGAAAACGTCGGTGGGACGCTCCAGGCAAATGCATCTGGGAGCTGACTCGTGCCAAGTACATGGGGAGCCAGTGGCTGGAGAAACATTTCTGTTTTCATCCATTCTCTAGGACACTGGTTCTGAGACCCTGAACCAGCAGAAGCATCTGGAAACATGGAATGCACATTCCTGGGCCCAACACCAGATCTACTGAAGGGAAACTCTGGGTGAGAGTCCAGCAATGCGCGCTTAACAAACTCTGCAGGTCATCCTGATACAGGCTCAGGTTTGAGAGCCACCGCTCCACGGTGAGGGTGCTGGCGGTGGAGCATGTCCCAGGTACTACTCGTTCACCTTTGCCATTTCTCCTGACCCGTTGCCTTCCTTCTACAAACACTGACGGTGGTGCTTTCATGAGCTGACCAGGAAGGTCCAACTAAAGGTACTAGACAACACTTAAAATTCATACCTTATTTTTGAATGGTCCTAACCAGCGTGTTGACTAAAAAATTCTAAGGTTTGCAGTAGTCTAGTTATGACACCAGGAATAACAACCAGGTGTGAATAAAGATAACCATGTCACAGATGTGAGCTGGCCTGAGGACAGTGAGGAGATGATGAAAGTGAGAGATGTTAAAAAAATTAGAGCATTAGAAATGAATTTTGATAAAAGAGAAGAGCAATAGTGCATTTACAACTATAGTGAACATATAAGAAGGCAATACTAGTAAAAAAGCAAAGCAAGCACTCAGTGCACTAGGAATGGGATGCAATTCTGGAGCAGAAACAAGGACATTAGAACAGCACTCACAGTGTTGAAGTGCTGGATCCCTTGACTGTGGATCCTGAGCCTTTAGGTGAGGCAAGACTAAAGGTGGGAAGGTTTGGTCTGCTTGTGGGAATTGGAAACACCCATTCGGGCCTGTGCACAGCGCCAGGGGAAGGACAGAACTCCCAGATATTCTAATATTGGGAGCGGGAGGCCAATTAGGACTGAAAGAATGAAGGAGGCCATCCAGGGGCACCATGGAGTGAGAATGCTTCACAATTCTTCCTTCAAATCACTTCATCTAGCTCCACCTGGGCCCAGGCCAATGAACGCTACCTATTGTTCCTTTTGCCTGTGTACAGACTTGTACGCCTTAGCTGGGATTATGGGTGCAGTTGCCTATGTTGGGGATGAGGGCCGTGTCTTGGTCTGTTTGGGTTGTCGTAACAAAGTACCATGAACTGGGCGGCTGATATACAACAGAAATTTGTTTCTCGCGATTTTGGAGGCTGGAAGTCTGAGATCAGGGTGTCGGCATGGGTGGGTTCTGGTGAGTCCTCTTCCTGGCTTGTAGACTGCTGACTCCTCATTGCACCCCTACATGGTGAGAAGAAGGCCAGCCAGCTGGCTCTCTGGCCTTTTCTAGTAGGGGCCTGACTCCCATTCGTGAAGGCTCCACCCTCATCATCTAATGATCTCCTGAAGCTCACCTCCAAATCATCTCACTTTTGGGGAACTGGTTTCAACATAACTTTGGGGGAATGCAGACATTCTGTTCCTTGCAGGCAGCAATGCTGTGGAACATAGGTATTTTAAAATGAAAATAGGGGTCAAGGAAGTGTCAACTAAAAATAAGTTTAAATCGATGACCTAAGAACTAAAACTACTTTTCATAAATATATGACTTCAGTTAAGTGATCAGTATCTGTCCCTTTGTTCTCTCGTGCACCACACCACACAGGGCACGCAGGGGCTGATTTCCTACTTGGTCACATGTAAGAAGTTGAGACAGAATTATTATAAGTTTACAACTCCTCATTGTTAGCTTCTGAGGAAGCCTACTTTTTTTTTAAAGTATTGTTTTCAGAGAGAGAGAGAGGAAGGGAGAAAAAGAGAGAGAGAAACATTGATTTGTTGTTCCACTTTTTTATGCATTCATTGGTTGATTCTTGTATGTGCCCTGACGGAGGATCGAACCTACAACCTTGGCACATCAGGTCAGTGTGCCAAACAACTGAAATACCCAGCCAGGGCAAGCCTAAATTTTTTAAATTTGAACTCCATGAAAAGTCCAATCTTTTATATTCTGGATAATTGCATATTAAAATAGACACAATAATCTTGTAAGGATTTTTAAGAGAGTTTTAGAATAATTTTTTAAAATATTTTATTAAATAAACTATCTATAAAATTATTTTGAATAAATAAAACCAGTCAAAACCTATAGTTAACATAAAATAGGACTCATATGTTAGCATGCTTCATATTTTCTTAAAAATTAATCCCATGCTGCCCTGGCCAGTGTGGCTCAGTTGGTTGGAACATCATCCCATAAAACAAAATGTCATGGGTTCGATTCTTAACAAGGGCATCTGCCTAGGTTGCAGGCTTTGGTCTCTGGTCAGAAGGGTTAGGGGGTGTAGGAGAGGCAACCAATCAATGTTTCTCTCTCTCCCTCCCTCCCTTCCCCTCTCTCTAAATCAATGAGCGTGTCCTCAGGTGAGGATAAAAACTAATCCCATGCTATGCTAGGAGTGAATTAAGGACAATTGCACTAATAAGACAAAACTGGGCCCACATGAAACATACCAAAAGATTAAGCATATTACCCCAAACAAAAGTCTTTAAACTAGCTATACTTGTCAGCAACATCTTTCTATAGAAGAAATAGTGATTCTCAGTTGGTTGGTTATGATTGACTAATTAATCTTGGAGCGCAATTTTGCCTTTCTAGCCCTGTGTCCAGTGACACTCTGTGACCTTTAGCCAGAGGGTATCCTGATGTAGGGTTGGGTTGGTGCGTGCCAGATACGCCCTCCTTGCTCTCAGGAATGGCCTGGCCTCAGTGAGGGTCTCTGAAGTCTGTGCTCTATTCTCCACTCTCTCTCTCTCTTCCATCAGTTTTAGCTTGTACATATGTCCTCAGGAGAATTTTTCATTTCAATCATTTTCAGTCAGAGTCTCCTTTTATTAAAAGAAGTGATAAAAAATATAAAAATCTGCTGAGTGAAAGTAGTTTATCTTCAGTAGGAAGCCAAGTCCAGAGAAATTGGACATATTGGTAACATGGGCAGACAGGTGGGACGGAAGAGGGAAACGAATGAGTTCTGGACTTAGTGTCCAGGGCATTGATTCTGCCACCCATGACCTAGCACACTGCAAAATTTCCCTAGTCTCAGTTCCTTCTTCTGAGTAATGGAGTGTGTAATAGCTGCCTCTTAGGATATGTAAGATGTATAATCTTTGTGTAATAAGCTCACAAAATTGAACCCATCCTACAGTTTGGGTATGTAGAGAAAATGTAGTACTTTCATTTTACCTAAAAATGCCTACATTAAACAATGAAGTAATACTAAAGGGTAACTCTCAAATAACGGTAACAGTAACATCCTCTAGAGAATAAAGTGTATGTCTCACTCATGTAACAATCCAATGTAGATGTGGTCCGGTGACTCTTCCAAGGGGTAATGCAGGGTTCCAGGCTTCCTCATCGTTTATCTCTATCATCGGCAACCCTCTCATACCAACCTGGACATTAACATCTACCAGGTGGGTGGAGAAAAGGAGCTCAAGCGGCATATTATATTGACACTTGGCCGTCTGGGCCAGGAAGAAATACACATTACTTACACCCCTTGATTGTAACAATGATTGTAACCTACATTTCATTAAGCATTTAGGCAGTCCACCTAGATAGACATGAGAGGAGCTAGAAAGACATTTCCCAATTACATTTCTACAATATGGAAGGGCAGCACAAGTCTTTGCTGTGCATGATCTTTTCCTAACTTTCCAGTATCCATGCATACCTCTCCTATAAAACATACTCACCACCTCACGAGAAACAGCTCCAAGTTGACCCAGTCACAGCAGCTAGCTCAAAGTCCAGGATTTCTGAGTGAAATGCTCAACACTCCATCAAGGGCATATGTGGCTTCATTTGGTCTGACAACTTATAAATGAAAGAGCAGGGTATGTAACCCCACCCTCCCTTCATCTTCTAACTCTGACATACGCTTAGCCAGTGGTAGAAGAGGGACAGAGTAAGAGCCAGGTGAGCAGCAACTGAATGGCAGTGGGAGACACACAGTGGATGCCTACCTACAGCAATGGTAACAGCCGGCTGGGCAGGCATTGGGAAGGCCTCCTAGTGTGGAGACAAGAAAAGCTCTTAGACTAGATCCTGCTCCTCTGTCTTGAAAGATCTCCAGTCCATTGCTCTCTGTGGTCCCTGCCTCTGCTTTCTTGAAGATCGTCCCATGTTCATTATTCTCCGTGCCCACATTTGAAGTGAGCACTGGGAATGAGGCCTTATTCAGTGGTTCAGTACTCTCACACCTCTTGCTACTAATGCGAATCGGAGACCCAGTCTCTTTTCAGGCTTCTATAGTCAAAGGCATATATCCTTGAAAATAAAATTACTTAAACATGTAGTAGACTTGTAAAAATCTATTTGCGTCTACATAGTAACCACACTCAAAGTTTTTGCCTAGGTGTAATTATAAAACAAAAGTGTGTTTGTTTCCTCACCTGTGTACTTCCTTCTCTCAACGAAATAACATTTTGAGGTCACTGATTTGGATGAAAAGGCAAGGAAATGATGTTTGTCCACCTTCTGTGCTGCTCAAAGACCTCCTGAGGTCTGAAGAAAGTGGAGGCACATAGAATGGGGGACAGCAGTCTCCTCCAGTACTGAGGGCAGGGGCAGTGCTTCTGCCCCCAATTTCATGCTTCAGGAGAGTAGCTGCCCTCCACAGGACTGCTCATCCCATTCGATGATGAGATCTTGCAGAGCAAGGCAACTTATTCAGCTTTTCATCTGCAGCAGGTAGTGTTGTTCTGGATACACAGGACATGTTGAATAATGTTTGTAGAATAAATAAATATAAAGTGAGCAATTAAAGTAAGTTGTAATATGTCTTACCTTAATTAGGTAGCTTTCAAAGTGGGGTCCCCAGACCGGCAGTACCCCCATCATCCGGGAACTTACTAGAAATGCAGATTCTTGGCCCTACTTCTGCCTTACTGGGTTGGGGTAGGCCACAGACCTCTTGTGTTTTCCTTTCCGATGATTCTAACACAAGCTGAAGTTTGAGAACCATTCCAGTAACTCATTAACATTTTTCCTAAGAATGTCTAGGCTTAAAAACCTTTATCTACCAAGGAGCTAAGTCTGCTTTTTATTTTAAAAGTAAGAGCCTATTGAATTTGATAAGTAAGGCATTTCCTTAGATATTTTTGAAATATTTTTTATTTGGTGGGCAGCGCGCGAAGATTCCATGAGTTTATGAACAATGTGTTTTGAGCCCTGACATTTTGTGACTTTTCCAGAGACATCCTGTCATTGTTTTATGTACAGAATTTCCACTGAGTTAGGTGAAGTTGAGAGGCTAGGTCAATAGCAGGATATGGACTCCGATTACCTAGGCAGAGATCACGAGGCCCCTCCCACTGCCGAGCTCTTTCAAGTATCGCGCTTCATTGTCTGCTGCTCTCCCTGGTGACTTCCTCATCCAGAGTCACAAGGCTGCCTACAATCCCGTGTCATCCACTACCACAAAGCTGAAGTCGTGAGTCATTTTTACCATCCTTTGAAAAGACTGTTGCCATCTAGGAAGATTACTGCACCTTTTTTTTCAATTTTATGTAATAGACAATATTTAATTTATAGATTTTCCTAATGGACTAAGTCAAGCTATCTAATAGTCTGTTTACCTAATAGACTTAATTTAAGATTAACTAACACCATTTTATCTGAGACATATGGCTTCAATTTAATTGGCACTGAACGTCATTCTGAGCTGACTTTATGACAGCTAATCAATACCTTTAATGGGATACTTTGTGATGCCATCATTTTCTTGAAGTAAATGTACTTGTGGCACAGAACTGTGTCTAATGGGAGTAAAGCAAACATGTAAACTAGGGATCATTCCAATGTGTAAATACGCACTGCTTTGCTCTTGTTGTTCTGATAAACGTAATTCTTTGAATGTTGTCTGTTTCTGCAAAAAAACACCTAGAAGGCTTTTTACTTTTCCTTCGAAACTCCCATGCACGTTGAGATAGTCATTGATGGTTTGATTCCCCAGCCACCCTTGGTAACCTTTACAATCAGAAATACATAAGAGGTGTAACTAACTATAAGAACTTAAGTTTCCAAAGGGTACCAGGGTAGTTTCTCAAATTCTAATGTGAGCTACTCACCTGCAGCTCTTGTCAGAAATGTGTGTTCCAATTCAGTAGATCTGGCATGGGGCTGCATGTCTAGCAAGCTGCCGCTGATGTTGGCAGTCCACACACCACACTTTGTGGTGAAAAGTCACTAGAAGGCGTGCGTCATGCTGGAAATGACAGAAAACCAAGTGAAAAATGATAGGATAGGTACTCCTACAAATTGTTGCAATTTCTATGTTGGTGTTCTTCAAATTCATATACATGAACTATACAACTTGCAAGAATTTTTGGAGGAGTGTGTTTGATGGTAACATAGTCTTGTATTTCTGTCCAATGCACAAAAAGGAGCTCACACTTTCTTGTCCAGGCTAACATGGAAACAAAGGGATGTAAAGGATAAGTAGAGGTGGCAGATTCATTTTCAAGCTTGTAAGAGTAAATAGCACATGTATGTATATATGTGTGTATATATGTGAGCAATACATATGTATTGCTCTAGATTATTTACCATCCCTGTGAGAACTAGCAGACTAGTCACTTGTTCTGAAAGCAAAGCTTTTTTCTTTCATTAAAAGCATCGTGTGCATTCTCTGGAGCAGTTTGCACTTTAATAATGATCACAAAGTTATGCTTTTATAGAAAAGCTTCCAGGTATTCCCCATTGCCCCTCAGTTACAGTAGAAGCCTCTTTGTTTTCTTCCCTCCACAGACCTCCCTCTTCACCCTGCCCCTCACCTTCGGGTTCCTCTCGATGGGCCTGGTGATGCAAGGGGCAGTCACATTTGAGTGGTGCTCTTTTGTGGGGGCAACTTTCCTCGAAAATCCCCCTGTGTGCCATGGATGAGAGTAAACATGACCGAGATATGATGTGATCTGCTTGGGGAGGAGGAGTGGCCATTTTCCCAGAGGAAAAAGGCCATGGGCAGTGGCCAGTTTCTCAGGGGAAAAAGGCCTCGAGCCCCCNAGGATAAGTAGAGGTGGCAGATTCATTTTCAAGCTTGTAAGAGTAAATAGCACATGTATGTATATATGTGTGTATATATGTGAGCAATACATATGTATTGCTCTAGATTATTTACCATCCCTGTGAGAACTAGCAGACTAGTCACTTGTTCTGAAAGCAAAGCTTTTTTCTTTCATTAAAAGCATCGTGTGCATTCTCTGGAGCAGTTTGTACTTTAATAATGATCACAAAGTTATGCTTTTATAGAAAAGCTTCCAGGTATTCCCCATTGCCCCTCAGTTACAGAAGAAGCCTCTTTGTTTTCTTCCCTCCACAGACCTCCCTCTTCACCCTGCCCCTCACCTTCAGGTTCCTCTCGATGGGCCTGGTGACGCAAGGGGCAGTCAACGTTGAGTGGTGCTCTTTTGTGGGGGCAACTTTCCTCCGAAAATCCCCCTGTGTGCCATGGATGAGAGTAAACATGACTGAGACATGATGTGATCTGCTTGGGGAGGAGGAGTGGCCATTTTCCCAGAGGAAAAAGGCCATGGGCAGTGGCCATTTTCCCAGAGGAAAAAGGCCATGGGCAGTGGCCAGTTTCTCAGGGGAAAAAGGCCAGTAGAGGCCAGTTTCTTCGAGGAGAAAAAGGCCTTGAGCCCCCTCCTCCAGGTCCTTTTATTGGGTTCTAATACACAGGAATACAGGGTGGCAAGGATCAAACAGTAGATAACATTTCAAAGAAATCTGGGGGCTTAGTATGAGTCAGAGTCTGTCAGGAACCGAGTTTTAGGATTTCCTGCTTGAACCCTTAACGTATGAATGAAAGCACTCTTAGCAGAGCAGATTTCACAGGTTTATCAGGAAGTCTTTGTGATTCCAGATTTTCCCCAGGACATGCTCTAGCAAGGCAAGGAGCTGCACCCCTCCCCAACAGGTATTCAGGCTTAAGGGGATTAGAGCCAGGAAGCACTTCTCCCAGAGAACATGGGGACTCAGGCTTTGTCAAAGCCCGGGGGTGGGTGGGGGGAGTCCATTGCTCCCTCTTTGTTGCAGCCCCCCAAGTCCTTCCATGAAGGCCTCCCAAGTGATCAAGCCTGGCTTAGGTTGCCCCCTGCTGTGAGGGGTCTTACTCGTCTTTGACTTCTGACCAAGCTTTGGGGGCAGGGAGAGGAAACTGAGGCAGCATTTGCTACCAGAGACAAGCCTTGTCTCCTGGGACTCGCATTCTAAAAGTCATTGCTAGCCCTTAGCCACAGGGAGTGGAGATACAATTCCTAGAACCAGGCAGAGCAGTCTCCAGCACTCTTTATTCCAACTATTATTCTCAACATGAGAAAACCACCTGGTTGGACTACCGCCTGTCTGCCAGGCAGAGACAGCTGCTCCTGATGTCCACCACAGCCCTGTGGCAGCCTGCTGGGGACTTGCTCCAGGCTGGAGTTTGGCACATGCTCAGTTGGAGCTCCGGCCTCACCGACAGCTCACCTTCACTCTGCCTGGGAGCAGCAGGAGCGATGCTCTTCCAACCCAAAGAGAGCGCTGCTGCTCTCCTGCTCTGACTCTGCACACATACGCCCACAAAACATGTGCATGTACACAGGAACACTGACATCCATTTTCCACCCACTCTCCTTGGAATAAAAGGGGAAGCCTTGTAAGGAAATGGGTTGTGTGCCAAAACACCATAGGCTGTACGGTAGGTGCTTTGGGTAGTGCTTATGAAGAAACATATGGGCCTCATGAAAGAAACACCTGCTTGTTCAAGTAAAAATAAAAGAGTGAAAGTTGCCCCACTGTTAATTTGGGAGCTCTAGAAGGAAAGCCAACTGCGATTAAATGAAGGAGGCCGCTGCAGGCTCCTTTCTGCCCACATCATTCCAGCAGAGAGACCGCCACTCCCATGAGTTTCAGAAAGCTACCATTTAAGGGTGCGTTCTGTACATAGATGCTGAGCAGATTCATGAAGTCCTCATACCAGGCCAGTTAAAAAAATCTGAATCAGCCTTTTCTTCAAACACGAATTAAGAGGGAAAAAAAGGGTCAAGATTTAGATTTGCACCAAACTGCCAATAAGGTCAAGATTTCCATACTACACCTTCTTCAAAATGTGGGGACATTAAAGAGAATTAACAGCTGAAAGCAACTGGTCATGGCTTTCAAAGTATAACTCCAATACCCAGGAATGATTTGGTGGAAAGAAAATCTATAACACAATGTTTAAAAATATACTCTTGCACTTGAAACTGATCTAAAATATATAACATATCATGAGGGGTGTAAGTTGCTTTCAAATACAATTAGCACTTATGATCACAAAAAGGAATATGAAGTCATTTTAATCTCCATATTCCAATATAACACATAAAGATTGCATTCTTTTTATTATACTTGACAATATAGGAAAATCTACTGCCACATATTTGTTCAAGTAAGTGTCTCTCACACACACACACACAGACACACACACACACACACATGGAAAATAGAGACATTTACTGAAGATACAAGGAACATCGTACACAGGACAATGACACCCCAGTCCCCTTCAAAGTAGACAGGTCCCAACCGTGGCATCTCACACAGTTCTCCCAGTCACCATCAGCTGCTCTGTTGTATTTTCTTGAATCTCATAGATGGTCTGATATGTCTTCCCTTTCAAAGGTGATTTTACTTCTGAGGAAAGCCAGAAGTCACAGAGCGCCAACTCTTGGCCGTAGGGGGCTGAGGCACAGTGATGTGAACAGGTGCACAGGGAGGGCAGGGCAAGGGGTCTTGCCTTTTTGGTCAAAAACTGCTGACTACTCAGTGCAGTGTGGGCAGGGGTGTTGAAAGAGCCTTAAAAACCTTTCCTGCAGCCAAACACAGCCTCTCAAAGCACCAGCTGGTCCACTGATACAGATGGGTTCTAGGACACTCACCTGGAGGGGAAAGCTTGTACTACAAGGGGCCCGCTTTCCAGATGGTAATCTTGTTTTTTTTTGGTGGGGGTCCCCTCTCATCTATGTATGCATATAAATATGTACATGTATGTATGCGTGCACATATATCCATACATGTGTACACACGCACAGTATAATTTAATTTTATAACGAATCATGTATTTACAAATACATATTATTTATTCACATGGTAAATGTGTGAGATGGTACAAAACAAAGTATTTTCTTTGAGGCATGAGATTAAGAATATGCTATTTTCTTCTTTTTGTTCAACCATATTTTCTGATTTTTTAAAAATTCATCAACCATTTAATCCTTAACTGGTTGCCTTTCTTGAAAAAGAAACTTAAGCCCATGGATTTTTATTTTTCTAATTGTATTTTGTTGATTATACTATTATAGTTGTCCCAAGTTTTAGCCTTTTGCTCCCCTCCACCCAGCACCCCCCACACTATTGTTCATGTCCATGGGTCATGTGTATAAGTTCCTTGTCTACTCCATTTCCTACATTGTACTTTACATCCCCATGGCTTCTGTAACTACCAATTTGTACTTCTTAATCCCCTCACCTCTTCACTCATTCCCCCACAGCTCCCTACATCTGGTAAGCTTTTTTGTAAACAAGTCCCTTTAACATTTCATATAGTAATGGTTTGGTGATGATGAACTCCTTTAGTTTTTTTGTTTTCTGGGATGCTCTTTATATGCCCTTCAATTCTAGATGACAGCTTTGCTGGGTAGAACAATCTTGGCTGTAGGTCCCTGCTTTTCATGACTTTGAATATGTCTTGCCAATCCCTTCTAGCCTGCAAAGTTTCTTTTGAGAACTCAGCTGACAGTCTTGTGGGAACTCCCCTGTAGGTAACTGAGTTCTTTTCTCTTCCTGCTTTTACGATTCTCCCTTTATCTCTAACCTTTGGCATTTTAATATGATGTGTCTTAGAGTGGGCCTCTTTGCATCCATCTTGTTTAGGACTGTCTGTGCTTCCTGAACCTGCATATCTATTCCCTTCATTGATTTGGGTAGTGTCTAGGGCTGTTTTGTGCTCCAATAGCAGAGGTGACTAGTTCCTAAAAAAACTATGTGGCCCATAACATCAAAACTATTTACTGTCTAGATATTTATGGGATGTTTGTGGACTCTTAAGTTAGAGCATGTCTCAGGCAAAGGACTTCTAGAATATTCTTGTGTTCAATACAGAGTGCACCTATTCCAATGTTTGAAAGCTATGGTTTGTGACAATTTCAAAGTCTGAAACATCATCAAGCCCTTTAGCTCCATGATTTTCAGTGTCATTATTTCAAATAAATTCAAGTCATGTGTATCTAATTCAATCAAATGTCATTCAACAAAATGTGCTCTTGGATTTGCTTCATGTTCATACGAGTGCCCATATGACTCCCAGATCCTGAAAGTTGTGCTGTTCCTGGAGTGACTGAACTTTATACCATGAAAATGAGTTGTAATTAAACTCATGATCAACAAGGTTGAATATGTATAAACACTTTCTCTCTGTTTAAAGATAATCATTTGACTAAGGATTGGCCCTGAGATTTTATTTTGAAATTTAGCGTCACAAGTTTTTATTCTCAATACCAGGTTAAGCTCCTTAGTCGAGTTTCTCACCTGCACTTTGTTTGCCTTGGACATGGATACTAATAAATTCCTGTATGTCAGAGGTGATTACTTAAAATAAAGCTGTTCTCCTCAAGGAGTGCCACTCATTCTTCAAATTCAGTGTGGACAATCGGAGAGAAGAAAGCATCCCAGTCACAAACCTGAGCATCCCAATCAAATCGGACAGACATCCATTGCTCAGGGTTGGGTCCCTGCGATGCTCAAGTGAGGGACTAGCTCAAAAGGTTCCCAATAGCATCCATTCCAGGGTTTGTAAGGCTCACCATTCCTTTATGGAAGACCCTGGGGGATCAGGACTTCTTGCCTTCCTTCGCTCTTTTTTTCATGACTCTCCTTGTTTCACAAGCATTTTCTTATCAAATCAGAGAGGGTTTTTCCAAGCCTGCTGAGAGGAGAGCTGAGGATCTGTGCTTAATCATCAATCTCCTCCAATCCTGTAATTGCTGGCGATTGTGTAACCCCCCCCAAATTGCCCTCTAATTAATCTAGCACAAAAAATAAGAAGATTGTGACAGAAATTCTCTTCATGTTACACCGGAGAAAAGAAAGGACAGGAATTAGATTAAATTTGGTGCCTTACAAATCAAGCGTAACTGTTGGTATTTATTCCAGATGGAATATACCAGATTAGGGGGTAATGTACTTGTGTACTACCAAGGCTGTTTTGCCAGGGTTATGGGGTCAAATCAGGCCCATGAGTGTGGAAGGTGGGAATTCTCCAGCATGGTTTTCCCATTGTACATTGTCCTGAGAGAGACTTAATGAAGTAGGCTTAGCTTTGAGAAACAATGACTTCTTCATTTCCCCTCTGGGTCCAGGTGTTAACTGGTTATGGAAACAAAGGCAAGAACTTGCTGGCAGTGTTCATGGAAGGAGAAAAGGGTGAGCTACCCTTTTCCACACAGGAGCACTTCAGGAGTTGGCCGAGGAACTGGCCTAGTATGGAACTGTAATATTGGTGTCAACCGGTGATTTCAACCTTTTTTTCTCATGGCACACATAAACTACTAAAATTCTGCAGCACACCTAAAATATATTTTTTGCCAATCTGACAAAAATAGGTATAATTTTGATTGACTTCAATAATAATAATGATAATACTAAGCTACCTTTCTTGCTGCAAAGTGACAAAAAAATCAGGTGCCTATACTCATATGTAAGGATTTCTGGTACCAAGAATTAACCAATCAGATATAACCTTATTATGCAACATGACCAATACAATGCAATTCTATTATATGGTCTGCATATTTATGGTTCAAGATAGGGCATGCACACCAGGCAACTATTGTTGTGTTGGCTCTGGTCATCTTTTATTTGACACTCTAAGGGAAAAGAGGTCAGTGCCCATAACTAAATTAGTCAGGTAGTGCCTGTTTTAAAAATTGTTGCAGCAGGCCAGTTGAAAATCCCTGGTTTAGACTCTAGAGTAGCCACATCTAACAGCAGTTGTAAATGACCATCTATGCAGTTTTCTTTGTCTTCAAGTCTTCAGTAGAGCCAGTTGTTTTTTGAGGACTTTGCAGAGGGACCGCCTCCGAAATGCCATGTGCTCTTCTCCCTCAGTTGGGTGTGGCTCTGTATGAGCCTGTGGGCGGGAGGGGAGTGGAAGGCATGAGATAGAGGCTGGCTCAGCAAAGCAACAAAATCTCAAAGCTTCAACCACAGCTGAGGCAGCGAGAGGAATAGAAGGGGAAAAACCAGAGAGACCTGATCCCAAACATGCATGGCGCCATGGGGATGTTTCCTAGAAAGAGCTTAGGGACATTTGCTGTGTGTGTGGTGGGGGAGGGGGGAGATTGGGGGATGGGCAATCTCCAGCAATCAGGCTATTGAGAACTATATATTTTTTAAGTAAGAAGTTATTTGGTAATTATAGACTGTTGATATGTAGAATTTATGTGTTACAAAAGAAGGATAACAACAGGTTCAGAAATAGCTTCACCTTTCACAGACCTCTCCCGCTGTGGCGACAAGCCTAGGGCAGCCTGGCCATGACTTCACTCAGGCCCAGGAGACCTATCTTCACAGGGGGTATGTGTTCAATGGCATACAGATAAACAAAAGCATACTTCCACGTAGAGACCTACCTTGTCCCCTACATCTACGTAGTGACCTGTCCACCACCCCCCTTGGTGGCATGAAAAGAGCAGGGGACTCCTCCAAAGGAACCGAATGTTCAAAGTCCAAAGCATCTTCCTTCATGCCATGCCCTCTCCTGGACTCCTCCCCCACTGTACTCCACAAGTTTGAGCATCAGGAACTCTCATCACTGGGTGAGACATGGCTAGAGATTCCTTGTGACGTATATCATATGTTAATGTATTCAGAGCCCCTCTTTGGACTAGGTGCTATGTTAGGAGATTAGAAGATCACAGTGTTTGCTTTCATGTTGCTTATGGGTTCCTTCTGAAAGGATTTAAGAAGACCCATATATGAGTGACGAGAGTATAAAAATAGCCATTTGGGAGCACAGTATAATTGAGATCATACACAGATTAAAGGAAAATTGATGGTACCAGTTTCCTGAGGGAAACTGCTTTCTACTCAAACTTTGAGTTTCTTTCTAAGAGTTCTGAGCATATCAAGAGAGTTGGGAGATAAAGTATGTGGCATGAGTTCGATGGATATTTTCCTTTTCACCAAGGCTACTCTTAAATTAATTTTCTTCTATAAGATTTTTGTATAAGAGAACCTGAAAATCAAAGTAGATTTTATTTTCAAATATGGTTTTGTAAAAATATGAAATATTGAAGCAAGTAATTTTTTCGTAGCTTCTTTTTTTTTCTCTTATCACTTCATGAAAGGAGGCAGAGCTATGATATAAGACTCTCAACTTTTATGAGGTCTGTGCAGACGGTATCCAGCCATGTAATATGAAAAACAGAGACGTCTATTGAAGAAGATACAAGATACAAGAAACATTGTACACAGGACAATGACATCTCAATCCCCTTCAAAGTAGACACCTTGGGACCTCACACAGTTCTCCCAATCACTATCAGCTGCCCCATTGTCATATTTCCTGAATCTCATCAACAGCCTGAAATCTCTTTCCTTTCAAAGGTGATTTTAGTTTGGGGAAAAGCCAGAAGTCACAGGGCGCAAAATCTGGGCTGTAGGGGGGCTGAGTCACCTGGGTGATTTGATGTTTCACAAAAAAAACTCTGCATGAGACATGGAGCAGGGTGGGTGCACTGCCATGATGAAGCTGCCAGTCAGCGGTTGCCTGTAGCTGTGGCCTTCCGAGTCACGTGAAGAGTTCTCGAAGAGGATGGGTCAAGCTTAATGCAAAATTTGACACAGGTTTGTTGCTCTACTCGCTCAGTCATTTTGAATGTGACAGCCACACAGTACACATGCTCACTCAATGTAGTCTACCACCTCCACTGACTAGGACAGTGAAGTTGTTCATGCATGCGCATTCCAGTCCACTCTCCTTGGCTGCCAGGTTATACTGATGTTGTGCAAAGTGTTCTCATTATGTAAATAATAGCTGGACTTTTTCCTGACAGACCTCGTATATTTCAGAGCAATTACGATCTCAGAGTAATTACATAGCCAATTAGATAATCTCTCTCAAACATGAGCCATTTTAAATATACTTTGGTGGGTATCTTATCTATCTATCATTTATATATCTATTGATCTATCATCTGTGTACCTGATGTACCCAGAAAAAGGAAGGTAAAGCTGTCAATAACAGTGAAGACTTGGAGATTGGACTTAATTACTCAGAATGGCTCCAATTGTTCAACATGGGTCTTGTCCATTAGAATAATATATCTACAAACCTATATTTGTCTCAAAAATATCTTTAGATTTGTCTTGGTGATTGCACAGTTGTTATTTGAGCCTCCAATTTCTGCTATGAATGTAATTGAAAAAATATGGCAGACTCATGATAATTGTTGATTATCTCAGCTATTAAAAACAACCAAATACACATACAAAACCAGAACCCAGAATGAAAAACTCGAGTCTGGTCCCCGGGGAACATTAATTCTGTAGAAAGGTGAACTTGCCTTCTTTCTGGATGTGCCAGTATGAATACATTTAAAAAGACTTCACCCACCCTGCCCAAGGAACAGTGAAAAATTTGCCCACTGGTAAGATTTAAGGAATTTATGAGTGCCTACAGAATAATAATTCTGTGGGAGTTGATTGAGAGAAATGTCCTTAGAAAGTAAACAGACTCATGGTTCTACCTGATTATCATAACTGTTCCTTTTTCAAAGAAAAAGAACAAATATTTTAAATTTTTCTATTTTTCAGGCGTTGTGATAGATATTGGACATGTAATAGTTGGAAAATTCACATCCTGCCCTCAAGGAATTCAAAATCACTGTGACCACCTTCTAGTTTGGTGTAATCGGAAGTGCCACTTGAATTTCTCCTAAAATTGGAAAGGTAAGCCCCATTTGGCCAAACTTCCAACCCTTAGTGATCATAAGTAGATATTTGGGGGGATATGGAAGCAAAATAAAGCTACCAACACAATCACAGAGTCAATTACATTATAGCTTATTAGCTATGGCTAGGTACTTTTCAAAAGCGTATACTGCGTGTCCCCAAACACAAGCCATCGCTCTCAGAGCCCTTGACCTTTAAAGACCCTAGACCTTATCTCCATTCTTGAACAAACTACTCTTCTGGATGGTTCTTTGTGCCAATGAAACGTCCTTTCTGATCAACACCCTCCACCATCAGGGCTTCACTAGTCTGGTTTGATTTTTCAGTCTGATTCCTTCTAGTGCCTGTCTTTTCAAACTCCATTTGGTTTGCATTCATTGGGCTCTCCTAAACCCCTCCTCATCCTTTCACACACACGTATGTGAAATCTCCCTACTGGAAGATTTTTTTTTGCCCCACAAAAAATTAGTGTGTGTATATATATACACACACACACTAATATATACTTATATATATAATTATACACATATATAATACATATATATACATACTTGATATATGATATATGAAAGGTTAATAATGACGCATGTAGCTCACTTATAAGTATTCCTGTCTAGAAGTATGCATTCATTTTGCCTGGGAACAAATTTTAAGAAAGATTTTAGAGTAAAGTTTAGAAGGAACAGTAGTTCCTGCCACAAAATAGAACAATGGGAAGTGAAATGGAAGTGATTTAACAGCACATGATTTTTTTATTTTCCATGAGCTTTTGAAGTAAAAACTATTACATCTCTTTATTTTAGAGTCAGAAAATGACACATTTCACCACAGAAAAAGACAGAAAGAAAACATTTTTTAAAAGTAAACGGAGTACAGAAGAAATCAACTGAGTAACACTGGGTTTTTGTTTGTTTTTGTTTTTGTTCAAGAAATAAAACACAAAGATAAATTTTGCTTATGACAGAATCAGCTGATGAAATATGACTTGGAAGAGAAATCTGTGATTTAGGAAAAGTCCTGTAATAAGTTCTTCTTGTAATCTGGCCTGACCACTTCCCTCCAAGCACATTCCACCTCATGCAGTCAGCAGGGCTCCATCAAAGTCCACCTTGTGTAAATATTCTCATCTTCAAAGAGGCATGCGAGCACTAAATCCAAATCTATTTTGCTTTTCTAGGCAGGTAATAGATTATAACTATCTGCTTGGTTCTCTGTCGCTGCCTCCTGTGACCTTCAGAACTGAGATCACTAAAACACTAGAGATTCGGGCCTTAATCACTTTCTTAGTCTAGACTGGTCTCCGGGGACTTGGACGGAGCCCAAAACAGAAAGCGTTCTGTCTCTGCCACTCTTCGGAATCGCTCCGGTCTGGCTCTGACCAATAGAGTCTAATAAATAATTTGGGCCCACAATTTATTTCCCTGCCTCTTCCTTTTCACTCAATGATCCCCAGCTTATTATCCCACGATTCGAATTCTGCCCATGAACTCTAGCCTCTATGTACATACCTGCCACCGGTTGTCTGAACTTCTTAAAGGCATGAGGCATATCCTGCCAGAACCCACCCATTGCCTGCTGTTGAACCCTGCCCCTTCCCCGTGCTAACTTCTTCCCTGCCTGCTTTTCAAGGTTCTCCCTGTCCCTCGTTCTCCCTCCCTCCCACGCAGGCATTCTGTTCCCTGGCTGAGCAACGCAAGCGCTCCTTCAAGAATTATCTGATCATCCAGGCTGAGCTTTGTATTGTCTCCAAAGACTTGTTGTCCAGGTCTTCCTGTGATTAGCTGCATTCACAGATACAGAAGGACTCGGAGATCATGTACTTCAGTTCTCACGTAACACAGATAAACAATCTAAGATCACACATCTTGTTTCTACTTTTCATACAAAGAAATACTCAAGGAATGCATGAGTGTTACTAGGTATTTCTGATCCTACACATGTCCCAAGGCCAGGTCCCAGTCTAGGCCGCATTACTTGGATTAAAATTCACAGGTTATGCTAGCCACTGTTAAGGGCTTAAGGGCTGCAGAGCAATTTAATCAATTGACGTGTATTTCCGCTAGACTGCGGAAATCCAAAGGACATACAATTTCCAAACAAGTTGAAAATAGAAGGCGTTAAGCTCTAGAGAACATGATGGGCTAAATGTCAGGATGCACACCATCAGAACTATAGGAGTTATCTGGGACTCCAGCTGGGTTTTAAGGAATGCAAATGGATCCTTCAAAATGAACAGGGGAAGAGAGAGAAATAAACCAAGATCCAAGATTTAGAGCACGGGACCCTTTAGAGTGAATCAGCCCAGCACGGGACCAGGCTCACTAGAGTGTGGCCTTGTGCTGGGGAAAAAGTAGATGCCAATGGTACCTGTCAGAATCTGTGTAACAAAATTTCTACTGCCAAAGGGGACTTAGGAGAAAGGCCTCTGGGTTCAAAGGGTGAATGAGAACTCATGAGACTAACTTTTTTTGGTCTCCATCTCAACTGTGATATTGAACTAGAAGTTCAACCTTATGGACTTGCATTATTTTTGGTGGTTTTCAGTTCTAAATAGACATAAGAAAACCAGGGCTACCCACACCTTGTGCCTACACTGAGAAAAGATTATGTATAATGTAGAGAGAAAACTTTTCTTAAGGGACTATTAACATAGCATTGTGATATGCATTGGTCAGTGTCTTCATTTCATAAACTTGACTTCACTGTAGCATCTCCAAATACCAGGTTCACTTTTGTTTAGGGAAATAATTATTGAGTGCCTACTATGTGCCATACTGTTTAGGGATAGTCACAAATAAGTCTGATCCTATCCATGAAGGTTTTGAATTCATTCTACTGGCCTCAGGTTGGTCTTCAAAGGGCCTGGGGGAGTTCTTGGACCCCTGATTTCCCAGGGCATCACAGGTAACCCTGGGCCCACTGCTTATTTAGCACTAATGGTTGAATGTGTGCCTTGGCTTTTGGCTGAACTCAAGTGACTTATAGAAAAACTTGAGCCTGGTTTTGAACCCTGGGTTTCATCCATTAGACTGTGGCCCCTGCCTCTCCTTCAGAAACTCCTTGCTCCTGGAAATAGGACAAAGTCATCTATGACCCGGACTCAGACTAGAGCCTTGAAAACTTGTGCCTGGAGACTTGCAGAGCCTTTTCTCCTCACCATAAATTTTCTAGTTCCTGATAAAAGGTTATTTCTGCCAACCCACAGAGGGCTTCTCTGGCCCCTCTTTTCCCCCTAGACCCAGTCAGTGGAAGCCCCTGAAAGGCTCCGCAGCCATGCATACCTTCTGAAAGACATATACTCACATTGTCCACACAGGTGATGACCCCAGTACCAGTCTCCATCCTGCTGAAAATGTAAGGGCCTCGTCACACCTTGAATTCTTTTCCTATTGGGAAGCCTCTACCCAAGCCCCGTGTCTATTGCTCCTTTCGCTTTCTGAAACTGTGTGCTTTCACACATTTCTCCTTACTTTGCCTGAGGAGGATCCCAACTTCAGTGTAGTACCGCATCCTGTTGGACTTACATCTGAATCCTGAGGCCTTGCACAAAGTAATAGTTAGATCATCTCAGGTGCTCACAGCCCCGTGGAACAGTTTCAGCTTTGTGATACCTGTGGACATCATGTTAATTACACCTTAAAAATGTTAACATTTCTTTATATCTGTGATAGACTTCACACACAAAGCCAAAAAGATTCCAATTGAATTCAGGTACCCTAGCTTTTCATCAACGGTGCCTGAAGTTAAATTATTTTGCCTTGACCTAACGCAGAGGCTAATGCTCAGCATTTCCTTTATAGAGCCATAGTTTACATTCAGGGAGGTTCTGATTTCCCCTTTAGAGATGTTGCGTGTTGGTGGCAATTCCGGTTCCCGAAGCAGGAGATTTGCCGTGATGCCAGACAGAGTCCAGCTTCTACAGAGCAGCTGGTGACGCACGTGTTGATGGTGGGAGAGCGACACTCAGGGTGATTTTGCTCAGCCTGGTCTTGTCATTTCATCAGATCGTTGTGAGGCTTTTCACTCATCAATGAGCAAAATGTTCGGGAAAAATCCTGATTATTTTTCTATTTTTCTATCTCTGGAAATAGCTCCTTTACAGCGCCCTATTAAATGTAGCCTCAAGGAGAAGGATTGGGAGTAAGTTTTTAGAAAACCTCGTGTAATTGATTGGTGTATTTTTATGTGCCTAAACTTTTACAATGTGCATTTCTGGTTTAGTTGGCTTTTCAATTTGTTTTATTTGCTTTGGATGTAGAGAAAAGGAAACCAGCTACAGAGCAAGAGCAAACATTAACGGCTCCCTTACTGAACTTTTTCACGTAAGTACAATTTTTTTAAAAGGGAGTATTTCAAGGTGTGACAAAAGTATTAGATTGATCATGATGTATTTCAGTTATACTGAATTAAATTTCAGTTTCACATCGCTAACATTTTTACTAAAGATGTTGCTGCTTGAATTTGAATAAACCATTCATCTTAACCACAACACCAAATCTATCTTGTAAGCTCCGTATTTTCTGTGAGCCTCGCAGCCTTAACCTGAGAAAGGGAATTAGTCTGATTTAGATGGCTTAAGCCAAATCCAATTTTTTGGATTTGTCTGTAAACACAGGATCATGCCTGTTTTTTGAACACTTGCTGGGTTTCTACAGTTACGATTATACCCCAATGAAAGGACATAAGATAACAAGACAGGGAAAATAAATCTCACGTGTGAAATTGATCTTGGTATTTATTACAGGTTTGAAACTGCACAATCCTTTTGTCACCTTGAAAACCTATTTCCAGTTTGGTTCTACTTTGTTAACGTAGACCTGAAAGTGGGGCAAGATGTCGCAGAAGGAGAGCGCAGCTGGCAGCTCTGTTCTTGCTTTACTCGCTAGAACAGACAGACGCCCCGTCCCACTGGACCACCGGCTCCCCCTCCCAAAAGGAACACAGTGATTGCTGAGAATATGTTAGTGCCACATGTTATTACATCCCCTAAAATGACTACACTGTGTATGACAAAACCATATACATCCCCCACTGTTTTAAAATGTAAAGCAATGATTTAGCAAATAGTAAAGGCGTGTTACACAGACCACTGTGGTAGAGCAAAATGGGTGAAGTTTCTCAGCATCTCTGGCCTAGACGCCTTGTCTTGAGCGGACCATGAAGAGGATGTTCTGGGGAATTTGAAGGAAAACGTGGTTTACCAAGAGTCTAAATAATAAAGTCCATGCATAAAAAAGTAGTATAATGACACATAAAGCATTCTAAATTTGAATACAGAGACACTAGATTTCATTTTCCTTGAAGGAACCTGCCAAAACATTTTCATGATTCTGTCCACAAATGTGAACTTTTTTTTTTTACCGCCTCAGGCATCAAATCCCAAAAGCAGGGGAAATCTAGAATTTATTCAATTCTGCTGTATAAAAATTAAAACTCACCAAAAGGTCATTTCAGCTTCCTCTTTCTGGCAGTCATTTGCCAGGGTAAGAGACCCCCAGGGGAGCTAGGTGGGCAGACTGTGTAAAATTTCTAATAATTTATCAGGGTGACTGTTCTTAAGGATAGCTACACAGCAAAGAACGTTTTAGCTATACTGAAAATGAAGGCAGTGGGGAAAAAAAAGAAAAAGAGGAATTCCCTCCAGAAGATTAGTCCAGAATTGATCTAGGAGTTATATCTTTGGGGACTTTAAAAATCCAGAAGCTGATTTTAAGGTGTTCCGATTATGGAAGGAAGTCGAGAAATAGGATTCCCTACCTTCGCACATCCACAGGCAACAATATCCAGATAAGTCCAAGTTAGATCTACAAGATGGGCCTCCGTGATGAAGAGTGCCTAACAATGTGTGGGGGCAGAAGAAAGGAGCTCCCACTTGTTAAATGGGTTTTATCGGATAAGGCTGAACATTGAACGTAGGTAAGCCCGTGTATTCCTTACACTAGCTTGTGAAGAAAATATTCTGTTTCCAGTTGAAAAAATAAGGCTTAGAAAGATCCATAACCATGAAGTAGTAGGATCTGAGTTTTTCTGACGTAAAACTTCCATTTTATTTTTCTCTCATACCTTGCCATTTCCTGAAGCAGTTGGATTAAAGGAAGTTTAGGATTTGGCAGGCGCAGTGCAGTCAGTGGGCCAGGGTCCAAGAAGCGTAGCCGATCCAGAAGAGGTGTGTCCGATGACATTTTGCTGCATAAAAGACACCTTGCTTTAGCAGGGCACATTTAAAAAAATACAATTGTGTGGTCCTTTTTCTCTTAAAAAACGATTTCGGAACACTTACTTTCTTTTTCAGAGACTAAAGGCGAACTGTCTACAGGGAAGATGAGAGAAATAAATGAGCCATTGTCTATAGCTAGGATTCAGTGCAACATCCACCACAAATTGGAAGAAATCTTTGTGTGTTTTGCAGGGGGATTTAATGCCTTGACAGGTATAAGGAGGGTCCCCCCTCACTCCTGTTTAGACTAACAGAGTAAGAGCTGAAGGACAGCCTCTCATCACCCTGGGATTGGAATCCCCTTAACTGGGCCTCTATAACTTCACAGGGAGCTGCCCTCCAGCTGGAGGAACTAGTTACATCGCAGCCCACGTAAGGGCGGTCCCTGCAGCCGGGCAGTCTGCAGCCTGCACAGCCAAAGTGGTGCCTTGGCAGGACTCAGGGGCTAAGACGTATTTGTATTTGAGAGCCAGCCTACTTGTCTAACAGGGAACACCCTCAAATGTTCACCACACTAGGCTGGAAGTGGAAAAAAAGATTTACTCAAAAAAAAAAATAGAAGCTACCTGAAAGATACAGCTTGCTGTCACTGTTGATACTTTTACTTGCTTCTTGTCTTGGATCATTCTACCCCTTGAAAAGAGTCACTCAAACTTGGTCACTGTCCTAAGAATCTACATGTCACTACCAGGTTGGCTCTGTGTTTTCAGTAGAGAAAATAGGGGTGAGCAGCATAGAGTCTCAGAGCACCCAGCTCCCCATTTTTAGCCATTTGTAAAACTCTTTAAATCTGAGGAAGAGCCTTGTCATCTCCAAAGCTAAACTCTACACCCATGCTCTTCACCCAATCTTACTTGGCTCACTCTCACAACTCATTCTCCGATCTTCAGTTTCTCCCCTTATTCAGGCCCCGATCCATTACTATATAAATGTGCCATAGCCCCCAAAATGATTTCTCCACTGCCAGGTTGCTCCTCTTCCTGTTCATTTTCTTTCCCTGGACTAGAATTAGCTTCCTAAAAACTGTTTTTATTATATCAGCACTTCAGTGCCTAGTATTCCATGCAAGCCCCTCCATCGTTTCAGCCTTCCCTCCCACCATGTTTTGTTACGTACCTGACCTTCTGGCCTTGCCTTTGACAGAGGCATGTCAGTTGACATTCTGAGGCCAGACGTTGCTTGTTCAAATCTAAAGATTTTTTTAAAATGTTGGTAATCTAAATGAATATTTTCTGTGTGAGTACAGAAAACTAAGGCCCAGATGTGTCTAGGATAATGAACATCCCAGTAATCAGGCATGGGAGAAATGACGACAGGTAAAACAGAGACAGAAGAGCAGGCCAATGGTGGTCCCTTGAAATGTTGTCACTCCCAAGTGCTGTACCCTTATGAATGTTACCATGCCTAGAAAAGTTTCCCAACGGCGTTTCCCTTCAGTGTTTTGTTTATCGGTAATTATTTCCTATTACTTGAATTTAGGAAACCCAGGACAATTGTGGAGAGTAGGCAATTTTCCCACCAATTACAGCTCTGTGTGAAATGGTGATGGGGAGCGAGCAATCGCCTTGAATTAGAACTACCTTCATGAAAGCCTTGTACTGCAGGACTCCATCTGTAGTTCAGATCGTGTATCCTAGCTATTCAGGGTCTGAAGCTTATCAAAAGGGGCGAAATTAATCATGCTGGGCTGTGCGATATGTATTGGAGAATGGACATGACTCCACTCATGTGAAAAAGGCAAAATAATTTTCTGTGGGCTTTGAGTCCTAAGGTTGCCCCTCTTTTTCCTCTTTCGTCCATCTCCAGATTAAAGCTTGGAACCGTCACCGGATTTTAAAGTGAGTGGGGAGGAGGGCTGAGGCCGTTTGCACCTGGAAACCATTTTCTTGATTTGTGCTGGCTGGCGTCCTGGAGATTTAACAGCAAGTATGCCTCTCTGGGATTTGTTTGAAATCTGGGCAGAGTGATTTGTCTGAAGGGAGGGATTGGGGGAAAATTCATTCCTGGTTGCCACATTGTTGTTCAGCAATGGAGGAACTTGGCCTGACTTGGGTTTGAGCTGAAAGGAAATCAATAAGGCAGCCTCAAGTGTGCAGGAATTTGCTGCTCAGAACTTGCCAAATTTTCAAATGTAACCGGGTAGTGTATTCTCTGTAGGGGGTTGCTAACATCAGGGCTCACGCAATTCCATGTGGAAGATCTTTCCAATAGCTGTGCAAATGACAGTGTTCTGCTTTAGCAGATTCCAAGGATGACAAATAATTATCTCTTGCTCACACTACCTGGGAATGCACAGTCATGAATTTGCTTTTGAAGTTCCTTGGGAATGCCATTGAGCATTTGCACACTGGGAATTTGAGTGGTTTTTTTGTTTGTTTTTTTTGTATTTGTGCAAAGTAAATAGTGAGCCCCCACATGTGAAGTATACCTTGTGCATGGAGGAGGAGGAAAAAATAAAACAGGATGAAAGTGATATTCTTAATTTACATGAACACTTTTCAGACAGTTTTACACAGTATTCATCAGCTGTGTTCCTATGTTCATACAGGTCAAAGCTGTACAGCTAACTTTTGAAAGAGATTAACTATTGTAGGAATAATAGCATTTGGGGAGAGCTTACTATGTGCTAGAAACCTTATACACATATGTGCTGCTCACAATAAGACTGCTCAGGACAGCCACTGACATCCTTGATTTGAGGAGGAGAAGGTCATGCTAGAAGCTGACTGACTTCTTCGGGCCACACAGCCAGTGAACGCTGCTCCCGTGTTTGCGCTGTGGGCAAGGGGACAGGAGAGTGCAGGCTCCACCCCCCTGCCCAGCAAGCTCTGTTATTGTGCATTGTTTCACAGATCTCTTCTTCTGTACAACAGAGCAGGCTTGGGACCTAAGTGTTAATTTTTATTGTTCTCATGTAAAAGAGGCAACCTGGCCTGATGTTTAGACCCAGAAGACCTGATTTTTGTCTCCACCACTATGACTTTGCGACCCTGGGCAAGGCCCTTAGCTTACATGACACCGCATTTCTCCATCTATAATAAGTGTGCCTATGCTATAAAGTCATTGCTTGAATTAAAATACAGTAAGAAAAATTCCATTTCTCTATGAATATTAGCAAGGAAGATTATAAGCTTAGGAAAATTATACCCCAAACAACATATAAATAGTAAACATAAGCCAAGACTTTTTGGCCATGTCTTCTCATATGTTCCAACATATGTACAGGTCTCTACATACAGTATTTTTATTCCCTTTTCCCTCAAATCTTCATAATTAAATATTTGCTAGTTGGCAAAACACAGATTCATTCTTTTGCTGATGTAATCACTAGCATGACTATTTCCCTTTCTTCTTCTTCTTCCTCCTTTATTCTTTCTTTTGTATTTACAGTGATTGGGGTGAAAATGTGTTTACAGCTGCGAGTATACAGAACAGAGTTTATTATTGTGTTATCACTTACTAATTATTATATTACTTATTTGTGTCATAACTGTAAACCTTGGGCCACCCCGTATAATATGTATTGAGTAGCCACTATGTGCTTTGTGTCAGCCACTTGGTATATAGGTATAAAAGGTCCAGTTTCTGTCCTCAAGAAGTTCACCTCTGGGTGGGGCCCAGAAAAAGGCAACTCTTGCATCCCACAGGGCCCCTTGCACTGTGCTGGGGTCCGCAAGTGCACTGTGTCACAGGTTCTAAGCAGACCGGCTGGCTCTGAGGAGCGGATACCTAAAATGAGACGTGATGGTTGAGTGGAAGTAAGTCAGGCAAAGGAGGTGAAGGAGAGGCAGAGGGCACCGCCGCAGAGGAGAGCACGCTGTGTGCAGAGGCGCAGCCCCATTAAGATTCAGGACACTCTCCACTAACTGCAAGTCGTTGGGCCTGGCGCAGTCACTCCAAGGCAAGTAACAGGAGGTCTGAAGAGGTAAGCACAAGCTCCAGGGTCCCAGATTATCACCCATGAACTCAGTTGTTGGTCAGAGTCCAACATCTTATGAGAGACTCTGCTCTGAAGAGGACAGGGTGAGCTCACAGATGGCTGGGGTTTTCCCAGTGTCCCACTCAGGGAGCTGTCCCCGTGTGGTGAGTTGAACTGTAGTCCGCCCCCTGACCAGGCCATCAGTAGGAGAGCAGGTAGTGTGAGCACCCTTACAAAACAACACCTGCGGAGTTCAGTAAGAAGAAAATGAACAGTGGAAGCCGTTGGACCGAATGGGTTTCATACTTGTTGATTTAAAATGTGAGAGTAAATTTTTCTTACTGAATGGTCAATAGTGTAGGTTAGGCTAGCTAACAGGAATGAGCTTTGCTAAAGCTTCACATAATTTTTATGAGGTTAGCTCTTCTAAGTTGAAAGATGTTGCCGTGGCTTACCTACACTATGAAATAAATACTACAGAAGGTGGGCAAGGGGAGACAGTGCCAAGAAATCACCTTTCTCTAACATTTATATTCTGTTGTACCTGTCTAGCTGAAACGTGTGTTTCCTCAAAGTGTTGAGTACACAGACTTTCAGCTAAAGGTGCATGAGACCTTCTTTAACCTCGAGGAAATGTTCACGGGGAAAAATCTGTCTGGTAAATGTTTGCAACTGAAAGGATCATTCTTCGGAAACTTAACCTGTGGAGCAAGGATCCCAGACTGAGCCTAAGCTTGCTCACTTAGAATTCAGACGCGCCTTTCCGTCTGCTGGGTTCCCCGCCGTGAAGAGACTCTGTGTGGAGGAATGGGTCGCCTCTGAGGAAGAATGAATCCGAAGGAGATGTGTACATTTGGTTGAATATCCGTCACTGCCTGCAGGGGTTAGAGCAAAGTAGAAGGATACTTGTCATTCAAAGGGTCTTCCAATCCAGACCCTGCAGATTCCTGCACAAACAGGGTTGAGGTGAGGATGAGATCACTAAAAGTGAAAATTGAAAGGACCGTTTGCATAAACATCAGCTGGAGGCTTCAGGAACACAAGGTGGCTCTTTAACAGTCAAGGAAGCTGACATTTACAGTTGTCATGTGTAAATGCCAAGTATGTTTAAATTACTGAATCCTGAACAGCCGTATGAGATAGGTGTTGCTTTTATTTATGGTGTTTAAAGGAAATTGATTGCAACACAGAGATGTTGAGAAACTTGTCCAATGTCACACAGCAAGTGAAAACTGAGTTTGACCCTAGTCACTCAGCCCCTAAAGCCCATGCTGTTAACCACAGTGCAACTTTAAGACAGTAGGGGGAGGAGAGCTCCTTCGATGAGCCCTCCTTCCAGGGTCCCAGTCATCATGAACAGCATTTGCACTTTTGCACTTCAGATGCACTTGGGCACAATGAGGGGTTTTGTACTGAAGGACCCAAAGCAACTTAACTTCAATAAATAACCATCAATCTGAGCCAGTGGAGGCACCAACGGTGTGCGAAGGCAGAGGGACTTGGGGGGAGTCAGAGGGGTTTATCCCAAACAATGGCAATGGGCACTGGAGGAGGAAAGAAGGAAAATCTAGCCAGTCATGTGGTGATTAACAGTGGGGCTCACGCACCATGGTGGGAACACCGTTCCCTGCACTTCTGAAATGTGGAGAGAGAGCGAGGGGAGTGGACAGGGGTCAAGGGAACAGTGTTCATGAAAGTTGTAGGACCCAGTTTGGGGTGTGGCCTGAGAGAAATAAAACGCATTTGTAATTATTAGCCATAACTTGTGTTAATATTTGAAAAGTCCCAAGTGACCTCTTGTAGGTCATTGGAAGTGTAATATAAGGGCAGGAAGAGCAGTGATGTTATGAGACAATCCAATAGTCTTAGCAGTGGAAGTGGCAAAGGACTGGATTTTTAAAAAAACAGGCGGACAGGGTCCAAAGGGGAGAGGGGAGAGAATCATAGGGGAAAAGGGGATGGACTCACATGAACAAGTATAAAGGACACATGGACAATAACTAAGGGTGGGGGGGGGAAGGGGAGGGAGGCGGGGAGCATGGGGTGGGGGGTGGACAGGGTTGGGAATATAAGACAGAAAGCTGTACTTGAACAAGAATTAAATTAAAAAGTATTTAAAAATTTTTTTAAAAGATTTTATTTATTTATCTCTAGAGGGGAAGGGAAGGAGAGAGGGAGAGAAATATCAATATATGGTTACCTCTCGTGGGTCCCCTCCTGGGAACTGGCCTGCAACCTAGTCATGCGCCCTGACTGGGAATCGAACCACGATCATCTGGTTTGTAGGCCTGCGCTCAATCCACTGAGCGACACCAGCCAGGGCTAAGGATTGGATTTTAAGAAATTTAATTTGCTCGCTGCCCAGTGTAGTCAGAAGCTCTCAGAGGCACCCAACGTCTGTATGTGCCTGTTTCCTTGTTGGCAAATAGCAGTGTAGCAGCTATTCTCTGACTGGTAGAGACTTATGTGAAGACAAGAACCTTGGGAGGAGCAGAACAATGGTCTCCCAGATGACGACTGAGACCTATATGTGACATTTAATTTTTAACTAGGGATGCAGCCTGTCTTCTTCTCAGCATCACTTTGTAATTCTGCTGTGACCAAGAAGGCCATCTGTTGAACTAAAGCTCCCATTGTGTGTAGTGATTCAAGTGTTATATACAAATGAGGTAGATAATTCCGTTTCAGCTAAGTGGAATAATGGTGCATGATGCTGTAGAATTGGCCTAACAAAGCAAATCAGGCCTGGAAAACATCCCAGAAATAATAGTAGAATTTTAAAATAAAACTCTAATTTTTTTAAAAAAATGAATGTAATTTAACCCATCCTGAGTGATATTTTTCCTAAGGCAACAATATTGTAGAAAACAGAAAGATGACACAGGCCTGGTACCTGTGAAACATAAATGTATAAAGCCTTTTTTTTTTTCGGGAGAAAAAAATAACTAAAAAGCTTTAAGAATCCTGTTCATTCAGGATTCTAGGAGAACTGCCCTACAAAATCCTACTTAACCATGTTTCTGTTTGCCAGAGACTTTAAGACTTACGTAAATCAGTTTCAGGAAACATTCTAACACCACACTCTTGCCTTCTTCTACGGGTTTAAGAACTTCCTAATTTGGTATCACTAACTTTTTCTATGTAGTAATTATGTTGTTATAATAATGACTAAGCCTCCTTTTCTTGCTATAAAATTCCCCATCGTGAAACTTGCATTGTAACTTGCCATGCAGGAATCTAAAATATATCTCTGCGAGTCAAGGGGAGTATCATAAATACTCCGTGATGGGACAGTAATGAAAGGGACTGTGCCAAGGTACTCATGGCGCTGGCTTCGCGGAGGGAGCCTAAAGCAGTGATAAATCAGCGGCTGTCAACCGCCGATTTGCGGTTCTTACCATACCAAGTATGCTCTGCGTCAGATTCTCCTCCGCCACTGGTAAACTGATACACATAACAAAAAATAACCAGTATATGAACATCAGACTGTGCCCGCTTGCCTCTGTGTTCCCTGACCTGTCTACGTGCAGCTAATCGCTGACACCAGAAAGCCACATCTGTCGGTTGGGTAGCGCCCCTCACCATCTGGCCCCTGCAAAGTATCCTGTGAGTGGACTTTTAACAGGTTCCTGGTGGAGATGGCTGCGAAGTATCCAAAATGATGTTGGCTCTGGCCGTTTCCCTAAACACACATGTATCGTTCTAACAACAGGCTCTTCATTAGGAAACCAGTTCAGCGAGCAGTTGGAGAACGCTGAGTCCCATGGATCCACAGATTCATGGTTAGAGCTATGTTGGTTCCCTCTAGACCCCATATTGAATATTTATTCAGGGTTCAGCCCCCCACTCATACAATCGACAGCCAAAACAGTCTTTTGCAGCCTGGCATTCTGTGGAAAGAGTGTCTCTTTGGGAATCTAAAGAATAAGATTCAGTGGGAAATTATAGCCTCTGGCTGCTTTATAAAATAAATACTTCAACCGAACCATTTGCATAATGAAACTGTATCATCCATAAGAGATTCAGGAAATTGTATCAAATGAAGCTGAACTAGAGTTAAGGATGTGTTTTAGGGGGCAGAGGAGTGAATCTTCTTAATCCACATAGTTTTATGTTTTGTGTTTTCAGGGGGGTATCTTTTCCCACGTTTTTAGAGTGGACGATGCTCGTTGGAAAGCAGCCATTTGCACAGTAGTTTTCATGACATATCTGAGGAAGCTTTTGAATTCCCGGTGCCTTTTCCATTCTTTAATCTTGTAGTTCACAAATTTGGTTAATAAGTCAGTAGATGACTAGAACTTGAGGATACCCATTAGTGCAATACAGAGGGGCATCGGGGATCTCCTGAATGTGTCCCCTCGAAAGTGAGTTGTTTACTTGCTGTAAGCATAAATTCACATTGTCACACACTCCTCATTGCCCTGCCAGGAAGAGGCAATTCTGCACTCATACATTCTGCTACGCATTTTTTTGCGGTTGTGCTGGGCTCCAAAATCACTGTTCCTTTTTTGGAGACTGTCAAATGGAATCGTTTTGATGAATTTAAGAAAGGCAATCAGAAATATTTACTATTTTCTGCAAACCATAATGCAATGTCTTCTCAGCTTCTTGGATCCTATTCTTAGTCATGGGTAGTTTTTTTTTTTTTGGTTTGTTTGTTTGTTTTTATTTGGGGGGGATTTTATTTTAACATGATCTCTTGATAAACAGGAAATTTCTTGTGAGGTTGGAAAACCTAGATTAAAATCAAAGAATAACAGAGTTTTTAATCATAATGAATAACATAATGAATGTTCTTCTGTCCAATAAACATTTTAATTAATTGACTTTATTCATACTCTCTAAGAAGCTTAGGTATTTCCAGATTCCTAAGTGGCTTTGAACCACGCTCCCCAAACTTCATAGCTGCCACCAGCACACATTACTGAGTATTGTTGGGTATACGACCCCGTAATTACTTGAGTTCTGGAATTAATCAAGGACCACTTTATGGGATTGAGGAACCATATTTAATTCATGCAAAGATGTCTTCCTTTCTCTCAAGCTGAAACACCTCCCCTAGCTGGGGAAAGGACTTAGAGAGTCTTTGCTTAGAGAATCCTTAATTTTTTAGTACAGGGATGATTACAGGAAATGGACTCTTAAAAACAAATCACTGATGCTGTATTAGCAACAGCATTTGACACCACAGCTAGCAATTTTAGTGAGCCAGCCCTGGAAAGAATTTGGGGCCAGTGTAAAATATAAAAACCAAAGAAAGGAAATCGAACTTTTTCTGATCTTTTTGAAAGCCGTATGACTGTAATTAATTTAAAGGTATTCCTTACTACCCTGAGCCCCCAATACAAGTACTATGGATGGGTTTTAGGTCTGGAAACTTTATCATGATTGCACAGTCAGAACAAGGTAATTTACAGTGACATAAAAAAGGAAACCAAAGGTTTCAGTGACTTTGCACAGCAAGGTTTATCTCTTGCCCAGGGGAATTGTAATGCAGATCAGGGGACTTTCCAAGGAAGCCATCCTCCAAATCTGTGCAGTGGCTCAGTGGCTTTGATCTGCAAAGATACCTTAATAACATGTAATGTCCAGGTCACCTCAATAGGGGAAGAGAGATCAAGAGTCTCTCTCTGATTTGGCCCCGATGTGACAAGATCGCGCAAACCATGGGTCAGAAACAGCCACAGTGTCTAACTGCAAAGAGTCTGTGAGATACAGATGAGCACATGGATATTTGGCAAACAGTAAATATCTTTGCCACAGTGATGTAAAGTGTAGGGTACCAGTATGTAATCTCGGTAAAAGGTCAGCATGAACGTTAATCTCACTTTAGAAATGATAAAGAAAATGAAGCACAGACAGGTAAGTAACTTTTCCGGAGTCACAGAGTGGTTCAGTCAGGGATTGAACCGAGGCAGTCCAACAACCCACACTCCTAACCACTACCGTGTGCCATTCGCAGGGTCCCTATGCATTCTCGGTGGCTTTTGGCCAGGCACTTGATTTTTCTTTGTTTTCCCATTTGCAAACGAGAGATAAGGATATCTATCCATTTGAGCTTATTGATCACAAATAAAATACTTCGTATGCAGGTAATATTTTTCCTTTTTAAAGAACCACTAGATGCCGAGGATGTTGTATTTTTTAATCCACTAAATGTAATTATAATACCTCAGTAGTGATGATGATGACGACGATCACAATTAGGATGATATCTGACATTTATTGAAGATAGAATATCATGTTCTGTTCTAAGCACTTAACATAAGCTATTCCACTTAATCTTCATTATACTACTATGCTCAACTTGATGATGTTCAGAAGATTTTACATGAGGCCAAGTCAGTGACAACCGGGGTTCAAAAGCTGTCCCCGTTTCTCCCACACTGCTCTGTCCCCTACCAGATGAGTTTTAAACGAATTCTTTAAAAAATAAAAATACTAGGTCAACTCAAAGTATTCTCACTAAGCATTTTAAAATCTATGGTTAGAAGTCCAGTTTTTCTCTTTATCACTGTGATATTTTATCCTTCTTATTTTTAAGTGTATTGCCTTTAACTCTGGTCTTTTGATAAATAAGTGATGAGTAGGAGTTTCTTGAACCTCGTGACTGGGTCTTTGGCTTAGTCTGAAGTTTCCACAGCATGTCACATAGTTGCAGGAGTTTGATAAACATTCTCAGGTTTAAATTAAATTCTCACTGGAATTATAGAGTTTTGGTAATAGTATTATGCCATCGCACGCAATTCCTGGCATAAACCTTTTTTCTCCTTTTTCCTAGTCTCCTTTTACGACAGGGTGGTTGTTTTGTTCATCGTTATTTCATTCTATTAAAAATCCAATTAGTATTTATATCTCTAGTTCTGTCTCTTGAAAAACCTAGTCTCTTACAAACCTCATATTGCCTTCCAATGAATACGTGCTCTTTATATACTTAAAGAATAGCTTTTGTTTTGTCATTTTCTATTCCCCTGCATCTATAAAAATAATAGTGCTTATTAATAGATGTCAGGCCCACTTGCCACCAAATGGTGGCTGGTTTTATAGTCAGATTAGCAGAAGCAGGAAGAGTAACAAAACGTGTTTTAAGGATCATTCCTGTGATGGACAAAGATGTCTGTGAGTGTCACTTTTATTGCATTTTATTTTGAGATATTAAGTAGACTATGGGCTAGACCAATTTTTCTAAGTCCTCTGGCCCGAACTTCTGAGATGAAATTGTTGTTTTATTTTGTTGTAAACAAATCCCACAACCTAGAAGTCACCAGAACCCTCAAGGTCAGGGACTGTGTCTCATCCTTGCCTCAATCTCTATACCATCACAGGAGCCTGTGAGCCCAGAGGATGCTTGCTGAATCTTTGTTCAATTCCCCAAATTCTTAGAATAAAATACTTCTGGGCCATCCTATATACTCTTGCAAATGTTTGCTTCTTCTCTCACCAAGATTACTTCTCCTCTTGATAACTCTCTAACTTCAATTGTTTCTACCAGGGCTCGGGGACACACCCTCCTCATCCAGGGAAGGACTCAAATATTTTAACTGTTGGGTTTAACTTCCTTGAATTTCAGAGTTTTGATCCCAAGTCCTTCCCACTCTGATCCTGAGTCTGCATAATTTTAAAACAACAACAACAACAACAACAACAACAACAACAAAACAA
This sequence comes from Sturnira hondurensis, assembly GCF_014824575.4. Lineage (NCBI taxonomy): Eukaryota > Metazoa > Chordata > Mammalia > Chiroptera > Phyllostomidae > Sturnira > Sturnira hondurensis. The sequence continues at coordinate 10,069,058 of NW_028094832.1, forward strand.
AAAACCCCTTTCCTTCCATTTTTAGGAATCATGATGTATCTGCTCCCTCCTGTCCAGAGTGAGTGGCTTTCCTCTTTCTGCCTCCAGCCCCGAGTTTGCCCTGTCTTTGGGAATGGAAGACATTGCTCTACAAATACATCTTGGCATTTTCTCACCTTAAACCTAAACATGCATCATCTTCGAGTCTTAGTTTCTGCTTTATTTTGCACAAAAAAATGGTAGACTGTGTAGAATATTGAGACTTCTATGGGAAAAAATAAAAGAAACTTAATAGAGCAAAGAGAATAAGGAAAAGCAGATTGTGAAAAACATTATTCTTGAAAATTTCAGGTTCTGAAATGGCCCTAAGTACATACTGGTGGAAATAAGAGCACGCTTTTTTATTCCAGCATTTGTGTCGTTCCATCCTAGGCACAAACCACTCTCCATCAATCAGTTGCCTTGGTTTCAACTGTCCCCCTTCAGTTTATGCCTGCACAGACTTTGTATCTTCAGGATCCTTTATCATATTCTTGCTGTTTATTTGCAAAAAAGGTTGTTGTATCACAGTGTGATAAAAATAGAGTTGCATGTTCATTAACCTCGGTAACTTCAACTAACCATCATCAAAGAATATTTTGCCCTATACAAACTACACCCTAAACTCTACTTGGCAACATACAAAATTACCAGAGTTCATGAGGCAGAGATCTACTTTCCTTATTTGCAAAATAAAAATAATTCAATTTCTTGTTCTCTTTTTAAATACATTATAGTTTATCTAGGGGTTTTTTTCCTTCCCTTCTTCATATATTTGTTTGTTTCCTTGCCAGCCACATTCCATGCCTGGTATTGTATTTGGGGACAAGGAATGACTCTATTTTACTTTCTTTCTTAAACTACTCTCAAAAATACTGAGCAGGAATCCATTTTAATTATTTATTGACCCATGCACCCAACAAATATATCTACACTACCTGGCAGGCTCCACTGTAGACACTGTGAAAAAGTCTCTGTCTTCTAGGAACTTAGGGGAGACGTGCCGATGAGAAATTTTGAATCGGTGGCTTGGTGCACCTGGGTGTGAGTGGAGGTTACCAGTGCTTCTCCCCAATGGGGTCTCTCCCCGTGTTCAGTGCTTTCCTCCACACCCAAAATGAGAGCGAGCAAAATCCATGTGGCAGGGACCATGCCTTTAATATATCCCACAGAATAACCCCAGAGGAAGGCCTGGAGTGTCTGGGAAGAGCATGAGGGATGGCAGTAATCTGACACTTTTAGGCTGGAGAACTTGAAGCTCACTAAGTGTAATTAAATTTTTTAAAAATCTTCACTAGAGGACAAGTTTCCATTGCTTTTAGAGAGAGAAAGAGAGAGGAAGGAAGAGAGAGAGAAATGTCGATGTGAGAGAGAAACATTAATTGGTTGCCCCCCATGCTCACCCATCTGGGGATGGAACCTACACGCATGTACACATGTGCCCTGATCAGGAACAAACTGACAACATTTCAGTGCAGGGAATGATGCTCTAGCCAGCCAAGCCATGCAGCCAGGGCTAAGCTCACTAAATTTAAAGCATGTCCCCCATAAAAATGAAACAGGTAAAAGAGATTCAAAATGATTATTTTTCCATTTTAAAAATGATAATCAGACATGAGCATAAATTGATTAATGAAAATGTTGAAGCTCTGGAATTTGGATCGAAGAAAACATTTTAAATTTGTATACAGATAAAAAACAGTAGCAAAAGTCCTTAAATTCATATTTCAGTTTTAAGTTGACTGGCTCTTCATTCCCAAGAACAACCATAAGGGAAAAAGTGTATGAAGGCATAGCCAATGGGTATTTTTGGGGCTTTGCCTTCTCTGTCTTCAGGGAGAGAAAAAAATAGAGCCTAATTATTCTATAATAATTACAGTTTCCTCAGTCCTATTGCTCTTTGACCTTACCACAAATTCTCCCTGGATAGTTTAATATTCTCTACCACTTAAAATCAGATTTTCTACATTGCTTTTATTTAAAAAGGTCACATAGCCATAGATATAATCACCTGATTAAAAAACCTTCAACAGCAGTGTTGAAAGTATCCTGCTTTTATCTTCTAACGGGATGAGTTCAGATGGTTCTGAGCAATATTTTTAAACTGTCACTTAATCCTTTACAGTTAATAAGCTGTTCTACAAGATCATGGCGATTATCCACAGGTTCTGTAATTTATCTGAGCAATTTTTTTTTCTTCTGTATAATTGATGCCAACAAAACACAGGAGTCTTTAATATGAGGATAAATTAATATCAATCTTTCAAACAGCAATTTATTATAGAATGCAAAACAAGGTTTAAAAGATACATTTCCAGTTTGCCATTACATAAAGAAAAAAAAACATTTCTGGAGAATCAGTGTCCACTTATCCTATTTGTTTCAACTGGTCAGATTTTATTGCTTTTGATCAAAGGTTACCACCTGGTGTATGGTGCAAGGAGCGAGTATAATGTGAAATTTAGAAAACTCAGCAGAACAGTGATTTTTTTCTAAGCATGAAGATATGTAGCACATTAGAGATAACCTCATAGGAATCACCACAGCATTGTACTAAGTTTAATAAATTAAATCAGCTCCAATTTTTCAACCACAGATAAAAAAGGGTAAATGGTGAATGTTACATACGTATCCGTCCTAAAGGGTAAGCAGCTTCTTTTCAGAATTCTATTTAAATTTACTAGGTGTTACTTTAACTGCTGGTAGATCCAGGAGCAGTGAGATAAAATTGGAATGAAGAACATGTGGCTCAAATATTTTTAAAATGCTTAGCTGGTCAAGGAAAGCCTGCCCTGAGTTGTAGCTAATGCATGGTCTACCAAAGCTCTAAGGAAACAAGCTTTTTTTTCCCCACCCAACTTAGTGTGTAGAACATTTTGGTTGACTTGCCAGTTGTGAAGATTAATGTCCACATCTCATTACAAACAAACACAAGACCCATTTGACTTCAGGAGTCAAAGGCAGTTGACTTGACCCAAGTGCAGTCATATTGTCCCCATTTGTTCCTGTCTTCTTTGGTTGCAGATATGCAAAGTACAGAAGATGCTTGGCTGAGCCAAAGTAGTCTCTCAGTCTCTGTTCCCAAAGCTGAGACTGAGTTATTTAGCTTTAGGTTCACCCAGGATAACTTCGTGCCAAAGAAGATCAACACACAGATATGTTGCCACTGGGCTTTCTCATCACCCAAGGCCCAAAAATACAATTCTAAGCCCTGAGCATCCTTTGCACCCAAATCTGTTAGGCAAAGGATTTAATCATGCTCTATCATCCCACATTTTTCTTCCCAAACTGTAATTCTTCTCAAGAGGAACGATAAACTCAGTCTTTATAGTTTTATAGTTGAACCAGGCAAAGTTGGAAAACTAAGTTTTGAAGAAATTTTAACTTTTGCCTAGACCTCATGAGATGAAGTTTTCTGGCTAAGGAGAATTTTACTTTTCCCTACTCTGGAATAGAAACACCAGAAAGTTGTTGGGGAAGGACCATGTAAGATTTTCTGTTCTACAATGTGTTTATATCATCCCAAGTCCAACTGTTTTAGGGAGAATGAAATGTTGGGATTGCTCATTTAGCTGACATACACAACAATTAGCAGTGTATGATTGAGTGGGAGGCCCCCAGAGTCCATTCCTCTCTATTTCTACACAAGTACACGGGGACCCTGAGCCTTATAGCTACTTGACAGAGGGTGAAACTAATAATAATGGGAGGACTCAACCTCAGGTTTTCTGGCCCTCAGTGCATTAATTTTTTCTCAATAGCCCCTTGTCTGTTACTGTACCACTGTCATATGAATTAACACAGTGAAGCTGATTTACATTTTGTTTGATGTGAGTGAGGCAGTTACGACTCTTTTTATGTGACTTAATAGCCACCTCTCTCAGTTGCAGTTAATTAGGATCTGAGTAGACATTGCAACTGTGCCAATGCTGGCTGTAAATATCACATAGTAGTCAGGAGAACATCACCACTGAAGGCAGCAAGACAGAGGGTGCCATAGGCCAGCACTCCAATTTGCCTTCCTACTGTTCTCGTCTTCCTTGTAGGGCACAGAGAATGGTAGAAAGCTAACAGTATCTTCCATATTTTGGATCACTGTTGGCAGGAGAAACCCAAAGTTCATGCCTATAGGACTTGAATCGAGTAAGGAAATAGTTACAAAAAACACCATGAAGGACCTAGAACTTCTGTTATTGAACAAACCATTTTGTAGTAGAATGCAAAACTGAAATAGAGGATGAACTAACCTCCTGCTCAAATTTCCTTGATAAACTCAGTCACACACAATTCATACGTGTGTTTCTCTTTGGATCTCAGAGGATAGATGGCACACAACTTTCTACGTATTTCATACTCTCCTTCTGTTGCAAGCAACAAAAGCAATATAGACTCTCATACTCCTTCGCTTAAAAGGGAGGGGATTTTGTGCACACCACTGCCAGAGAGGGTGCCAGAGTTTGGCCTCAAGGCAACTGAATGCAGGGACTCTGCCACTGCCCAGGTATATATATATTTTTGTATTTCTCATTTCTTGTCTTTGCTTTTCTCTGAATATTGATTTCATTCTCTCCCATTACCTATAATATGACCTTTCTCCACACAGCAAGGGATATGGATATGGATATATATACACACACACACACACGCATATATAGTGTGTGTATATATGGTGTATATATGTGCACATTTATATTATATTATATTATATTTTATACATATACCAGCAATGCTGAGGTTACATTCTTTTAGCCTTGTAAGAGGGAGAAAAGAAAGCTCTCTACCAGTTTAACACAGGTAGACAAATCATCAGGAAAGGTCTTGTTTGCCTTGGTTTGGATCATGTGGCTGATTTGAACCAGTCGCTATGGACAAAAGGCTTGACACTCTGCTGGTGCTGACTCTGGCCATGTGACCACACCTGCACCCAGGGGTAGAGATTTTACCAGAGTAAACTAAAGGAACATAGGCATGGCCACATGGAATCCCAAGCACGGCAACTACCTCAGTTTGCACCTACTAATAGCTAATAGCCAACACTCACTTTACACTTACGAACTATTTTGATCCTCATTGCCCTGTGAGCTGGGCTCTATTACTACTTCCACTTTAGAAGACAGCGAAGCTCAGTGAAGTTAAGTAATTTGCCCAGGCCACACAGCTAAATGGCAGACCCACAGCAGGTTGGCCCAGGACATACACCATTAATTTGGACACTGTATTTTTACCTCCTGGATGCCTACTGGCAAACGTTGCCCTCATCTACAGAGGTCTTTCCTTCGTCGTCTTTGGCACTTAGCAATATTTTCCTATTTAAAGCCAACTCATTCACTTTAACTCTTTATTCTATCACCTTTTGCTTCTTCAGGAATTTGTCCACAGTCTTTCCCTCTTTACCAATATCTTCAAACTCTTCCTGTTTTCTGGATCATCCTGCCCAGTTTCACCAACCCCCATAATCTCTCTACTTTTATAATTGCAGTGTTTTAAAGCAGTAGTTTTTACTCAGGGCCTCTACTTCATTACCTCCTTCCCATTCCCATTCCCATCTGTCCTCTGCCCTATCCTCCGCCTCGTCATACACTATTCCAGTGAAGTGGGTTCATCAGCACTTTCACTATCACTGAGTTCCCAAAGGCTAAATCCAGTGGACCAGACTGGATTTTACCTCTGTGCTACCAGACACTCTTACCCTCTCACTTTGTAAAGCTCCAAGTTCCTTCCACCATGAAGAATATTGCCTCTGATTATTTTCTTAACATTCTTCTTTGGCCACTCCTTAAATGATGCACTTTCCAAGGGCTTGTTGTTTGTGCCTCTGTTTTCTTGCTCTGTGATAGCTCCATAGGAGTTGGCTTACACACGTCTGTGAATCTAACTTCCATCTCTATGCTGGTGACTCCCCTTTATGGGTCCAGTTCTGAGCTCTTCTCCCTGAATTCCAGACCCATATATATGATTTCTCTCATTAGCTTCCCTTGGACCTTATAAGTCATATGGATCCAGTGAATAGCTTTAAGCAGAAGTATGATCATATTTTTATGTTATAAAAAACAAAGTGTTTAAGAAGCAACATGAAGCTTGAGTTGGGACTCTTGACAAGATGACTTAAGAAGATATTGAAATAGTGCTGAGATACAGAAATATTGAATTGGAACACAGATGGAGAAAAGGGATGTGTGGACTATTTCAGATAAAGTGAACTAAGTTTGGTAGATTAAATGTAGGTGTAAGAGAGGAGTGCTTAGGGATGGTTTCTGGATTTCTGATGTAAATAATTAAACTGTGATACCGTCAGACAAGATGGGAATGCAAGGACATGAACAAGCACTAGAAGGGACAACAATGCATGTAACACTAACACTATGTGAGTCCTTCCACTGCCCTCTTTTCTGCTCATCATTCTAGACCTACTTGCGTTTGCTTCAGGTTATACTGGCTCCAGGTTCAACTCTGTGGTGGCTGGGTAGGGGCCACAAAAACCCTGTAACAAAGGTGCAATGGAGTCATTTTGAGAAAAATAGAAAGAAAAAAATAGCTACTAATCCAGTAGAAATTCTCTAGATCAGTCATGTTCAACTGGTGTGCCACAAGAATTTTTAAAACATGCAATGCCTGACTAGTCAGGGGCACCGATATCTTTTCCCTTAGATTGTCAAGTAAAAAATGACAATAGCCAACACAACAGTACCCTCTCTTAAACCACAAATATATAGGTCATTTAAGAGAGTTGCATCTCAGTGGTCATATCACATAGTAAGGTTGTATCTGATCAGTTAATTCTTGGTACCAGAATCCTTATACACAAGTTTCAGTACCTGATTTATTAAAAAATCACTTTGGAGCGAAAAGGGTAGGTAGTTACTAGTATTATTTTTATAAATCAATCAAAATTATACCTATTTTTGTCATATCAGCAAGAAAACACATGTTTTTGGCATGCTGCAGAAGTTTAGTAATTAGTTTACATGTGCCATGAGATGAACAGGGTTGAAAATCACTGTTCTAGATGAGAGCAAACTGCCTGGTCCCAGAGTACATGAATTTTAGCTACTTGCTCAGCTGTATCTCTGAGACAAAGGCTTCTCATCCCTGTTCGCCAATACCCTGGGCCCCTGCATAGACTTTAATCATTAACTTTGTTCTCTCTTGCTCACTAAACTCCCCTTTTAGTATCTAGTTGTTCTTCAAAAATCACTTCTTGGTACCATCAGTCTCTTGTGGGCACTGCTAATCTCTTGTGTGCTTTACGTGGAAGGGTATAATCTTTTTCCCTTTCCATCTACTCTCTACAGTATTCCTTCCTATGGCTGATATTAAATCTACTCCCCACCCCAAACTGGGTCTTTGAATTGTGTTTAGCACAGGTACGAAGACATTGGGGCCAAACGTTTCTTGCTCTAGGGTAGTAATCCCTTTATAATCCCGTATGTGCATCACCACAGTGTTCTGGACCCGGCTAGCATTAACGTTGTCACCCCAACACTAATGCTCTAGAAGACCAGGTGTAGCTGGTGCTTCATGTGTATGAGACAGATGTTGTACATTGAAATGTTGAGCAAACTCCATCTGGCTTTACAGACTGTATGATGAGGCATTCTTTGGCTTTTAATTATGCCTTAGGTATGGGACAAAGAAACAGATTTGGAAACAAGAATAAATCTTGACTCCACACAAAAGCAGAGTCCACTAGAAGTCCACCAAGGAGAACCCTCCCCTGCAATTTCCCTGTATCATAAGCCTATTGCTTTATGTGGGAAATGATTCCACTGTTCTCAAAAAAATGCACACACCTGAGAGCAGGACACAGTGGGGAAGGAACATGCACTGACCAAAGTTTACTCATTCATTATAAACACAGATTCATCCTTAGGGTTTGGCTGATAATGATGTTGAAATTCCATGGTGAGACGGAGGTGAGGTAGAGGAATTTAATGATGCAGGTCTCCAGCAAGGAGGGAAGGAGAATCCAATACCACTAACAATACTGCAGAAACCCTACAGATGTATGAGGGTGGGTATTAAAATTCACATTTATCTACACATACATTTGATTGATAAAACCTTGCCACACCATCTATTAAGTCTGAATTTCATTCTCTGGTTGCTCCCCTTTACAGGCATTTTAATTTGATATTAGCTTGACAGAAATATTTGGGAGCTAGAGGATTATACAATTGATCTTCACAGGCTCTCAAATCTCCTGATGAAAAGGAAACCTAATTTAATACTGTTCAAAGGAATCAACTACCAAATTATTGCTATAGATTTTTAGGTGGGATCTTCAGAAAACAAAAGAATTCCTGGGTAGAATATTTTTTAAATTCCTTGTTTTAAAAATTTTTGTTTGTCTTTGGGTGGTGATCACACAGTGCAGTATACCGATGATGTATCAGAGAATTCTACACTTGAAACCTATATAATTTTTTAGCCAATGTCACCCCAATAAGTGTAATTAAAAGGAAAAAATAAGTGTCTAATCAATGAGTTCTATTTAATATTTACTTTAAAAATAAGAGCAAGTGAGGAGTAGTTTCTCTGTTTCGAAGTGAAAACTGTTCAGATCTATAGTGCATGAATATGAGCCCAAACACATGCCTCCTTCATTTGCACATTGCTGCTTTTAGCACACATGGAAAAGCCCTTCCGACCTTATTCAAAATCACAGCTCATTTACTAAAAATCTCCACTGAAACCATGCCCACAAACGGTGTTAGCTGGAATCCCCTAGCTCCTGAGCATGCCTCCGAGACTGTTTTAATGATCTGTCATGCCTTGAGAGACAGAGGTCTGTGTCTGAAATCTTAATTCCTCCTCTGAGCCTTACAGATTTTACCCAAGAACTGTTAGTGTAAGCGTATCCTAAAGGGTCAGACTTGCTAATGCACATTTAATGCTTTCCTCGGATGACCCTCTCCCTTGAGAAAACTCTCCAATCGCAGAAGATCTGCAGCAAGTGTCTGACACTGAATGTACAATAAGGGAGAATGAGATAGCTAGGTGTGGGTCGAAGTCCTTAACAAAATCCCTTTTCCGCTGGGATTTTGGTTAACTAAAGCTCATCACTTCTAATCTGGGGAAAGGCAGGAGGCCCTAAGGCCCAAATAGGAGGAAATTATGTGGCAAGAGTGGTGAATGTGTCTTGCCACATGAAGGGAGAAATGTCTTTACTTTGGAGATTAGCTCTCTGAGAACTTTGTGCTCACCAAAGTTCTGATGTTTTAGAAAGAAGCCATCATTATTGTTTATACTTTCTGAAGGTGCCTCTTTTTACTACTAGACTTAATATGAAAGAAAATATATGAGGGGGGATCCAAGAAAAACTGGAATTTATTTACAAAAAATTGTGTACTCATTCTTATATGTTTAAACTGTAGTCGCTTTCAAAGTATTCTTCATTTGATGTGATATACCTTTTGAGAATTTTTTTTCGCACTGCTTAAAAGTTTTTTGACTCATTAATTTTGATGCCTTTTAGTGCTTCTGCCATTTTTTTGTTTCACCTCTTTAATGTCAGCAAAGTGTTTTTTACTGTTGTTTGTGGACTTTTTTTCACCAAGGGAAACAAAAAAAGTCAGAGTGAGACCACGTGAATAGGTATCATGGGGCATGGGGACTTTGCTGTTTTTTCGTCAAAAACTGCTGAACACTGAGCACAGGAGCACTCATAAATCGCCCATTGCGAAACAGGCAAATGCATTAATAGTTTTCAAAACAAATTCACTGAAACAAAATCTAGCCTCTCACAACAACACCAGCTAATACACCAATACAGATGGGTACCCAGAACACCCACCTAGCACTGGGAGCCTGTACTACAAGGGGCCCACTGCCCAGAAGATAATTCCAGCTTTGGGGAGGTCCCTCCTTCTAAACTCTTTTAGCAGCATAATTCGACAGTCCTATACTCTACACTTTTTATTGTAGGAAAATGACAATCCTCTGGAGTTTTGTCATACTGTCTCTCACTCATTTATCTCACTAGGGTATCAAAGTTTATCGGAAATTATGACAAGTGAGTAATGCTGAATTGTTGTTGGTAAATAAAGAAGTTTAGAGGTTTTGCCTGCAGACGGGATTCTGAGTTAACCCCATCAGCATTTCCCATGTTCAGGTTTAAGTATACTTTTTTTCTACCTGCAGATACAGGTGAAGGACAGAAATTGGTTCACTTAATGAAGCTAGGTAACTTTTAGAAAGACATTATTGCCATAATCACGAGCTTGGATTGCCATGGTAGTGAGGGATTCTCTGCCCAACGTTTCATAAAGGAAATAAAACTTTCATAAATGAAATCGTCTGGATGTGTCTTTTATTCTTGACACTCCATCCTCAGTTTATCAATGGACTGGGTTGCTACAAAGGTCCTCCCGGGGCACTCAGTTCAAACGAGGGAGGAGGCTCATAGAATGTGTGCCAGTTACCCTGATGCTTACTCCTTCTGAGCTCGGAGTCCTCGGACAGTTTGGGTGTGTCCATGGCATGCCTAACGAGCCACCTGATAACCAACCGTATCACAGGACACTTTCGGAATAGCTGTATAGGACAAGGTATAAACTTTGTCACTTGAAAGGAGACGTATGTTCTCAAGATGCACTACTGGTATGTCAGGAACTTGTTCTTGTCTAGGCTATAGGCCAGTTCTTTTGCTCTTGGTCTAAAGATGCTGGTCTAAACATCATGGTCTAAACATGCTGTTACTGCTCACTTCTTTGCCATTTACACCTCCAGAGTCAAATTTGTTCATTACTTTGTTAAGCAATTAATTAAACGATTTAATCCCTTTAAGTAATTACAACAATTAACTGTAACTGAACATTTGTATGGGTACATTAAAAATCCTAAACAAAATAACCTAGAAATAAAACGACCCTTTGTGATGATGAAATTTGTGTTAACTTCACTGGGTCTCAGGATGCCCACATCGCTGGTTAAACATTATTTTGGGTGTATCTGTGAAGGTGTCTCTGGAAGACAATGGCATTTGCGCCAGTGGGCTGAGCAGGGCAGAGGGTCCTCCCCCTGTGGGTGGGCTTCATCCAGTCTGTGGAGGGCCTGAGTAGAGCAGAAGGCAGAGGAAGGGTGAATTTGAGGGTCTCTGCCCCATTGCAGGAGAGGATGCTCCTGGCTCTCAGGCCTTCACACTCAGACCAGAATCTCTACCGTCGACTATCGGATCTCCCTCCGGTCTTCACCATACCCACTGACAGACTTTCTCGGGTTCCTAGTTTGCAGATGGCGGGCAGCGGGACTGCTCAGCTGCCGTAATCACATGGGCCGGTGCAATAGTCCTCCCTGCCCAACAGTTGTGCTTTCCGCGGTTTCGGTTACCCACTGTCAACTGTGGTTCAGAAACGTGGAACGGAAAATTCCAGAGTAAACAGTGCACAACTCTTAAATGTTATGCCATTCTGAACAGTGTGACACACTCTAGTACTGTCCCACTGTGGTCCCACCAGGGACATGACTCACCCTTTTGTCCAGTGTCTCCATGTTGTGTTGCTGTGTTACGTTCAAGTAACCTGCATTGTACTTAATGATGTCACATTCACACGACTTTGAGTACAGTATATTCTTATAACTCTCCCATATTATGTTATTTCTGTTCATCTTTAACTGTGCCTCATTTATAAATTAAACATTACCATAGCTATGTCAGTAAAGAGAAAGCATAGCTCATATAGTTTTGGTACTATCGCAGTTTGAGGCCTTCACAGGGACTCCTGGCACGGATGCCCCACAGATAGGAGGGCACTGCTGTACCTTATAATAAATTCTTGTTGGTTCTGTTTCTCTGGAGGACCCTGACTAATATACCCTCTATTTGGAAAACTGTGCTCCCCCCAAACTTATAAAGGTTATCAGTGGGACCAATGAAGTGTGCGCCACGGGAACACAGAACGGTCTCGTGCCTTTGCCAAGTGCCCTGTCAAACCAAAGGACAAACTCGTGGGCAGTTACGCTGTTCTTCTGGACCCTGCTCATTAGGCTATTGGCTTCTCAGACTCACTAGTTTATAGTCAGTAGACTTTCTTCGTACAAATCAGTTTATTCTAATATCTTCTGCATCTTACTGGCTATTACTTTTGTATAGGAAAATACTAACTTGCAGTTCCCAGAAGACCTAGCCTGTCACTTAACCACTGAGGCTGTCTCCGGTTCTCTGAAATGCAAAGCAAATTTCACATCACAAATTCTATTTGTTTTAAGAGAAATGAAGCAGCCTGGTGTGTTTATTCCCTAGAGTTCCCTTTGTTTCTGTCGAAGGTAATACATTTTTAATATACAATAAATATTATGATAAAAGTATATAAGCATATATATCTGATCTTTCCTACTGCTAAGTGACTCCTAAGTTTATTTTCAATAACTTTTTCATGGAATATAGTTATAATATTAAAGATCCTATTGAAAATTATGAAAGGGTCTGCTGTCTGTGATATGAGTGACCCTGAAGTACATATTTACATTTTAATTATTTATGTAACCAGCATTAAAAAGTAAAACCAATTGAAAATAATGACTAACCTAAGTTTTAAACAAAAGGGAGAAAACAAGCCCTGGCTGGTGTAGCTCAGTGGATTGAGCATGGGCCAGTGGAGCAATGGGTTGCTGGTTCAATTCCCAGTCAGGGCACATGCCTGGGTTGCAGGCCAGGTCCCCAGTAGGGAACACATGAGAGGCAACCACACATTGATGTTTCTCTCCCACTCTTTCTCCTTCCCTTTGCCTATCTCTAAAAATAAATAAATAAATTTTTAAAAAAGGGAGAAAACAAAATTGAGGTTCCTCGATTACATATGGATTTGGGCAATTTCTCCACTAAATCAACTCTTTCCTTGACTCACAGGAGTGAAGAGTGGAGTACTGCCTATGAATTTACCCTCACAGGGGGGGAGGTGCGTGTATGTACCTCATCCCTGATGAAGTCAGAGTTCTTCAAGGATGTATGTTCGTGTGTGTCCATGCAAAACATCCCTATATGGGTCAGCGATTGGTCTTTGCTCTTTTCGTGTTACTACCCTCACCTCCATGGAGCGGAACGTCAGAGGGTCAAATCCAAAGTCAGGAAACAAGCTTTCTTCCTGGAACAAACAGAGGGAACCCTCTTCTCCAAATTCAGAGGCTTCTTAGTTTGTTGCCAAAGGTGAAAAAAATGCTGAGTGAAGGGAAAATAGTGACTATGAAATAATAATTTGGGAGCCTAAATGAGAATAAAAATATGTGTAGTATTAAAAGTGCTGTCATTGTTAAAACACCTAATTTGTCCAAAACAAACTTTCAGGGGCACAGCCAAATACTTTGGCATAAAATGAAACTCAAGACAAAGTTGGACTAAAAAAGAAATGCGGACAGATACATTAGTCATGTAAAATAAGGGAGTTTTCATTTTGGAGATGTGCAGAACAGACAAGAATATAAGTAACTGTGTGTCTGCCATTTACATACAAATGCCATCTGCCAAGAAGGTACCCTCAATTGTTCTGAATAAATACATCCTGGCTTTCCTTTCCCAGGACTCTTTGTTTAACCTCCCTGGAATTTTTCTTTTATTCTTTAAATCTCCTACTATAGGTGCTAATGGACAAAGTTTCTCTTTGTCTTATAGCTAGGTGTTTCTTTCTTAATGACAGAAAATGGTGTTTCTTTTTATTTCTTCTGGAAACAATTTAGGCCTCGTTATTTGAAATGCATGTTTATGATCAAGCAGAGAGAGGAACTGTGGTTTTTGCAGAGAGATTAGCAAAAATATGTCAAAGGACAATGTAAAAAATTAAAATATCTTAAGCTATTGGACACACACAGAAATAAGGAGCAAATAGATCAAACAGAGTGAAATTGCTTACTAATTATCCATTCAGTCCTTCATTATTTATCTTCAAACATACGGTGCCTGTTAATATACAAAATTATTGAGAGTGTCTTATGGAAAATGTCACCAAGTGTGATTATATCTGTGTATGTGTGCATATAGTAAATGAGAGAGGAAGGCAGATTTTTAGTAGAAAAGGAGGGAAGTTGCAGGCAAAGTTAAAAGTTAAATTTTAATGATATAATAGTTCTCAGGAATTAGAACAATCATATTCAACCATCATATATTTTTATTAATTTAAAATATTTAATGGCTTCAGGAATTAAAAATAGAAAATATGTATGTTTTATATTTTTAAATTATATTTATTATTCTATTGCAGTTATTCCATTTTTTCACTCTTTGCCTCCACCACCCAGCACCTCCAACCTATCAGGCAATCACCACACCATTGTTCATGCCCATGGGTCATGCATATAAGTACTTTGGCTACTCCATTTCCTCTATTGTACTTTACATCCCCATGGCTATTCTGTAACTACCTATTTGTACTTCTTAATCCCTTCACCTCTTCACCCAGTCCCCCACAATCGTCTCCCACCTGGCAACCATCAAATGCTCTCCACATCCATGATTCTTCCTCTGTTCTTCTTGTTTGCTTAGTTTGTTTATTACATTCAATTGTTGATAAATATGTATTGTTGCCATTTTATTGTTCATAGTTTTGATCTTCTTTTTGACCTTAAATAGTTTTGACCATAGTTTTGACCTTAAATAGGTCCCTTTAGTATTTCATATAATAGTGGTTTGGTGATGATGAACTCCTTTAGTTTTTCCTTTTCTGGGAAGCACTTTATTTGCCCTTTGATTCTAAATGACTGCTTTGCTGGGTAGAGCAATCTTAGCTGTAGGTTCCTGCTTTTCATAGATATTTCTTGTCATTCCCTTCTTGCCTACCAAGTATTTTTGAGAAATTAGCTAATAGTCTTTGGTAACTCCTCTATAGGTAACTGTTTTCCTCTTTCTGCTTTTAAGATTCTCTCTTTATCTTTAACATATGGTATTTCAATTATTATGTGTCTTAGAGAGGGCCTCTTTGCATCCATCTTGTTTGGGACCCCCTGTGCTTCCTGGACTTGAAAGTCTATTTCCTTCGCCAAATTAGGGAATTGTTCTTTAATAGATTTCCAGTTTCTTCCTCTTTCTCTTCTTCTGGCACCCCTATGATGTGAATGTTGGAACATTTGAAGTTGTCCCAGAGGCTCCTTATACTATCCTCACTTTTTAAATTCTTTTTTCTCTTCCTGTCCTGATTAGTTTTGCTTCCTTATGTTCCAAATCATGGATTTCATCCTTGGTTTCATCCACTCTTCTCTTGTTTCCCTGTAAATTGTTCTTTATTTCAATTAAGGTATCCTTTATTTCTGACTGGATCTTGTCAATGCTGCTGAGGTCCTCACTAAGTTCCTTGAGCATCCTTATAACAAGTGTTTTGAACTCTGCATCTGATAGTTTGCTTATCTCCATTTTGTTTAGTTCTTTTTCTGGAGCTTTGATCTGTTCTTTCATTTGTGCCATGTTTCTTTGTCTCCTCATTTTAGCAGCCTCCCTGTGTTTGTTTCTATGTAATAAGTAAAGTTGCTATGACTCCCTGTCTTGGTAGCATGGCCTAAGGTTTTAGGTGTCCTGTAGGGTCCAGTGGCACATTCTCCCATATTACCCAAGCTGGGTACTTGAGGTGTACCCTTTTTGTGGGCTGAGTACACCCTCCTCTTATAACTGAGCCTTGGTTGCTGTTGGCAGGACAATGGGAAGGATTCACCCAAGCCAGTCAATTACAAAGATTGGCTATGACCATTGACCACCAACCTCTGCCCCCTGTGGAGGATCAGTTGTGTGTGGGTAGAGTGGTGATGCTCAAACATGGTCTGTAACTATTCATTGGGTGCACAAGCCCTGGGGTTTCCTAGGTGGTGAAGGCCAACCTCAGTCCCTGCCTGTGTTTTGCCTGGGGCCACCCTGCCTGAGCTATAAAACAATCTGAAATGGCTGCTACTTGTGCTGGGCTTGGAGATTCCCAGGAAAAGCCAATCTGTGAATCTAGGCTGGCTGCTGCTAATGCCATGCGTGGGGCCACTTAGCAAGAGATAGGGGGAGCTAGAAGCTCAGTGAGAACCGCCGTTGCTTGTTTGGAAAAATTTAGGAAGTTGTGAAGCATAAGCAAAGACCAGCCACTCACATGGAAAAGTCATTGTTCACAGCTGTAAGTTGAATGGGGTCGAGTGTCAAGGGTTCTCTAGGGTGGGGCAAATAGTGTTAGTCAGGTCAAGAGTGTCTCAGATATGGCACCTACCTGCTTGCTCTGTGGGGGGGAAGCCTCAGAAAAGGGACAGTGGCCTCTTCCTGCCTTTTTGTCTGGGAGAATTCTATTCCTAGCTCTCACCTTGATGCCAGAAACTTCAGTTATGCCCTATATGCCAGTGGTGCCTTTTAAGTTGCTACCGTGGAGCTGGAACTCGGAGTGAGTCTGAGAAAGTCCTTGTATGGGTTCTTTAAGAAGAACTATTTGGGACTCCAGAATTTTCTTCTACTGACTCAATCCCTATTGGTTTTACAGGCAGAAGATATGGGGACTTATGTTCCTGGCACTAGAACCCTGGGATGGAGGACCTGGTGTGGGCCTGGGGCTACTCACTCTGGAGATATCCCTCCTTTTTCTCCACCACGTGTGTATGTAGGACCTGCTTGTTCCATGTCTGTGCTACTCCTACCCGTCTGGATGGATGTGGTTTCTTTAATTCCATAGTTGTTAGACTTCCATTCAACTCATTTTCTTTTTTAAATTAATTAAATTTTTTATTAAGTACTTTTGAATTTTATTGTTGTCCAAGTACAGTTTTCTGCCTTTCCCCCACCCCTCCCCACCATACCAACCAGCCCCACCTCCCTCCTCTATTTCCACCCCGCCTTGTTTTTGTCCATGTGTCCTTTGTATCAACTCATTTCCTGACAATTCTGAGTGATGGTTGTCCTATAACTTAGTTGTCGTTATAATGTGGTGTGTGAGGAGGTGAGCCAGGTTTATCTATGCTGCTATTTTGACCAAAGTCCCAATATAATCTTTTTTTAAACCAGAGGTTAATTTTATAGAAATTATACTGAACAGATTTGATAGGATAGCAAGATTAGCAAATAAAAGTACAGGACGCCAGTTTAATTCAAATTTCAGATAAACTACAAATAATTTTTAGTCTAAGCATGTTCCAAATATTATATGGGACATAGTGCATACACTGTAAGGCAAAGACGTGTTTGCTTGAAACCAGAATTAAGGCTGATCCATGGCAGCTGAAATGAGTACTTCCAGGGCAGACACACAATGACTTGTTTTCCTGTCTGCTAATCTCTAAATTGATAATATCCCTTATTTCATATGGATATTTTTCTGCATGGGTCATACTTATATCTTTACAATTATTTGTTGTTCATTGGAAATTCAGATTTTATCTGACAACACTAGGACATGCTGGAATTACTTTTAACAGCAGCGACGTATAACATTAGAAGAAGTTGATCCAAATTTCGAATAGTTTGGAGTATTTATTACTGAAAAGAAGTTTTAGAAAATGAGCAATTTGTGAAATGTAGCTGTGATCAATGCTTAGTAGATGCATTTTTTTCCCAATCCAAAATGCCTAGTCTCAAGTTTGTAAAGTTGGGGTTTTGATTGTGCTCTTTTTGAAATTTAGACATAAAGGGAGGACCAAATGTAGCAATAGTCTTGCATTGTCTGTGTTTCCCTCTTCAGATTATGTTCTTGCCTAAAATAGTCATTCTAACCTGTCTTCTGTCACTTTCTCTTCACCCATTGTTCATGGCTTCCTAGGCTATTTCAGGCTGAGTCTAGGGTCTTCAGACTGACCCTCAACTCTGCTTTACACGGATCTTGAATTCTTCAGATCTGTGGCGGCCAGGAAGCTGACAGAAATATTTAGTCAGGTGGGCTTCCCTGAGGTAGCGATTCATTTACATGCCCAATTATTTTCTATAACTGATGTGGTTAGTGCATATTTCACTGTCCATAAAGGGCCATACAAACACTCCACTGCCCTTTTACCTGGTAAAAGCCATTATCATGCCATTTGATACAAACGATAATTTAATGTGACTCCAACACATAAATTCTAGGAACTTTCACTCGAGACATCATCAATAAGAGCTATTGCAACTCAGGGAAAGAAATTCACTGGTAGCAGAACTATTCTCTTCTTAGCTTAGAGTCATTCTAAGAGGCCTCCTAAAAGTACATTCGTGTCAGAGATTGACTGGTTGGGTCAGTTAGAAGTTTAATGATTCCGATATCTGTACCTAACAGCGTGACCTTGTAGGCTACTGTGAATAGACAAAAGAAAAAGTAAACCTCCAGTCCTCTCAATAGTGAACTTAATACTTTTAATAATAAGCTTCTAAATCAGGTATACCTATGTGAAATGACCTTCTTTGAATTTGTAAGAGTTATTTGTATATTCTGGACACAAGTAGTTTGTCTGATATATGTACTACAGATATTTTCTCCCAGGGTGTAATAACTTGTCTTTTAACTGATTAAGTACAATTTGTGAATGCTTTCCTCTTAAGAGTCCTATCTAAGAAATCTTTATCTACCCTCAAGTTCATGCATATAATCTCCTGTATTTTCTTCTAGAAACTTTATAGTTTCTGTATTTAGGGCTGTAATTCATGTGGAGTTAATGTTGTGTGTTATGTGAGTTAGGGGGTAAGTGGATCTTGTTCAGTGTGGTTTGCTTTTTTTCTTCTCCAAAGTTATGTAATCTCTAATTTCTTCTTGCTTTTGCTAACTTTCCAGTGGCCTTCGAGTAGTAGTTGTTGTAGCTGATGTCCTTAAATTTGTCTAAAGTGTATAATTACCATTAGGAGGATGCTTTACTCCATTCAGGCTGCTATACAAAAACACTGTGGACTGAGTGGCTTAACCCACACTATTTCTCATAGTTTTCAAGTCTATGGTGCCAGTTCAAGATCAAGGTGCCAGCAGATTGAGTATCTGGTGAGAGCCCACTTCCTGGTTCACACATAGCCATCATCTGTGTGTCAGAAGGCAGAGGTTATTTCAGTGGGAGCTACTCCTTGGTTACCAGGACCCTTTCAAATCCAAGTAACCTCTTTATGTCAAGAGAATTTGGTGATAATGCCTAACTCCTTCTGGTATCATGTGAGACCATCTTGTATCAGCCAATTATGCCAAACTACCAAGCCTCCAATTGGTGGGGCCTTCGGGAAATAGGAACTATTTTAGGTTAGGTGATACAAAAAAAGCGTGGGCTTAAAATAGAAGCTGCGCAATCCTGCCTTAGAGTTTAGAGAGAGTAGTCTAATGTTCTCATGGAAGTATTTTTGTCATTTGGGCGATTATGACAGTAGAACTTGTGAAAACCAGAAAACACAAATCTGCTAAGGAACTACCAGCATCTGGAGGCAGGTTCGGGATGGTGGCGTAGGAGGACACGGAGCTCACCCTCCCCCCCAGAGCACCAATGCAGAGAACATTCCCTCCCGAGAGTCAGCCGAGAGCCCACTGAACCGCTCCTGCACAGCCAACAAGGGAGGTCTCACAGAGCGGAGGTTGGGGGACTGTGAGAGTTCTCTGGAAGATGAAAAAGCTTGCCAAGACTGGTGAAACCAGTAAATGCAACTGTTTGTATTTCCCTGCACTTGAATAGTGGGCAGGGGCTCTCGCCAGGTTCTCTGGCTGACCTGCAAGGCTGCTAAAGTGTGTCTGCGGCCACCTTTCCGGGAGCTAGATCCAGCCAGGACAGAAGAGATCAATAGTGTGCATCCAAGAGCCTCCTCTACCTAGAGATTGATGCAACTGGTGCGTTGATGCAATTGATGCAGGATGCTGATGTGTGCACTCACAGGGACGCATGGGCACACAGTGTTCCCCTGGAGCAAAGCGTAGAGCCAGCAAAACGCTGAGGTACCCACAGGCAGGGCTGCCATATCCAGAGAAAGTGAAGAGAGAGGGCAGAGCACTGCTTCCTACATGCGGGGCTGCTCTGCCTGGAAATGGTCTAGAACTAGCAAAATGTGGCGGTGTATGCACATAGAGCGGCCCCATCTGGAGAAAGTGCAGAGCTAGAAGGGCATTTCGAGGCAGGCGCTCAGAGGACCCCCACCCAGACCCAGCTCTGGCAACAGGCAAAGAAAGCAACAGACGTACTGCACACACATTGCACAGCATTACCCAAATCAGAAGGGCAACGAAGCAAGGGCATACCAGGCTACCCTGTCCGGAATCCTGTCCTCTGGCTAGGCAACACACTAGGCACCACATGTGCCTATCCCGACTACAAGTGACCTGCCAAACCCATCCACCATACAGTCTACACAAAGGCCGCTTTTTCAAGATTGTGAGGGATAGCTGTTTCATCCGACTCATAGGAACAAACACAAAAAGTCAAACAAAATGGGAAGACAGAAGCATATGCCCTGAATGAAAGAACAAGAAAAAACCATGGAGAAAAACTGAATGAAACAGAGATGAGCAATTTGCCTAATATAGAATTCAAGGAAATAGTCATAAGAATGCTCAACAAACTTAAGAGTAGAATAAAGAAACCCTGAGAGCACTTGAACAAAGAGTTAGAAAGTGTAAGAAAGAACCAATCAGTGAGGAATGCAACAGCTGAAATGAAGGCTGCATTAGAAAGAATCAACAGCAGAATAGTTAATATAAAACAATGCGTTGGAGACCTGGGAGATAGAATAGTGGAAATCATCCAATCAAAGCAGCAAAAAAATTTTTTCAAAAATAATTTTTAAAAAGTAAGAATGTATCAGAGACCTCTGGGATAACATCGAGCACTAACATTCACACATAGGCACTCCAGAGGAGAAGAGAGAGAGAGAAAAGGGCAGAAAGTATATTTGAAAAAACAATGGGTGGGGGGTTCAGGGGAAAGGTAAAGGAGAATATAGTAAATAATATTGTGGTAAGTTTGCACATTGGCAATTGATTACTAGAATTAATGTGGTGATCACATTGTAAGATATATAAATGTCAAATCACTATATTATACAACTGAAAATAATATCATATACCAACTGTACTTAAATCTTAAAAAAAGATTGAAAATGAACAAAAATTAAAAGGAAATTAAGCCTAGAGAAGAGGCCTGAAGAGAGAAAGAAGCAAAATTTTAAAGACTTGCCAAATATATAACCTTAAAGGAATTAAGGAGAATGATTGACTTGTCTTTAAAAGATGATAATTTCTTTATTGTTCTATATAATACCGTCTTTTAAAATATTGAATTTAGATCATAACATGTCGGCCATCTCACCCAGAACCTTAGCATTTTGTCCTTGGATAGGAAATGCATTATTCATGTTTTAATAATGTGTATTGGGGGATTTTAGTAGGTGAGTTTGTTGCCCCAATGTTTTACCTTTGTGTCAATACCTTTTGCAGTGTGATTTTGTGTCTTCTGTCAGAAGAGGATGCAAATTCTTCTACCTCTCAAATATGGGTTAGCCTTATGACGTGCTTTGGCCAATACAATATGGTGAAAGTGACTGCGGACCAATCCAAGTATGAGCCTTGAGCACTTCCTGCTTCTATCATAATCCTCCCAAAGCTGTTAGAGTGACCTGGTAAGGGATTGGATGCCATGGGGAGAAGTTGAGTTGTTTTAGCTAAGGCCATTTGAAAATGGCTGAGCACCAGAGCCTGACCACCTGCCACAAATGCCTACATGAGCCCACTTGATGTACTGCCTCGTGTGCAATAATTAATGTCTGTTACTATAAGACTCTGAGGTTTGGATGATTTGTTATGCAGCAATAGCTAACTAATACAGAGACCAAGAATATAAGTCATGTTATTTATTTGTATTCCCTTATTCTCATTAATAAAGACAATATTTATAGAGCTTTAAACTAATGAAACAACAGGATAAAAAGAATTAGGGTTCATTAGCCAATTTACAATCCAATCACCTGAGTGGCAAGAAATGAAGCTGGAGATGTAATCTGAGCCAGAACCTTCAAAAGGTTATTATTTGTGATGCAGCTAGATTTTTAAAATTATGATCCTTTAAAATTATGATCCTTTGATTTTTAAAATTACTGTTTATTTTGAAATAATTGTGGGAAGCTACAAATACAGTACAAAGACCCTGGAACCTTTCACTCAATGACTCATGTAACTGCAGTACAATATCAAAATAAGAAACAGACACTGATATAATAGACAATTCTTGTCCAGTTTTTACATGTAGGCATTGTGTGTGTGTGTATGTGTGTGTGTAGTTTCAACTTTTGTTGTCTAACCAGCCAGCTTGCCTCATCCTAGTCCCAGCTGTGTTTTCTACCCTTTCTTCCCGGGGATTAGATACCTTCCCATGCTCTCTCTAGCACCTGAAATAGCACTATAACAGCATTTTGCTCTTCTGGTCAATGTTCACAGCTGCTTGTGGTGGGTGGGGGGCTGGTGCGGGGGGCAAAGTCTGTCATCTTCACAATGATATCTCCAGCACTTAGTGCAGAGCAGGTGTGCAATAAATATTTTCAAAATGAATTAAGAGTTTGCTCAGAAATGTACTCTAAGAAACTAGGTACATTAAGACAGCAGGACATTTTCTCTACCCTTGGAGCTCAGACCTCAAAGAGAGAAAGACATGAATCACACAATCACAGGACACTGAGCTACGATCTGTGTCAGAGACACATGCAAAAGTCTCCACGAGCAGAGAAGGAGCAAGAGCAGCCCTCTAGGAGACAGAGGGTGTGGACCCACGGCTTTGGCCTTTTCTGCCTGTCCCCTGGGCGCCTTCCCTGCACTCACGTCTGCAGGACAGCCGTGAGGATTCTCTGACAGCAAACAGGCAGGAGATGAAGGGTCATTTCTGAACATCAATTACCTAATGAAGTAGTGGGGGAAGGAGGAGGAGTTTATTTTCTAACGAATTAAATTTGGCATGCTGTCAGGACACCCCAGTGGCGTATTCTCTGCATAGCTTAAAATCATGGGTGTGGGGCTCAAAAGAAAAAATAATCAGGGATAAAGCTGTAGATGTGGAAGCTGTAGTGTGAAAGCAATAGTTGGAACTTGGGTGAGAAGGTAACCTATGCTAAAAAAAAAGAAAAAGAAAAAATAGGGTAATAGGAGAAATAAGCAAAGGGACAGAAATGCGTGGTATCTATTTATAATTACTTCCCCCCACCCCAAAGTAATATCCTGCATTTCTGTGGAAGAACAGTTTGTCTACAGAGAGGCCAAAGCCCGCTTTGGTCTGCCTGTCACAAGGCTTCGTGCTGATGTCTTCCCAGGAACACATTGGCGGCTGGATCATGAAAACAAGGAGGGTAAACCTGGAGCAGATTGCTGGCTGAGGTCACAAGGCTTTTCTGTTTTTTAACGAAGAAAGATTGTTCTTTGGTTTTCCAGAAGCTAGATTCATTACCAAACAACTATTTTTAGGAGACAATGGTCTTATTCCTGAAAATACTTGTAAAATTATATGTGAACAAGACTACTGTTTCTTGCATTTTAATTACCCCTCTCTCAAACCCTCGGGTAGCAAAATGCTGAGTTTTTAGGAGATTTTTTTCTCACAGTACTAAATGTTAATACAATCAATACTATCTCTGTTAACTATCTTCAGGCTGTCTGTAGTAAGTTTGAATTATTAGATTCCTCTGAGGTCTAGACGATTTTTCCTTCAGCCATCACTTACCATTTATCTATCCATCTGTGGAATAGAGGTGTTGTACAGGAATATTTCTAGGTACATAAATAAATTATGTGGCTCGTAGCAAAGGTTGGCTGTTAGAGCAAGGCTCCAGGCAGGGGCGTCCAACCTTTTGGCATCTGTGGGCCACACCGAAAGAAGAAGAGCTGTCTTGGGCCACACATGAACTGTATCATGACATATAATCACAAAAAAATCTCATGTTTTAAGTAAATTTACAGTTTTGTGTTGTGCTGCATTGATAGCCATCCTGAGCCGCATGCTGCCTGTGGGCCTCAGGTTGGACTCCTCTGTGTCTAGCGTATTATATTTAATAAAACAAACTGTGATAGGAGAGAGAGAGGGGGAAAAGGGGGGGAAGACTGTGCTCTTCTCAGTCCTCACCGGTACCTGCCAGAAAATGCCAAAAAAGACCCCCCATAATGGATAGTGTTAAGGCTGCTATGCCCATACAGAGAGCACAGGACCTTGGGAAAGTAGAGGTGCTTCCAGATATAAAGACCTGTCCGTTAGACACCTGTGCGCACCAGTTCCCAGAAGCTACAGCCAAGCAGATTAATCATACCATACTTTCCTTTTTCCAAATGTGTCCTGAGCCATACATGGTGGGAGGAGGGGCGAGGAATGTTAGATTAATTCTCTCCAGCTCTCCTCCTTCCTCTTCCTCTCTACCCGAACTACTTTGCTCCATAAAGGGTCGGAAACAGCTGGGGTGAGAGCCCATGTTAAAAAGGAAATGAAATTGAAAATTGAGGTCAAAGAAAAGTCCAAATAAAGGTAGAAATTCAACTGTAGGGAAACAAAGAATACAAATTTGCAGACAGTGGGGGTCAACCTAGTCGTTACTGCAGGGCTTCCAAATGGGCTCTGGATTCTCTGAGGGGGAAGCAAAATGGAAGACATAAATGGCTACATAATTCTTGTTATTTAAAAAAACCAAATAGAGTAGTTTCTCAGGGGAAGCAAAGTTATCCTCTCAGTGATCTTTTAAGGTCACTTATGAGAATACTAGGCGTTTAAATTTTTCGTTTCCTTTTCACCATAAGGCAAGTACTATTTTTAGTAGCTCCCAGTGGAGGAAACGGGGCACAGGCACATAAAAGTTTGTTCGGGCATTCTTGCGCTCAGGGTCAGCGTCAGGATTCAAACCCAGGTCATCTGATTATTCCTCTGTTTTCACGGCTGCTGCCATAGCTCTCCCTCTCCTGAGAAACTCTAATCCACTCTGCTTCCTTTAACAGAGGTCTTCCTCAGAATTTGCTGTGGGCTTAATTTATCTATCCAGTAAATACATGGGTGTATACATTTGTATCTCCCCCATATATGTATGTCACACATATACATGTATGTGCACATATTCATATATAGTGACATTGCAAATTATATCTTTTTTACTGACAAGGTTTATGTTTCAGGGGTATTTTATCTCATAACTGGCATTCATTTGGCAGTAGCTACCAGCTTTTCACCTTATCTTTAACATTCTAATTGAAACCAGTACTTTTCAATATTTTTGTTAGCAATAGCACCCCCTTTTCTACAGAAATTCTCCTCAGACCCCCGTAGACAAGAACAGAGTGAAGTGGAGCTATTTTGGATCCTGCCGGCGAGGCTGCAGGGACCACCGTGTTCTCAGAGACCCCCTGGGGAAACACTCTGACAAACACACTTTTAAACAAATGCCTTTACCACTAACAAATAGCTGTCACATTCACTGCCTTGTTTAGCTGTTTAATTTATTGTTTAAAAAAATCTGGTGGGTAGATTGGTCCGGAATTTTCCTCATTTGAAAGGTGAAGAAACTAAGGCTCAAGTTAATGGTGTGGAATGTGATCACTGGTAATCCACTGGCATTTGTGTTCTTCGAAAAAAAATTTTTAATTTTTTATTGATCATAGAGAAAGGGAGGGGGGGGAAGAGAAAGAGAGAGAGATTTTTTGTTCCACTTACTTTGTATTCATTGGTTGATTCTTGTATGTGCCCTGACCACGGGTCAAGCCCACAACCTTGGCATACCGGGATGACACTCTAACCAACTGAGTACCCAGCCACGGTTCGTGTTTGTGTTCTTAATTGCCTGGGTTGCCCGGGTCTAGAAGACAGGGAGACTGTGGGCAGTGCAAGAAGCTGAGAGCAGAGAACAAGTTGCTTCCTATCAATATACCTTGAAAGTCCCATCTCATTGGTCAGTCCTAAAGCAGAGGGCACGGGAAGCCCGTGCACCAATGGTAATGTATGCTATGCCTTCAGCAGGCAATTATTTTTCATTACCTACTTAAATGAATAAGAAACCATGGAGGGTGGTCTTTTGAGATGAAGAAGGGAACCAAAAAGACATGGTGGTGGTGTGGACCAGCAGTCCCCAAGCTTTTTGGCCCCTGGGACTGGTTTCATGAAAACAATTTTTCCACAGATGGGGGTTGGAGGGGACAGGAGGCAAAGCCCAGGCAGGGATGTGAGTGAACTTCACCCCCTTGCCCACCACTCACCTCCTGCTGTGCGGCCTGGTTCCTAATGGGCCACAGACCTGTTTCTTCCACTGTCTTTTTAATTTGCTATTACAAAAAGTCGAGCATGTGCATTCGTAGAGAAAACAATGTACAAAGCTCGTCACTTAACTTCAGTAATTATATACTCATGACTAGTATTGTTTCATCTCTGTGTACCTCCACCTTGAATTATTTTGAAGCAAATCTCTGACATAACTTTATCTGTACACACAACAGAAGAGCCCCCTAATAGAAACAGTGCTGCGCTTAAAATGGTCATTGCCGCAAGGGTACTAAGTTCTACCGCCTCAGT
Source organism: Sturnira hondurensis (assembly GCF_014824575.4). Taxonomy (NCBI): domain Eukaryota; kingdom Metazoa; phylum Chordata; class Mammalia; order Chiroptera; family Phyllostomidae; genus Sturnira; species Sturnira hondurensis. The sequence goes on from NW_028094832.1 coordinate 10,095,461, forward strand.
GGAGAGAGAAGGGTATGGCCTCAGGGACTGTTCTGTTGCCACAATCGCAATTCTGTAACTCGTCTTGAGAGCCACACTTAGTGAGTTTGCTTCTGTTCTTTCACATGTGCGAAGAGAAACTGGAGGCGTGTCCCTCCCAAAGTACACGTCTGAACGCTCATCGATCAGGAAGTCGAAACCTGGTGACTGTGCCTTCAGGGCGCTTTTGACTGCTCCCTTATGCCCCGCTGCTGCCTCTGATTTTCTTAGCTGAGTGCCGTAGGATAAAAGCGATTGTTTCCATAATCTTGAGCAAGATCCTCAAAATTAAAGTTCACAGACTCTGATGGCCAAGGGTGGGCTTTGGAATGTCTAGGGACCTCCTGATATTATGCACAAAATTTTGTGTGAATGTGTGATGCACATTTTTAAAGGGTCTATAGCTTTCATCAGCTTCTCCAAGGGGCCTGTGAATGCCTCCAAACATTAAAATTGTGGCACAAATCGCTGAACCTCTGCACAGAGAAGCGCATCAGTGATTGTCCTGGATCCCAGGGAATGGAGCCCTCGGTGTAGGTGTGATGCAAGCAGAGCAGCATGAAGCCCGGGGCCTGTGGAAATTAGGGAAGGGACAGGATTTGGGCTTCTATGTAAACAGCAGATGCCTTCTTGATAATCACGGAGGGAAATCAGGGCAGCTAGCACTTGAGGGACTGTTCCATAAACTGCCACGTTGACATCAATTAAAAATGAATGGCAGTGAGTGAAAAACATTGATTCATATAGCAAAATATTACCCGATTGATTGATTGATTAGTAGTAAAACTCTGATTAAAGTGCTAGGATGATAGAAGAACAAATATACTAAGCTCTTTATGCTAACAGATAGTAGTGCTTCTTTTATTTAGAGATTGACCCTATAGCTTTGGTGCCTTACTCAGTTATCTGAGACTCAGAAAGAGACTAAGAACCACTGATTAAGCACAAACTTTCCTCATAATTTATTAGTAGGTGTTTGAATAAAATGATCTTTTCCTAGTTGACATGGCTATAGCTTTTGTCTGTATGTCAAAATGATGTGGCTTTCTTGCTGCTACCAGCTGTTAAATAATGGAGAAGCCCCTAAAATGCCCTTCACACACCAACAGAGGTTGTGCTGCTCCTCTGAATACAAGCAAGATGAAAAGTGATCATGGCTATTGTTCCTGCAGGTTGAAAGCGTCAGAAACCTACACAATGGGGGGAAATTAACACAGAAACAGAGGAGTCCCAATGGTAGCAGTGATAGAAACGCACTGAGAGGTAAAGCGTGGAGTGAATTTCAGCAGGTGAAAGACACTATTACTAGTCACTGGGCCTAATCTCAGACAAATGTAGGAAGTGCTCAGCAGGTCTCCTTATGTCTTGAACAAGTTTTTTCTTAGTTAGAACCCACTTTGATCCAATGCTTAATATCCCACTGAGAAGCCAAAAGCATCATTTGGTATTTTCCTGCTCTTAGACCATTGGGAAGAAAACACTGAGACAAAGTTGCAAGTCCACACAACTCTCAAGAGATATTGTAGCTTCCATTCCAACCACAACATAGTGAGTATCACAATAGAGTCGTAATCTTTTTTGATGGTGGAGGGGCTTGCCTTAAATTTGTTTTTGTTTTTTAAGCAACATCTGTGAAGCACAATGAATCCAAGTGCAATAAAACAAGGCATGCTTGTACAGAGGGAATAAGTAACACCTGTGAAAGCTGAGGGGCAGGAGGAGACACAGGATTGGGCGGAGAGAGCCTTCAGACAGCATTGCTGATCTGACACCTGTGAAAAGCAGCAGCCAAGGATCCAGGCTCGGGAGGCAGAGCCTCACACCATGTTGCAGATCAGAAAGTCCCAGCCACTTCAGGTGAGGCTCCAGAGAAACAACCCTCATTAGAGGAATCCTAAATTAGGCAGAAACAGCTAAGTCCTAGTCCCCTTTTATGCCGAGTCTTCGAGTGGGGGCTGCCCAGAAGACTGTGGCCTTGAGAAGGAAGTTGAGACTGATTCTTCGGTTGTCCTACTTGCAGCTGAAAAGCCAGTTCTTTCCCGAGGGGAGGCCTGAGTGCCCCACCTGAATGCCCTCGCCGCCCCTTCCCCATTTCCAAGAATGATGCATCCTGAGCCACTTTCAAAGTCTGAAACCATCTCAATTAACAAATAAATTAATTACTTTTCCCAAGGGTTATTTAAAAGGACAGAAAGGGAGTTTTTTCTTTCTTTCTTTTTTTAACTCTGTAATAGGGAGGCTGGAAAAAGGGAAATTTTAAAGGGTATCACATGGTGTAGTGAAAAAATAGGGTGAAGCACTGTTGTGTGTCAAGCGTCCCTCAGGTCCCTACCATCCTGTCAGCAAACATGTATTAAAGCATTCTGTATCTTAGAGAATTCACTATAATGGAAATGAGGTGAAACACAATTCCTACAGGGAAGCCTCAGCCTCATTGCGGTGACTTACTCTAGTCTGCACATAACCTTTCCTCGCCATCATCACTGGCAGCACCCCCTCATCACCGGGGTTTATCATGTGCCAGTTTCCCTACTAAGCCCTTTAAGTGCATTATCTTACTTAAGCTTTATATCAAAAGCCTATCAGGGAGCCATAAACACTTGTTGGAAAAATGAGTAAGAGGAAAGGAAAGGAGTGGAAGTGTGGGGTGGAGAAGCCCTCAGGCACAGGGGATGAGGGTGTGGTGACCTAAGACCCTGGAAATTCCCATCCACCCACAATTCCTTGCGGCCGGAGCCCACGTGCCACATTGATCAGGAGTGCAGAAAAAAAGCAAACACGGAAAATTGAAGGAACGGTGTAGATCGTGAAGTATTTTGCAATCTCAGCTATGACATTTACCTTTCGTGTTGAAGTGATGAAGAGCTACTGGAGGAAGTAAAACCTTAGTTTCCCGCCTCTCCTCCTGAGTGGCCTTACCCTCTCCCAGCTCAGAACTTCTATGCTGGGGCATAGTGGGTGCCCGCAGTGAGAGTGTTAAACAGTAATACCACGTAGCACCTCGAGTCTTCTCCAGCACTGCCACGCCTCCCTTGGCATAGGCAACACCTGTGAGTTTCTTAGGACTTGCTAAGTACCCACCGCTGGCCCAGGTTTACCAAATCTGACTCTGCGCTCAGGGATTTGCATTTAACAGACCTCCAGGTGGTTCTGGCCTTCAGAAACTGTAAGAAGCTCAGCTCAAACCCGAGCTCTAAGGCAGAGCTATTTTCAAAAGCAGCCAGCGATCTGCACAGTCGCGCCGGGCTGCGCACTGTTCCTGACTCCCAGGGAGAGCTGGATTGAAATGGAGGGTAAGTGTTCAGACACATTTAGGCAAGTTGATCAGAAAGATATTATGTTGGTTGACTGTTATGTTAAAATTTGGTTTTGTATTTTATAATGTCTGTTTTTATCTCACTTTTCTAAGTACTTTGATTATTTCACAAAAGTAACAGTCTGTGACTGAATTGGACACACACACACACAAACTGGCCCTCCTTCTTCCCAAAAGTGAGGGAAGTTTGCTTCACTGAGCCATTGTGGCCCTTTTCAACTTCTTTTCATTCTGTTTATAGAGGACATTGAATATTCCACTTCGGAAAGGAAAATGTTAACTTACGTTTTGCACCTTGTGTAGGCTGTTATCATTCCCTAGGGCCACTGATTTCCCGCTTTGGGGTCACTTGACAAATGAGCCTGTTTTTTTCCCAAGTGCTGTTGCTAGGAAGCAAGATACAAGCTTCTCACACTTCCCACTGACAGCACTATTTCCAGATGTGTTCAGACTCAAAGATTAAACAATAGACCAAAGAGCCCAGAAGGAAAGCATTTTACTGCAATATGTTTGGGTGGCGTTATCATAAACAATTTTTGAATTGGGCTATTGAAGCAGAGAAAAATATATGGACGATTCTAATGTTGTAAAATCACCAGAAGTATTTAATTTTCATGGAAACAAAACATCCTTTAAATATATCATTAAAAGTCTGTGAAAGTACAGTCCAATTCAGCCAAGCCTTCTTTGGGGAGCCCTTGTGCTTTGTAGTTTTGAGGGGGCATTTATAGTGCTCTTCCGCTCTTGTTTAAGGAAATAAATAAAAAGCTTTTTTAAAAAGAAGGATTTCCTCAATAGAAAATAATTTAAGTGAAATAAATTAATCCCGTGTTACACGAAAAAATCCATAACTGTGGTCAAAAGATGATTTCATGATGGAAGCTGACTCAAGTTGTTATGGCAACTAGAATCTGAAAGTACCTGGTTGTGCCTCTGTGTTTTATTTTTCCCCCTCTCTCTCTATCTTTTTAAGAAAGAAAAAAGCGTAGTTTTCCATCTGGTTTAATCACAGTGTTAAAACACCACTGTCTAAGAAAAGTACCTTTTCACATGTTTCAAAACAAGTGATATTTTACCTTAAGACATGTGTACACAAGTCTTGAGGAGAAGAGAATATGATTGTACGCTGTCAAATTGCTAAAGAATCTTCATTATTTAAGTATGTCCTCAGTGTAGCATTCTTTAACTTAAATTATGGTAGCTAGATTCATCTTTCTCTCTCTCTCTCTCCACCTGAAGAGGAGAACATAATTGCGCCTGTGGAGGGCGTGGGAGGTGGTGGTCCGGTTTTCCACGCTCCCACTTCATTAGCCTCTGTCGATGTCTGTGGAAGAGCTTTCCTTTTGTTTTGTGTTCTCGGGCTAGAGAAATAAGGCAACTTTCATTGCAATGGAAACTTTAAAATCTATTATATATCTTTAAATAGTAAGAATATATATTATATGAAAGAGTTTATTGAGCCCTACTTTGCTGCAGTCAGTAGCTATTTAATAGCACAACATTTTCCTTATGTATTAATTGAAGGTGGAATTACTGAGACATATTGGCCACAAAACAATGAAGAGGGTTCCGACCAGAATAGCTCCATTGAAGTCCCAGCTGGTAGGAATAATTAGTGAGTAGGGGGAAGTCTTGTTTTTGCTTTTTTTCGTACACAAGTTACGGATTCTTAGGAATTTTCTGTCCTGGCTGAGGCTGCTGAGATGATTCTTGTGGCCTTGTTGTTCCAAACAGAAATCAGGTGTTTTATTACCTCCCGTTTCAGTCTTCACAAAAGAGGTATTGATCCAACTGGAGCCTCTAATAGATTCATTTCATATGTACTCTCTTCTGAGGAATCTTTTATCTGTAAAAAGGTTAACCCATAGAAAAAAATCTTCATGGCCATTTGTAGTTAGCTAGGAGTTTAATACAGTTCAGTACAATGAAATCAGAGGTCGCCCGTGCACTCCTGTGATTTCTGTTAGTCTGTAAATGACAAAACATTTATAGAGTAAATGTCTGTTAAGAGGATGCTGCTGGTATGATCAGTGCACCCTACTGTCATTTTGAGCTACTTTTCTGATACTCTAATGAAAAGAGGTCTGTTAAACAGGAAGCTGAATGCACAGAAACAAGATAGTGAACTAATCATTGAGGGTTTTCTTGAAATCTAGTGCTAATGTAAGTTGATGTTATTTGTTTACACCAGGATTTACAAATTCCATCAAATAAATAGGTGTGTGTGCAGGAGGCATAAATCAGTTGGAACGGGAATGGGAATCTACTGCCCCTGTGTTAGAATTTGGATGTCCAGTTTCCTTGGGAACAGAAAACACATACTGAAAAAAGAAAGACTTCATTTATAAAGCAGTAGTTAATGTATGCAGTGAAGTAGTAAGTATGTAGTAAACCATATAATTCAAAACCTTCAAGATTTCTCAAATACCAGAAAACCACAAGTTACTTGCTCCCTAACTACTAGAATTATTCAAGTTTAACTAGGCACAATTGCCAGGCAGGGAATATTTTCCAAAAGGAGCAGGGAATTTGTAAACTCACTATGGCAGTCTCTATTTATCAGGAGAAAGATTCTAAATCCTCAAAGGTGTCTTTGACCAAAATTAGATTAAAAATTACTGCACAGAACAGGTTCTATGAGACTGACTGAGGTTTATACTGCTAACAGTGGCAAACACAGAAATCCGACGAATCGTGTCTTAAAAACCAACTCTCAGGAAACCTAGGCCTCTTTGAAATTCCTTATTAAATGAATCTGTCTTCATTTGGAGTCCTGTTCATGTGGGGAATAATTATTTCTAAATTTTTTAATAGGTAAGTTACTATCCTAACAATGGCAAATCTCTCTCTTTCTCTCTCTTTCTCTCTCTTTCTCTCACTCATTGGACTGTCGCAACAGAGGCATCCTCCTTGTCTACATCTCCACTTTGAAATAAATTTGCAAACCTAGAGTGCTTGCTGAGAGGACACTCCTCGGTCGTTTTTTATTCCTGGGTGCCAGAAACAGTCAATCTTAGGACGAAACTCCCCTTATGTAGAAGCAGTCTTGCTGCATAACAAACTTACATAAACCCTTCTGCCTGAAACACTGCGTATTTATTACCTTACCCTATTTGGAGATTGGGAATTCAGGGGTAGCTTCACTGGCCTGCAGTTGCCGTCAGGATGGTAATGAACATGTGTCACGTGCGTCTCCACAGGGCCTGCAGCATCCATGTCAGAGACTCACGCCTGGCTGAGCACGGGAAGCTTCTGTGCCTCCCTGGCTTTTGGCAGGTGGCCTTCGTTCTAATGTGGGCCTCTGCACAGGGCCGCTTGAGTGGCGTGGTGACTGGCTCCCTCCCCTCAAAGCAAGTGATCCAAGAGAAGGACAACAAGGAGAAAGCCACCATGCCTTTTAAGATCTGGTCTCAGAAGCGCACAGTAGCACATCTGCCATATTCTATTTGTTAGATGCAAGTTGCTAATTACAGCCACATTCCAGACGGAGGAATTCGTCTCCACCTCTCTGAGAGAAGTAGTAGTACCTTTCCGTTGTAGTTTGGAGTCACCGGAAATGATAATTAGCTGAGACTGTCTGATTTTTTGCTCTCAAGAAATTACCTTGAGATTTGAGGAGCACACAGATGACCGCATTAAGAACTCAAGGAGACACAGAGGCCAAGAGTTGACAAAAGCCTTGGGCTAGAGAGAATATATACAGTGTGGTGAAGGGGAGTGCTGGTTAGACACAGAGCAGCTTTGTCAATGCCGAGGCCTTTGACAGATTTTACTTTTGGTCTAGGATCCTGGAACAATGCGTGAGATTCAGCTGCCTGTTTATTCTGGAACTCGTGATATCTGGTCTTTTTGTCCATACTGCCATCTCTCTATTTAGCTGGCTCTTGAAAAAAAAAGGGGACAAATATATTGGTTTTTTTTTCCCTTTGAATGAAGGAGCTACATATCTACTAGGAGAATGTGGAAATTACTGAAAGAAGTACTCAAAAGCACCAGTAATTCCAACACTAAGAGGAAAGTGTGGTTCATATTTTATAATTTATTATTGTCAGTGTGTTTGATGTAGTTAATATTTCGCTTTCTTCCCTTACCATCATATAATTTTTCCCATGCCATTAAAACACTTTGTATAGTCTAATTATTTTGTAAGATCCTCTTTACTGAGGGTAATTTACATATAAAAATTCATCAGTGAATGGCACAGTTCGTTTTGACAAATGTATACTGTCCCAGAACTGCTGTCAAAAATGACTTGATAGAACACTCACAGCGAGCCAAAGGGTTCTCGTGTGGCCTTTTGCATCATCCTCCTCCCTGGTCCCGGTTCCTAGCAACTGCTGATCTGCTTTCTGTGACAATCATTTTGCATTTTCTGGAATTTCATATAAATGGAAAAATACAGCGTATAACCCTTGCCTGACGTCTCGCACTTAGGATAATGGTTTGGGGACTCATTCAAAATACTGTATGTATCAGGGCTGTTTTCCTTCTTCATTGCTGATTCACTAGACAGATAAACTAAGAATTGTCCATTTCTCAGTTGAACATTTTCGTTATTTTCATTTGGGTGCTGTTGTCATTAATCTGCTCTGAATAGTTGAGTACAGCTCTTTCAGCGAACACATGTTTTCATTTCTCTTATGTAAATATCTGAGAGTAGAATCGGCAGGTTTTTATGGTGAGTGTATATTTAACTTTGTAACAAACTGCCAAACTGTTTTCCAAAGTGGCTGCACCGTTTTCCACCCCCACAGCAGTGCACAAAAACTTCAGTTGCCCTACATCTCTGTCAGCATTCGATGTTGATGAGCTTTTTAATTATAGTATGTTTGAATTTGCATTTATACAGGGTCCGGCATAAATAAAGCCCCCTTTTTATTACAAAATCTTTTACTACAGAATCCTAAACATGTAATTCTATAACATAACAATATCACACTCAAGCACACCATATGACATTTTAGGCGAAATGTTCAAATTAAAACTATAAATTATTATGCCCGTATTTTACCCTACCAACCACACTCAAGCAGGTGTTACTTCTACCAGATCCTGTATTGTAACTGATATTAAACATATTCGTGTATATATTTGTTTGCCATAACAAAGTAACCACAAACCAGGTGGCTTAAACAGCATACACCTATTTTCTCATTATTCTGATGGCTTAAAGTCTAAGATCAAGATGTTGACAGGGTTAGCTTCTTCTGAGGCCTCTCGTTGGCTTGAAGATGGCCATTTTCTCTCCACATCTTCACCTGGTCTTTCTGCCGTGCATGCCTCTGTCTTCATTGCCTCTTCTTGCATGGACAACAGTCACGTTGGTTAGGGCCCACCCAAGTGACCTCATTTTAACTTCATTGTTTCTTTACGGTCACCTTCTGAGGTGGTGAAGGTTAATTCTGCAACATGTGAATGGGGGGAAGTATAGTTCAACCCATAGCAATGGGTGCATTTGATAATATATATATATATATATATATATATATATATGGCAAATATGTCACGTATATGTATATATGCCAAACATGTCACATATATGTGTATATATGTGACAAATATGCCATATATGTGGTAAATATATGCACATATATGTATATATGATGTCTATTCAAATTTTCTGGTATTTATTGGACTTTAAAAAATTGAATTGTAAGAATTCCTCTCATTCTGAATACAAGGCCTTTATTACGTGTAGGTATTGGGGATGTTTTCAAGTCTGTAGCTTGACTCTTCACTTTTATATTTGTACTTTTAAAGAACAAAAGCTTTCGATTTTAAGGAAACTTTTTTCTTTTTTGATTTTTCTCTTTTTTTAATGTCCTATCTAAGAAAGTTTTTCCTACCCTAGATTGCAAGTATTTTCTCCTGGACATTTTATTTTTTTAGTTCTTATATTTAGGACTTAGATCCACTTTTTTCAGCTTTGTTGAGTATCATTCACAAAACTGTAAGGTGCGTAAAATGTGTATCATGATGATTTGCTGTATATTACATTGTGAAAGGATTTCCATCATCTACTAATTAACACATCACCTCATAATACCCGCTTTAAATACAGTGTGAGGTAGCATTAGGGTTTTCTTTTCTTTTACATAGTATATATTTCTTTATTCCAGTATCACTTGCTGAAAATACTGTCTCCCTCCCCCCCCATTAAACCGCACTGTGACCTTCGCTGAAAATCAGCGAACAGGTGTTTGTGTTTGGGTGCATCGCTGTCGTGGTTCCTGTAGCTTTGTTGGAAGTCTTAAATTAGATAGTATGGGTCTTTCAACTGTATTCTTTTAACAGTTATTTTGGCTATTCTAGATTCTTACAATTACAGATAAATTATAGAATTTAATAACTTTTACAAAAACACCTGTTGGAATTTCAGGAGGTATTTCGTTGACTCTGTATTGTGTTGGGGAGTCTGGCATCTGAACGCTGAAGAGCTTTGCAGAACTTTGCAGTCCATTGCCATGATAGAGCTTGCCATTTACTTAGGTCTTCCCTAATTTTACTTGTCGGCATAATATTCTGTACACAGGTTTTCTATGTATTTTTCTGTAACCATAAATGTTATCCCTTAGATATTATAAATGATATATTAAAATGCTTGATTTTCAGTTGTTGCTAGTATAGAAAAAGCAATTGATTTTTATATTAACCTTATATCTTGCAAGCTTGATTCATTCATTTACTAGCGCTAATATCTTTTTTGTGGAGACCTTAGGAATTTCTGGGTGAAACTCTGTCTTTGAATAAAGCCAGTTTGCTCCTTTCTGCCTCCTGCCCTTTATCTTCTCTTGGCTTTGTTGCCCCTGCAAGGATCTCTGGTGTGATGCTGAGTACAAAGAATGGGTTTAGATATACTTGCCTCATCCTTGATTTTCAGAAGGAACAATTCTTATACCATTGAGAATGCTATTAGCTATAGGCTTTTATGTTGACTTTTGTCAGAGTGGAGAAGTTCCTTTCTCCCAGGATGCTGAGAGTTTGTCATGAATGGGAGTTGAATTTTGCTAAACATTTTTTCTGCATCAACCAATATAGCCATATAGTTTCTCTTACTAAATTTATTAATATGTTTAACTACATTGTTATATTTTTGAAGGTTAAATCAATCTTGAACTTTCTGGATAAATCCTACTTTTAATACACAATCTTTTTTAAAGTTTAATATTTCATTTTTATTTTCTTAAGGAATTTTTATACTTAATCATCTTAGTGATATTACACTTTAATTTACTTATGTCTTTTTCTGGTTTTGGCTGCAGAGTGATGCTGGCCCTGTAAAATAGGTTAGAAAAGTTCCCCATCTATTTTTCTGGAAGACTGTGTAGAATTGGTCTCCTTAATTCCTTAAACCTTTGGAAGAATCTAACAGTGATTTTCTCTAGGCCCAATGATTTTTGTGTGTGTGTATGGCAGAGTTTTAAACTATTTAAATTTTAAAGGTACATATCATGCTAGTCCAATTAACTATTTCTTCTTGAGTAAGCTTTGGTAGTTGTCTTTCAAGGGATTTCTTCATTCCATCTATGTATTTATGTTTATTGTCATAAAGTTGTTCAAAAGATGTTCAAATATTTCCTTTTATCTCTGTGTCTGTAGTATATCAGTAGTGGGTATATCAATGAGGGTATTCCCTCCTTCATTCTGATATTTTTTTCTTATCAGTTGGAAGTTTACAGATGCTATTAATCTTTTGGAACCAGCTTTTAGTTATAGTGATTTTTTTCAATTGTTTTCCTGTTTTTTCTTCATTTATTTCCATTCTCATACTTATTTCTTCCCTTAATTTCCTTGAGTTTAATTTACTCTTTTAAGGTTTCTTGAAAAATTTTATTTACTTATCTTTAGAGGGGAAGGGAAGGAAAGGAGGAGAGAAATATCAATGTATGGTTGCCTCTCATGGGTTCCCTCCTGAGAACTAGCCTGCAAGGCTAAAACTAGCCTTTTTATTCCCAGGCATGTGCCCTGACTGGGAATCGAACCACAATCCTCTGGTTCACAGGCCCACGCTCAATCCACTGAGCTATACCAGCCAGGGCTCTTTTAAGGTTTCTTATAGTCGATTTTTAGGTCACTGCTTTGAGGTCATTTTCATTTCTAATATAAGCAATTAATGCTATAAATTCCGCTGCTATTACTGCCTTAGCTGCATCCCACACATTTGATACAATGTGCTTTTGTTATCTTTCAATTCAAAATAGTTTCTTCTTATTTTTTTTATCTCACATATTTAGAACTATGTCATTTAATTGCCAAATCTTTGAGGGTTTTCTGTCCTCTTTTATAGCTTTCTAGTTTAATACTTTCAACAAAAATATAACTATATTTTAAGCGAATTCAGTTCCTCAATTTTATTGATAAATATATCATGTTCCATAATACTGTCTGTCTTGATGAGTGTTTTATGTGTACTTGAAAAAATGTGTGTTGCTATTTGCAGGGTTGAGTGGTGTTTAAATATCTATCACACTAATGTCTGACTGTGCTCTTTTAGTTGTCTATAGCTTTTCTGATTTTCATGTCCACCATTTCTGTCAATTACTGAGAGACACCTGTTGAATCTCAACCTATAGTTTATGGATTTGTCTCTTTTCCCTTTTTATCAATTCTGGTATTATGGTGCTATATATTTTTCAACTCTCTTAGGTACACACATATTTAAGATAGTTCAGTCCTTTTTATCCCTTTTTTGTCACTTACAATAATTCTTCTGCAGTCTATGTTGTCTACTAACATGACCACTCTGGCTTTTAAAAAATTACATTTGAACGGTCTTTTTTCTTTCTTTTAGTTTCAATATGTGTCTTTACCTTTAAAATGATTTCTCAAAGACTGCATATAGTCTCCAGTCTGATAATCCACTGGAGCACTTAGACCATTTACATTCAATACAACTGTGAATATGGTTAGGTTGAATCCTAGTATTTTACTACTTGTTTTCTATTTCTCCCATTTGTTCTTCATTCTTTTTTTCTTCCTTGCCTATTTTTAAAAAATGAAGTACGTTACAATTCTGATTTATCTCTGCCAGTGCTATGTGGGCTCTCCCTCTTTGCCTTACTCGTTTGTTTGTTTCCAGTGGCTCCAGGGCAATGGTTCTCACAGGTTTTGGTCTCGGGAACCTTATGCACTCTTCAAAATTAGTGAAGATTCCAAAGCCCTTTTATTTATGAGGTATAACTATTTACATTTCTATGTTAGAAATCAAAACATTCATTTTCATACTATTTCATTTTAAGTATCAGTGGTAAGTTACATGACCCTTTGTGTTGTCCCACAAGCTCTCTGCTGCTCTGCTCATTTTTTTCTGTTTTATTTTTGAACAGTTTCCATGACCATACCCATAAGTGATGATCGTCTCTTTTGCGTGGTCTATGCCGTAATCCCATTTTGTGTATTGTTTTATGTTACTGTATTTCTAACCTCTATAAGCTATTTTGGGGTCATTTTTACATTTCTCATTTTGCTTCTGACTTACTCTGTCTTTAACATAAAGAGCATAATTACAGTAGTGATTTTAATTTTCTTGTCCCTTCATCTCATGTCTACCTACCTTTCTATTGACTGATGTTTATCCCAGTTAGAGATAATATTTTTCTCCCTATTTGAATACTTAGCAATTTTTGATGAGCTACCACTTAAAATTTTTATGTTTTAGGATGCTAAATTTGATTGTATTTCTTTATAATTGTGAGGTTTTTGTTATGTTATGCAGTTATATGGAATTAATAATTTTGAAGCCTTTAAACTTTGTTAGGGATGTACTGAGCTGTCTTTAATGGGTTGTAATTTACTACCACTAAAGGCAATGCATTTTGACACTCTACCCAATACTTCATGCGTTTTGATATCTTTCCATTAGAGTTTGTGGGGGTCCCCAAAATTTCTGTGTGAGCTTCAGAAACTACTCTGCATACCTCTTTCCAGGGGTGCTTTCCCCAGCCTTGAGAGGTTTGCTCTCATACATGCAGATCAGTACTAAACCAAAGATTTCAGTTGCCTCCCCTGCAAATCTCTAGAGCTCATCCTATGTGCACTGTGTTCTTTTCTGATACTTGGCCTTCACTCAGCCAAACAGTGAGTTTGTTTGGGTTTCCTCCTCACTGCACTATGGCCTGAAAATTGCTTCTAGGTAACCTGGGGCAACTGCATGATTTAATTTCATTTGTTTTCATCTTCTCAGGATTCTCAGTCCTGATCTGCCTAGTGTACAATATCTGAAAAGTATTTTTCCACATATTTTTCTAGTTTTATAGTTATTTAAGGCAGGAAGGTTAATTAGGTCTTTATTTTTTATCTTGGCCTGTAGTAGAAGTTCAATTCTAATTATTTTAATTGTGTTAGAAAAAGCCCATTATAAATGTCATATTTTTTAAATTTTGTTCCAAGTGTTTTAAGTTCTTTCAATTTACCAGAACTGGTCCTTTAATAACAAATTATTGTACATAGCCCTGGCTGGTGTAGCTCAGTGGATTGAGTGTGGGCCTGTGAACCAGAGGATCGCAGTTCGAGTCCCAGTCAGGGCACATGCCTGGGTTGCAGGCCAGTTCCCAGCAGGGGACTCACGAGAGGCAACCACACATTGATGTTTCTCTCCTTCTCTCCTTCCCTTCCTCTCTAAAGATAAATAAATAAAATCTTTAAAAAAATTATTGTATATAAATGTTTGAGTCAATGACTGTTTTGTTGGGCTAGTTTCCCTAGAAAGAAAATGACCAGATGAGAAATGTTAGTACTTTTTATGTCCTAGGTGCATATGGAACAAATTGATTCTTAGAAAGCATATGCCAACTTATAGGAATTATTTTACCAATAGCTAACATTTATGGTGCCATTAATATGTTCCAGGCAGTGTTATAAACATATTCAGAAATAGTAATTTGTTCCATCCTTACAATAGTGAGGTAGACATGATTAAGCCCATTTTAAAGATGAGGAAACCAAAGGAAAGATGGAAAGACTTAAAACCAAGATTTTAAGTAACTGTTAAATGATGGCTGTAGAATTCAAACACAGGGTGACCAGACTGCATAATTGTCACCTTATTCTCTGTTATTCTACCTTTTCGCAGTTGGTAGTATCATTTAAAATCTTTGCAAATTAAATAGTCACAAAATTGTGTCTCATTCTTTCAAGTTGATTACTGGTAGAGCTGAATTTTCCTAATGTTTTATAGTCTTTTACTTCTCTTATAACTAGATATTTGTGTCTTTTGTCTGGCTTATCTCTTTAGGCTACCTGTCCTAAAACAGGATCTGAGGAAGACGTGATGGGGCCATGAACTTGTAGAAATTCACTGTGCCAGCACAGTAATAATGATTGAAGACCCCAAACTCTTGTATTACTCTTCAGGTAGCAAGTGAAATGCCAGCTTTTGTCATTAGAGTCATTTCTATAGTGACAAAGTCCTAAGAGTTTCTACTCTAGGTGGTAATAACAAGTTTGTGCAGGGACAGCAAAGAAGAAGAAATTGAAGGGTTTTCAAATAACCCTAAGAATTAGTGGCTTTAAAGAGAACTTGAAACAGTGCCAAGGGTAGCCAAAATTGCTCTTCTTGAAATAGGAGAACATTTAAACTTGAGTATTATTTGGTCAGATGGTAACCAAGAACACTCAAATTATTTTTAAGGCTATATTTATAGTGAATTTTGGCACTTGCAATTATAAGCAATTAGTTTTAGTTTAAAGATAGTCTTGAAGACAGTATTACAGTACTTCAAATTTCTTTCAGAATCCCTTCTTGGTATAAATAACACAGGGAAAGAAAATATTATAATGCTTTTACATTGTATGGGAGTGGTTATAATTTTAAAGCATTTTTACTCTAAAATAGCAAATTCTTATTTTAGTAACAAAATAAACTTAGTTTTTAATATGTAAATATTTAACCTGTAATTTTAGATGTAATGTAAATTTAAATAGAAATCGGTGAAATAGCTGCTGATTAGAAAAGATTAGCTTCCCCAAGTAGGAAGCCCCATTGTATAGTGCCACATTGACGCTATGCAAAGGTAGATGCTAAGTATTCAGCAGTGATATGAGCGTGGATTCCAGGAACATCACTAGACCTCAGATTCTAACTTTGCCACTGTTAGCTCTGTGGCCTAGTTCTCTATGTCCCTGATTCTGTTAGTAAAATAGTGATGACTAATACTACGGGCCTCCCCACCCTGGATAATTTTAAACCTATATGCTCTTTTTTAGTTCATTCCCACACTCACAAGAAATAAGTAAGGGACATTTCCAACTAGAAAAGGCATTGCAGTCATACCAGTTTCATAGAATGAGTTAGAGGAATGCTCTCTCCCTTCCCATCTTCCTGGAGGAGTTGTACATGTGGTTGGCTCTGCTGATTTTTTGAGTTTGGTTGAAACTTTTCCAGAAAATCTTGAAGCTGTGATGTTTACTTTAAAGAAGAAATTTTCAGTTACTGACTTAGTGTCTCTCAACAACACACTACAGCTGTGTCCTAATGTTCCCTTAGTTTTATCACTATTTGAGAAACATTAGTTTCTAAAATTATGGAGTTAGCCAAAGAGTTTCTTCGTTTTTTCCCCGCCCATAAGGTGGCTCTGGTAGCATTCTGTTGTCTTTAACATCACTTGAAACAATTTTGTTGGCCTATATTGTGACAACTGTCATATCAACGTGCATTTAAAAAAACTAATCAAAATTGGTGAATTTTTGTATAGCCACTTTAATACTGAACATGAAATAAAGCTGCAATATTTTCAGTGTATTATGCCTTATTATTTCAAGAAAGGTAAAACTGCAACTGAAATGCAAATAAAAGTGCAGTGTATGGAGAAGGTGCTGTGACTGACTGAATGTGTCCAAAGTGGTTTGTGAAGTTTTGTGCTGGAGATTTCTCATTGGATGATGCACCACGTTGGGTAGACCAGTTGAAGTTGATATCAGTCAAATCAAGACATTAACTGAGAACAATCAACATTATACCACACAGAGATAACCGACATACTCAAAATATCCAAATCAAAGTTACTGGGGAAAATTAAAAAATGTCTTATTTTGTGGGGGGAAAAAGGTAACAGACTTTTTGGTCAAGCCACTATAATAGCAACTTTGCTGTTTGAACTTATACTGTAAAAATTAAACTTACCTCCAATGAATGTGCTGAGTCAATTTCCTCCTGATTTCAAGATTTTCTTTGTCCTTTGCTTTCAGCATTTTGATTATTTGTCTAGTCCTTCTCTTTGTGTATATCCCACTGAAGCTAGTTGACTTTAGATGTGTAGATTGATGTCTATCATTTTCGAAGAGTTTTCAGCAGTTTTTCTTTGAAATTTCTTGTCTCTTCTCTCCTGTTATCCTCATTTATACTGATGCCACTGCTATTAATAATGCCTCAAAGTTTTCTGAGGCTGTGTTCATTTTTTGCCTTTTTCCTTTCTGTTCACCACGGTAGATAATCTCTATGAATTTTACTTCAAGTTCTCTGATTCTTTCTTCTGCCCGGTTCAATCTACTGCCAAGTCCAGTGTCTTTAATTTTTACTTCATATATCCTCATTAGTATTCTGTGCTTGAATCTTACTTTCCTTTAACTTAAGGCATGATTTCCTTTAGTTCTTTGCACATATTTATAAAAGTTTCTTTGAAATACTTGTCTTCTAAATCCAACATATGGAACCTCTTAAAAGTATTATTCTCTATTGCCTGATTATCTTTTCTTATGCATGGCTAATACCTTCCTCTTTCTTCGAATGTCTCATTTTTCATAAAAATTAGATATTTTATGGGGTGCATTGCCTCTAAGTTCTGATTTTCACCTGGGACTTGTTATTGTTTGATTCTTTGCTTAGGGGATTTCTTGGATTAGTTCCACCAAGTGTGCGCCTCCTGAAGTAGGCAATATCTGATGCCAGTGCTTAGAAATTTTTTCTCTCCTTAAAACTTTTTACTCTCAGAATCCTAGAAGTTTCTCCTGGGTCAACATAGGGATGTCTGCAGGCAGTGACTGATTGGGGATTGTGCCTAAGCCTCCTGACCCAGTGAGACTTACATCCACACCAGAAAGCTTTCAGGTCCGCAGGGCCTTCAGACAGGGATGAACAGCTCTCCGATTGCTCCAGAATGAGGGAATCTGAGTGTAGCTGCATAGCCTTCCAGAACAAGGGATGTGTGATTTCATGAGGGCCTTTTTGGCTCTCTTGCTTCCTCATATCCTTCCTTGTTAAACTTCCGGTGGAACTGTTTTGTTTGCAACTACCATCCGAATACTTCTGTTTGCCAGTGTGATTGTTCTTGGTGGGGTGGTGCCTTTAGTAAGGAGTTCCTACCCTCACCGTTCCAAATTGTCATCCCCCTCAAATGCTATAGAGAGCTGCCAGTCCTCAAGACTTGCCTCCCCTTTAGGAGAAGCTCTGTTAGCTGTTCTGGAGCTGAAGTGGGGGAAGAGGTATTTTGTTCTCCCAAGGGATTTCTTTGCCCTAAGAAGAAGCTTAGGGGGATGGTAGTCCCCATTCTTCTTGAGTCGACCTACCTGGCATGGAACTTCTGCCCTATGAGCAGATGCTGGAGAGTGAGGGAAGCTGTTGGGAGGGAAATAGAAACCCTAAATCTCTTTGGCCTGTAGCTCATGGCTTGCCATGTCTGACAAGGACAGAGTGGGATCTGTACCCTTCTGGAACAGATGTTCTGAAACACAGATCTCCAGACAGGTGATGAGGGAGTCCTCCCACGGTAAAACTGTTGCCTTACAACTGAAAGATGGAGGGAGGAGGTGGAAAGTGGGGAGAAGAGAGCCAACCTGTTCTTGGCTTTGGCCAACCCAAGTAAACCCTCAACATTGAGAAGGATTTGGGGGGATGGGGAGCAGTGTCTGGATTAAGTGCCACAGATTACCACTGTTCTTACTGAAACTGTAGTGATGTTTGTTTGTTTGTTTGTTTGTAAATACTTCTCAATTTATTGCCTGCCCTCAGGTCAGGTTTCAAAGACTTTAAATAGTTGTTTGGTAATTTTTACCAGTTTTACGATTCTTTCCTAGAGAGCCTGTAAACTAACTCAGCGGAAGTCCGTCTTCTTTTTGTAGATTTCTATAGCCCACAGTTGGTCCCGACGCTGGGAACTGGCGAATTTATTTCTGAACTCCTTTCTTTTAACTGACTGGTTTTATTCTTGGCTCCTCTCATAGCCTAGAAGGCTTCCTGTAGCCTCTTACTCTCCTGTGGTTTCTCCTTTATCATAAAGTTTTAAAGAGAAGCTTTTAGAGTCAAAAACAAAACTTACTTTTCTTTTGTCAATAAATTTGTTTTTCAAGAAGACTATTATATCTTGAACTAAAGTTCGGTTTGACTCAAAATCTGAGCAGTGATGATGTGGTTCTAGCCCAAGAGGTAAATTTCTCATGAAGCTGAAACGTTTTTATTCAACAAACAAGGAATCACCAGGCATTGTGATTTAAGGGAAATTTGAATTTCAATATTAAACTGGCATAACAGTGATGCAAGCCTAGGTAAAGCAATAGGCAGATTAATATTAGGTAAGAGGAAGTGGAAGATAACTTTGAAATAAATGGCCAGAAGTGAGCGAATGACTCACTTTTGATGACCTAGAGCTGTAAATAACCCAGCTCCTGACTCAGCTGGCCGGGCACAACAGATGGGTGACTCAGAAGGAATCATTAGAGACAGAATCACCAGTGGGCAGACGGACTAAAAGAAGTAAGGGTAACACATGTCATGAACTGACAGGTCTTCTGCTTTTAATGTCATTGTTTTCATTAGTGATACTAACATTTCTCCAGCCACCTAAAATTGAAAAGAAAACAAGTTAAATATTTTTATTATATAACAATCAAAGTATAGCAGAGCATACATGTTCAGTAAGAATCATACTTACAGACATTCATAGAGCCACCATACTTATTAATAAAAGTATTACCATTAGATTTACATGTACCTTTGGGCTATCTCCACAACTGAAGAGATTCCTAAATTTTATTTTTATTATTTGTTTGCTTTTTAGATGGTCTTAGGTTTGTTTTTACAAAAAAGGGAAGTCATTACTTGTAGTTTTCTGTGACTTCTATTTAACTCAACATTATTTATTTTCTTTTTTTTAATTTAATTCCTATTCAAGTACAGTTTTCTGTTTTATATTCCCTGCCCTGCACCGCCCCCCCAGTGCTCCCCACCTCCCTCCCATTTCCTCCCCCCACCTTAATTATTGTCCATGTGTCCTTTATACTTATTCATGTGAGTCCCTCCCTTTTCCCCTGTGATTCTCTCCCCTCTTCTCTCTGGACCCTGTCAGCCTGCTCCATATTTCAGTGTCATTGGTCATATTTTGCTTGCTTGTTTGTTTTGTTGTTTAGATTCCTGTTAAAGGTGAGATCATATGGTATTTGTCTTTCACCACCTGGCTTATTTTGCTCAACATAATGTTCTCCAGTTCCATCCATGATGTTGTAAAAGGTAGGAGCTCCTTCTTCCTTTCTGCAGCATAGAATTCCATTGTGTAAATGTACCATAGCTTTTGGATCCAGTCATTTACTGATGGGCATCTAGGTTGCTTCCAACTCTTGGCTATCGTGAATTGTGCTGCTATGAACATTGGGGTGCATAGGTTCTTCTGGATTGGTGTTTCAGGGTTCTTAGGATATACTTCTAATGGTGGAATTGCTGGGTCAAAAGGCACGTTCATTTTTAGTTTTCTTAGAAAGTTCCATACTGTGGGGTTTCTATAGGGAAGGAAAGGCAGGATAGGATGAACCATTTAGGCCTGGGTAGTCTAAATAACTTCAGTAGGATCTAAGCTACAGGGATTGTCTTTAGTTGTCTGGTACCTGAACTTGGCATATCAAAGCAAAAGAATATTCTCTCCTGGTATGCACAGGTCAGATAGACAGAAGAGGCCTGGGTTGATTTCCATATCCAGGCTGGGCCCTTTGTTGTTTCTAACAGCAAAGAATTTGCTAGCCCAGAAAGAGACAACATTTCCTCAGCCAACATTTTTTTAAGGCATCAAACACTGCAATACACAGAGAATGTTTTGAAAAAACATAAATAATACACAGATACCCCCAAATGCACAGTTATTAGTGTACACTTCCATGGTTTTCATTATGTTGAGTTGTAGAATCATCATTACAATCCAATTTTAGACATTTACATCACCCTAAAGTTTTCCATCCTCCTGTAAGTTAATATCTACTCCTATTTTCAGTGATTCCAGCCCCATGCAACCATTGATGTGCTTTTTGTGCCTACAAATTTGCTTTTTACAGACATTTTGCATACATGAAACTATACTTTTTTTCACTGAAGTTTGTTTAGTTTCCAGTATGTGTGGATTGTGATCCATCATTATTTCTTCAAATGCTTTTCTTTCCCCTTTCCTTCTTTTCTCCATCTGGACCTCCAATTACACCTAGTTGGTACATTCAATGTTCTTCTATAGGTCTATAGCTCTTTGAGACACTTAAAAAATCTTTTTGATATATCCTCTGCCCTTTCTATGGAATAATTTCTACTAATCTGACTTTAATTTGTACTTATTATTTCTTCTAGCATCTTTGTAAAAATATATTTTATTGATTATGCTATTACAGTTGTCCCATTTTCCCCCTTTATTCCCCTCCACCCTGCACACTCCCTCCTACCTGCATTCCCTCACTTTAGTTCATGTCCATGGGTTGTACATATAAGTTCTTTGGCTTCTACATTTCGTATACTATTCTTAACTTCCCCCTGTCTATTTTCTACCTACCATTTGTGCTACTTATTCTCTGTAACTTTTCCCTCTCTCTCCCCATCCCACTCCACTGTTGCTAACCCTCCACATGATCTCTATTTCTGTGGTTCTCTTCCTGTTCTAGTTGTTTGCTTAGCTTTTTTTTAGGTTCAGTTGTTAATAGCTGTGAGTTTGTTGTCATTTTACTGTTCATATTTTTATCTTCTTTTTCTTAGGTAAGTCCTTTAACATTTCATATAATAAGGGCTTGGTGATGTGAACTCCTTTAACTTGACCTTATCTGAGAAGCACTTTATCTGCCCTTCTGTTATAAATTATAGCTTTTCTGGATAGAGTCATCTTGGATGTAAGTCCTTTCCTTTCATGGCTTCAAATACTCCTTTCTAGCCCTTTCTTTCTTATAAGGTTTCTTTTGAGAAATTAGCTGATAATCTAATGGGAACTCCTTTGTGGATAACTGTCTCCTTTTCTTTTGCTGCTTTTAAAATTTTCTCTTTATTTTAATCTTGACTAGTGTAATTATGATGTGCTTTGGTGTGTTCCTCCTTGGGTCTAACTTCTTTGGAACTCTCTGAGCTTCCTAAACTTCCTGGCAGTCTACTTCCTTTGCCGTATTGGGGAAGTTCTTCTTCATTTTTTGTTTAAATAAGTTTTCAATGTCTTGCTCTTCCTCTTCTCCTTCTGGCACCGGTATGATTCAAATGTTGGAACATTTAAAGATGCCCTGGAGGTTCCTAAGCTTCTCCTCATTTTTTTGAATTCTTATTTCTTCATTCTGTTCTAGTTGAATGTTTCTTTCTTCCTTCTGCTTCAAACCATTGGTTTGAGTCCTCGTTTCCTTTCTGTCACTGTTGGTTCTCTGTGGATTTTTCTTTATTTCACATAATGCAACTTTCATTGCTGCCTGGGTCTTTTGTATGCTGTTGAAGTACCCAGTGAGTTCCTGGAGCATCTTGATAACCAGTGTTTTGAAAAGTGTGTCTGATAGGTTGCCTATCTGTTCATCACTTAATTGTATTTTTTTCTGGAACTCACTTTCTTTGAACTGTTCTTTTCATTTGTTTTTTTTTTTTTGTTTGTTTGTTTTTTGTCTCAGCAGTCCTGTTATGTAGTAAGGAGTGGAGCCTTGGGTGCTCACCAGAATGGGGCAACCCTGGTTGCTGCATTGTGAGGCTGTATGTGGGGGAGGGGTCTGAGAGGGAACAGTGACACTTGCTCTGCTCTCTGCTGGTTTTCAGTCACTTCCCTGGCTACCCATAATCAAATTGGGCCTTTCTGGTGCTTATTTCTGGTGGGTGGTTTTGTGTACATTCTAGGACCATGTGGGTCTCTCCAACAAACTTTCCTGTGAGGCTGGGAGTTTCTCCCCCTGCCACCTCAACCCCCACAGGTGCTTGCAGTCAGAGGCTTTGAGACTTTATTTGCTGGTACTGGAATCCTGGGTTGCTTGGCCTGTCTTGCTCCATAGTTGTTCCTCCCAATTTGTCTGCACAAGAATGTGGGACTGCCCAGTCTGCAAGCCACCACCTCTCCCTGTCCTCCAGCCTCTGCCTTGCCATGTGTCCCCTCTACCTGGCTGCCCATCTCTGCCTTTCCTCCCAGTCTAGATGAGTGCTTCTTCTCTAACTCCTTAGTTGTCAGAGTTCCATACAGTTCAATTTCCTGTCAGTTCTGGTTCATTTGTTTTTAAGACTGTTGTTGTCCTCGTTTTGGTTGTGTGAGGAGGCACCGTGTGTCTATCTATGCCTCCATTTTGGTCAGAAGTCTTCTTCTAGGATCTTATATCTTTTGTTGAACCTCTCTAGTAAATTTTTTATTTCAGGTTATTTTATTTTTTAACTCCAACTTTTGTTTTTTCTCTTTTTTTAAATTTAATTATTGTTCAAATACAGTTTTCTGTCTTATATTCCCAGCCCAGCCCCCCAGTGCTTCCCACCTCCCTCCCATTTCCACCCTCTACCTTAGTTATTGTCCATGTGTCCTTTATACTTGTTCCTGTGAATTCTTCCCCTATTCCCCTGTGATTCTCTCCACTCTCCCCTCTGGTCCCTGTCAGCCTGTTCTGTATTTCAGTGTCTTTGGTCATATTTTGCTTGCTTGTTTGTTTTGTTGTTTAGATTCCTGTTAATGGTGAGATCATATGGTATTTGTCTTTCACCACCTGGCTTATTTCGCTCAGCATAATGCTTTCCAGTTCCATCCATGCTGTTGCAAAGGGTAGGAGCTCCTTCTTTCTTTCTGCTGCATAGAATTCCATTGTGTAAATATATCATAGTTTTTTGATCCATTCATTTACTGTTGGGCATCTAGGTTGCTTCCAACTCTTGGCTATTGTAAATTGTGCTGCTATGAACATTGGGGTGCATAGGTTCTTTTGTATTGGTGCTTCAGGGTTCTTAGGATATACTCCTAAACAACAAAACAAACAAGCAAGCAAAATATGACTGATGACACTCAAATACGGAACAGGCTGATAGGGTCCAGAGGGGAGAGAATCACAGGGGAAAAGGGGATGGACTCACATGAACAAGTATAAAGGACACAGGGGCATAAATGGGAGGGAGGTGGGGAGCACTGGGGGGGTGCAGGGCTGGGAATATAAGACAGAAAACTGTACTTGAACAAGAATTAAATTAAAAAAAGAAAGTTGAAAAAAAAGGAACAAGAATTAAATTAAAAAAAGAAAGTTGAAAAAAAAAGGATATACTCCTAACAGTGGAATTGCTGGGTCAAAAGGCATGTTCATTTTTAGTTTTCTGAGAAAATTCCACACTGTTTTCCATAATGGTTGTACCAGTCTGCAATCCCACTTCATTTATTTTTAAAAATAATCTCTATAGCTTTATGAGAACCTTTATTTGTTGACTCATTGTTGTCATACTTTTCTTTAATTCTTCAAAGTTAATTTCTTTCAGTTCTGTGAATATATTTATAGTAGCAACTTTGAAGCCTTTGGTTAGTAAATCCAATAGGTAGGTCCCTTCAGAAGCAGATGATATTGACTCTTCCCCATCATTTTGGTTGAAATTTTCAATTTCTTTTCCCATCTTGTCATTATTTTGTTGAAAAGTAAGCATATTAAGTAACATTTTATAGCAACTCTAGATTCTGGTATGTTTTATCCCAAAATTTGTTTTTTTTTTAAATCTCATGCAGGAATATTTTTTATTCTAGAGAGAGAAGAAGAGAGAGGGATGAGGAGAGAGAAAGTGAGAGAAACATCTATTGCTTGTCGCTGGTATGCTCCCTGACTGGGTATCAAATTTGCAACGTAGGTATCTGACCTGATGTATTAAGGATTGAGCCCACAACTTTTTGCTGTATGGGATGAAACTCCAAACAATTGAGCGACCTGGCCAGAGCTACTCCAAAGTTTGTTGTTGATGCTGTTTGTTTGTGTGTTTTAGTAACTTCCCTGAGCCAAAATAATCTGTATCTTCTGTGGTATGCAGTCAACAGTGAGTGTAGGCACAGGAGCACATTCAAAATTCAGGCCTTTTTAAGTCTGATAAAGTTTTACTCTACCTGGGCCCTATGGAATCTCCTAAGCACATGTGTGTAGCCCCAGGGTCAGCCACGAGTGTGTGAATACCTTGAACCCTCTGGCCTCCACTGCATAAA
Source organism: Sturnira hondurensis (assembly GCF_014824575.4). Lineage (NCBI taxonomy): Eukaryota > Metazoa > Chordata > Mammalia > Chiroptera > Phyllostomidae > Sturnira > Sturnira hondurensis. Next base: position 10,120,133 of record NW_028094832.1, read on the forward strand.
AATATGGCCTAAACCAAGAATATGTATATGTTCTAGCCATGATGGTGACTTCAGGCTATTAGAGACAGTAATTGGCCCTTCTTCACTTATCTACCTCTGAAAAGCTAACAATGTCATGGTCTATGGATTTTGCCCTCTGCTCCAAAATGAGTGATCTTTCTTTGACCACAGCAGAGAAGCTGTTCATTCTTATTGACACCACCATGGCAGAAACTCCATAGCAGGATCTGGAGTTGAGAGATCAGATCACCTTTGGTTACAATACCACTGATTATCACCATTCTCATTCAATATTGAGCACTTTAGCAATTTCCAGAGCACTGAGGTTTGAATTTTTTTATCACCTCAATTTGATTTGGGGAGTGAAAATTGCTAATCAACTCACTTGACCACAGCCAAGTAGCTGATCTAGAAGTCTAAAGTTATCTTAAAAGAAGTTTAGTTAATTATGACACCCCTTCCTGACTTTTTTTAGTTGTAGAATCCTGGAAGTGAAAGCTGGCAGGATTAATAACTCTCTGAAAAATTATCATTGAGGTATGAATTATGTATTATTGTATTACATACATTAATACAGTAATCGTGATACTCATGTGATGCTTTAATAAAGTTATTATTTTTGAGGTTATAAAAGATGTAAGAAGATAGATATAAGAAGGGCTGGCACATTTTGAAGGTGAATATCCAAGTATCAGAAACATGCTGGTACTCCAGAACTCAACAATGTAAAATGAGACAAGGGTTTGGAGTGTGTAAAGAATTTGTGAAAGTGCACAGAATCTCTTTCTGTTCTCCAAGGAGATGAAACCCTTTCTAGCCTATAATAAAATGGAGATAAAGAGAGCTGCTGAATATTGAAGAAATGCTAAATGAAGCAGATTCTGATTATTGAAAAAAGGTCTACAATTATAATGGAGAAATAAAGTATGGCTCTGAGGAAGGTGGCGTGCAGCAAGAATATGTCTGAGAACCCGGTCTATTTCTTCAAGTGCCTGGAATTTGAGTGTTTGACTTCTAGCTTTGTTTTGTGCTGCTTATGTGACCGTGAGAAAATTATCTAAACTCTCTAAGTGTTTTCATCCTGAAAACTGGGAGAAAAATGGTACTTTTCTCATGGAGTTATTCTGTTAATAATTTAATACATGTAATGCCCTTAGAATTAGAGTCTGGCCCATATGGTGAATAATGTTGGCCACATTATTCTATGTGGTGCCCCAAAGGGCTTATTTCCTCTAAATCAGAGCTTGCATTAAAGTCATGGAGAGAGCCCACACCCATGATATAATCTAAGGTAGTGTTATGTGTTGTGCCTTAGTTTCCTGAAGATTTCATGACAAAGTCCCACAAACTTGGTGGCTTTAAAAAGCAGAAATTTATTGTCTCATAGTTCTAGAGGCTAGAAGAATAAAATCAAGGTGCTCCCTCTGAAACCTATAGGAAGCCCTTTATTAAATCTTCCTAGCTTTTGGTTGTTTGCTGACAATCTTTGGTGATCCTTGGCTTGCACATCCATAACTTAAATTACTGCCTGTACAACATGTAGCATTCTCTTGCATGTGTCTGTCTTCACATGGTTGTCTTCACATGGCTGTCTCCTTAGTTATACTGGATTTGGGGCTCACTCTAATATGACCTCATCTTAACTAATGACATATGCAATAACCCTATTTCTAAATAAAGTCACATGCTGCAATACTGGGGGTTAAGACTTCAGTATATCTTTGTGTTTTCTTGCGGGGGGGGTGTAATACAAAGCAATGCAAAACATGCCGTTGAAGGGATTAACAACTTTGACAGCTGATTGAGAAAGAAATCTTATCCAAACACCCCTCATATGAGTATAATAAAGCCCCAAAGAATTCAACTTCCATAAGCTCTTCTCCAAAGGGAGTTTCCAGATGAGAATATGAGCTATCTTTAACACTGTGACATTCAAAAAAAATGTGTAGGGAAGCTTCATTAGAACATTCCATACTTTCCCATGGAGGCCCTAACCACTACCACCTTTTAGTAAGCTGTTACATAAAGTATCACCCTCAGCTGCTCAGAGAGCCACTTATTTTATCTGCTCCCACATTTATGTGAATAAACTTTGCTGTTTCTCTTATTAATCTGCCTATTGTCAGGCCATAATTAACTGGGAAATTAGTTGGTAGAGGAATAATTTTCCACCCAAGAGTAAAGAAATATAAAGTGGAGTGAGGAAAGAGTGATAAGACATCTGATTAGACACTTGAATGAAGGATTGATGCCTGAATTTTGCCTGCACTTATAATTCATCACAGGTTCTACAGTTAGCAAAATCCATGGTAACAGAACCAATACTGAGGCAAAGATCCAGGATTCTGACTCCTGAGCTGCAGGAATCTGATTATCTCAAAGTCAGAGATTTAAGTTGCTGCAGATATTTTGCTCCTTCCAGGTTGCCAGGAAGACTCTGATCAAGAACAGTTGTTAAAATGTAGAATGTATAGTATTTAATTTTTCCATTATTTCAGATGCATGTATCAATTATGTTTTGTATATAATTGGCAAGGCTTAAAACAATATGTTTTATTATTGTTCATAGGGTTCTGGGACAGCAGGGCCATGCCTCCCCTCTCCACTGGACTCACTGAGGTTAGGAATGAGTCTGGTAAGTTGGGCAAAGAACCATGGCTGGTTCTGCTGAAACTGGCTGGACTTTCTCATGAGGCTTGAGGTCAGTTGCCAGTAGTCTGGAGCCCTCAACCATCTCTCTCTTTTCTCAATTTCTGACAGGCTAGCCCAGGCTTGTTCTATGGGTTATAAGGAAGAGACCCAAAAGGTACGAGAGCTCTGGAATCAGAGGCTCAGAACTGTTATTCCATTACTTCCACAACACTCTACAGGCAAAAACACGCAGAAGTCCAGCCCAGATTGAAGGATGTGGAAAATCGACTTCACTTCTTGATGGGAGAGTTACAAATTCACATTGCAAAGGGCATGAATGAAGGAAAGGAATTGGAGATGTCTTTGCAATCATTCTTCACTAGAAGTTTAGTTTAAAGTACATGTTATGACTGGCAAGTGTTTTCTGTAAAGGTCTAGACAGTAACTTTTAGGATGTATGGGCTGCAATCATTCTCTGTTGCTTCTTGTTATTCATCTTTGTTTTCATCTCCATCACCTTCTTTTTTTAACTCTATAAACATGTCAAAGCATTCTGTGCTTAATATCTGTACAAAATGGCTGCAAGCCTGATCTGGCCTGTAGGCAATAGCTGGGCCACAGTTGTAGATTACCAAAAGACAATGGCAAGGCCAAAAAGACTAGTTCTGTATGGTGCAGTTGAAAACAAGAATATTCTTTATTTTTTCTAAATTTGTACCTGTATTCAGCACTGAGAGGAAGACGTTTATGTAGATAAAATATGCAGTGTGATTTTAACATAAAATGTCCATTTGTATTACTTCAGTTTAAATATCATAGCATGGATGATATGTAAGGAAGGACCACTGAAAGATTTTTGTTCTGAAACAGTAAGTTGTGATATTTAAACAAGCATTTTGAATTCTGTAGCTTTGTAGCAAGATTTAAAATCTGTAAGTGTGAATTCTCCATATTCTTTTTTCAAGAATGTATTGACTCCTCTGGGTGTCTTGAATGTTGCATGTATTTTAGGATCATATTGTCAATTTCCATAGAGTCTAGTGGAGAGTTTGTTAGGGATTTTGTCAAATGTGTATATCATGTTGACAAGTATTGCTTTCTTAACAATATTGTTTTTCAATCCATGAATATCGGTGTCTTTTCATTTATTTACATCTTTAATTTCTTTCAATAGCATCTTATAGTTTTCAGAGTGTTAAGTTCTGCACTTCTTGTGTTGAATTTATTTCTAAGTATTTTATGCTACTATAAATGAAATTGTTTTCTTAGGTTCCATTGCTAAAATATAGAAATAAGATTGACTTTTGCATACTAATCTTGAACATTATAATCTTTCTCACCTTGCTTATTTCTAATAACTTATCAGAGGACTTTCTAAAATTTTCTATGTATAAGTTATGTCATTTATGAAGAATGACTTTACTTCTTTTCATCTTGAGTTGCCTTTTATTTCTTTTTCTTGCCTAACTGCTGTGGTTAGGCAAGACCCGCTGCAGGTCCACTACAGTGCTGAATAGAAATGTCAAGAGTAGACTTTCCTACCTCATTTCTAATTTTAAAAGAAATTAATCTTTCACCATTAAGTATGATGTTAGTTGTAGCTTTCTGTTGATGTCTTTTCTAAGTTTGAGAAAATTCTCTTCAATTTCTAGTTTGTTCCACTTATAAGTGAGATCATATGGTATTTGTCTTTCTCTGCCTGGCTTATTACACTTAGCATAATGCTCTCCAGTTTCATCAAGGCTGTCTCGAAGAGTAGGAGCTCCTTGTTTCTGTTGTGTAGTATTCAATCTGTAAATGTACCACAGTTTTTTATGATCTCAATTATAAGTGGAACCTAATAAAAAAAACAAACAAGCAAGCAAAATATTACCAGAGACACTGAAATAAAGAACAAACTGACAGTAACCAGAGAGGAGGGAGGAGGAATATAACAGGAGATAGAAGGGGAAGGGTTGTCAAAGAACATGTATAAAGGACCCATGGACAAAGCCAATGTGAGGTAGGACAGAGGGTGGGAGTTGGGGATGGATGGGGCTGGGAAAAGTAGTGATGAGAAAATGGAGGCAACTGTACTTTAACAACAACAACAAAAATATAATTTAAAAAAAGAAAAAAGTTCTAGTTTGTTAGCGTACTTTCCTGAAGGGATGTTGGATATTCTACACTGCTGTTTCTATGTCTATTGAGATGATCAGGTAGTTTTGTCCTTTATTCAATTAACATAGTGTATTATATTATATTGATTGATTTTTGGATGTTAAACTGATCTTTCATTCTTGGGATGAATCCCACATGGTTATGGTGTATGTTGCTGGATTCTCTCTAGGAGTGTTTTTATTGAGGATTTTTGAGTCCAATCATAGAAATATATTGGTCTGTAGTTTTCTTGTGATTTCTTTTAACAGATTTCAGGTTTTTTAAAAGTGTTCTTCTTTTTTTAAACTTTTTTTCTAGATTTTATTTATTTATCTTTAGAGGGGAAAAGAAGGAGAGAGAGAGAGAGAGAGAAATGTCAATGTATGGTTGCCTCTGGTGTGTCCCCTGCCAGGAACTGGCCCGCAACTCAGGCATGTGCCCTGACTGGGAATCGAACCGCGATTGCGTGGTTCACAGGCCCGCACTCAATCCACTGAGCTACGCCAGCCAGGGCTTCTTGTGATTTTTTTGTATTGTTTTTGTATCTAGGTAATGCTGGCTTCACAGAATGAATTAGGAAATGTTCCTACCTTTTAATTTTTGCAAGTATTTGTAAAGAATTCATATTTTTTAGAAGAAAACTTTAGAGTAGTTTTAGGTTCACAGCAAAGTTCAGAGGGTAGTACGGAGACTTGCATATATGCTTTGCCCCCACATATGTGTAGTCTCCCTCCATTATCCACATCCCCCATCACAGTGGTGGTACACTTGCTATGATTATTGAAACTTCAGGGATACATCATACTCATCCAAAATCCATTCCTTATAACAGGATTCAAATTTTGTTGTACATGCTGTGGGTTTGGCCATATGTGTAGTGACATGTATTTATCCACCCTTACACTATCAAGTAGGGTAATTTTGATGTCCTAAAATTCTCCGTTGACCTGGCTATTTATCTCTCCATGCCCCTACCCCTAGCAACCACTAATATTTTCATGTTTTTTTTTTTTTACTTTTAGTAATATATTTTATTTAACAATATGTATTCATAATGCTTTAATTTCAACATAAAATCAAAGTATAAATTATTAGTGAGGTATCTTTTGTTTTGTAATTATTTTATTGTTGTTCAATTACAGTTGTCTGTATTTAACCCCCCACTGCCCCGAACCCCAGCTATCCCTTCTCCCTCACCTGCCTCCACCCCCCTTTATATTTTGTGTCCTTTATGGTTGTTCCTGAAAACCCTTCCACACTTCCCCCCATCATCCCCTCCCACCTCCCTTCTGGTTACTGTCAGATTGTTCTAAATGTCAATGTTTCTGATTACATTTTGCTTGCCTTTTTTGTTTTGTTTATTAAGTTCCGGTTAAAGGTGAGATAGTATGGTATTTGTTCTTAACTGTCTGGCTTATTTCACTGAGTATAATGCTCTCCAGTTCAGTCCATGCTGTCATAAAGGGTAGGAGCTCCTTCTTTCTTTCTGCTGTGTGGTATTCCATTCTGTGAATGTACCATAGTTTTTGATTCATTCACTTCGGTTGCTTCCAGCACTTGGCTATTGTAAATTGTGCTGCTATGCACATTGGGGTGCATAGGTTCTTTTCAATTAGTGTTTCAGGGTTCTTAGGATATAATCCCAGCAGTGGAATTGCTGGGTCAAAAGGCAGTTTCATTTTTTGTTTTCTAAGGAAATTCCATACTGTTTTCCACAGTAGCTGCACAGGTTTGCATTCCCATGAACAGTGCTCTAGGGTTCCCTTTTATCCACAACTTCTCCAACACTTATTGTTTGTTACTTTGTTTATGATGGCCATTCTGACTGGTGTGAAGTGGTATCTCCTTGTGGTGTTAATTTGCATCACTCTGATGGCTAGTGATGCTGAGCATCTTTCAAATGTCTCTAGGCCCTCTGTATGCCCTCCTTGGAGAAGTGTCTGTCCAGGCCTTTTGCCTATTTTTTAATTGGATTGTTTGTCTTCCTGGAGTGGAGTCATGTGAGTTCTTTGTATATTTTGGAGATCAAATTTTTGTGCAAGGCATTATTGGCAAATATGTTTTCCCATATAGTTGTTTCTCTTTTCATTTTAATGTTTTTCTTTTTAGCTATGCAGAAGCTTTTCATTTTGATGATGACCCATTTGTTTATTCTTTCCTTTATCACCCTTGCTCTAGGGGACATATTGGTAAAAATATTGGTGCATGGAATGTCTGAGATTGTCCTGTACATGTTCTCCTCTAGGACTTTTATAGCGACCCAACTTATATTTAAGTCTTTTATCCACCTTCAACTTATTTTTAACTTATTTTTGTGTATGGTGTAAGTTGGTGGTCAAGTTTCACTTTTTTTTTGCAAGTAGCTGTCCAGATCTCCCAACATTATTCATTGAAGAGGCTATTTTAACTCCATTTTATGCTTCTGCCCCCTTTTTAAAATATCAGTTGACCATAGAGACTTGGGTTTATTTTGGGTCACTCCGTTCTATTCCATCAGTCTATGTGTCTGTCTTATGCCAGTACCAGGCTGTTTTGATTACAGTGGCCTTGTAATACAGTTTGATATCAGGTATTGTGATCCTTTCTACGTTTTTCTTCTTTCTCAAAATTGCTGTACCTATTCAGGGTCATTTAAATTCAGGTTCCATATACATTTTTGATATGTTTGTTCTATAGCTGTGAAATATGTCATTGGTACTTTAATAGGGATTGTGTTGAATCTATAAATTGCTTTGGGTAGTATGGGCATTTTGATGATATTAAGTCTTCTAATCCATGAAGATGGTACATGCTTCCATTTGTTTGAGTCTTCCTTAATTTTTTCTTTAGCATTGTGTAGTTTTCTAAGTATAGGCCTTCTATCTCCTTGGTTAGGTTTATTCCTCGATACTTTATTTTTCTTATTGCTATATCAAATGAGATTTTTTCCTGATTGCTATTTGTTATTTTATTGTTCTATAAAAATGCCTTCAATTTCTGGATATTGACTTTGTATCCTGCTGTTTTGCTAAATTCACTTATTAGGTCAAGTAGTTTTTTGGTGGAGTCTATTGGATTTTCTGTGTGTACTATCATGTCATCTGCAAACAATGATAGTTTTGCTTCCCCCTTTCCAATTTGGATGCCTTTTATTTCTTCTTCTTGTCTGATTTCTATGGTTGGACTTCTAATTCTATGTTGAATAGGAGTAAAAGCAGACATATTTTTTTTTTGTTCCTGATCTTACTGGGAAAGCTCTAAGTTTTTGTCCATTGAATATGATGTTGGCTGTAGGTCTCCTGTATATAATTTTTGTTATGTTGAGGCATGTTCCCTCTATTCCCATTTTGCTGAGTGTTTTTATCATAAATTGGTGTTGTACCTTATCAAATGATTTTTCCACATCTATTGATATGATCATGTGATTTTTGTCTTTGCTTTTGTTTATGTGATGTATTACATTTACTGATTTGTGAATATTGAACCATTCTTGCCTCTCTGAGATGAAGCCCACTTGGTCATGGTGTATGATCTTTGTAATGTATTGTTGGATGCAGTTTGACAATATTTTGTTGAGGATTTTAGCGTCTATGTTCATCAGCAATATTGGCCTGAAGTTTTTTTTCTTTATTTTGTCTTTATCTGGTTTGGGGATTAGGATGATGCTGGCTTCATAAAAAGAGTTTGGGAGTCTTCCCTCTTCTTGGGTTTTCTGGAATACTCTGTGAAGGATATCATCCGTAAGTGCTTTGCAAAATTTTTCTGTGAAACCATCCTGTCCAGGGCTTTTATGTGCCAGAAATTTTTTGATTAATGCTTTAATATCATCAGCTATTATTGGTCAGTTCAGGCTTCCTGCTTCTTCTTCACTGAGTTTTGGAAGATTATATTTTTCTAGAAATTTGCCCATTTCACATAGATTTTCAAATTTCTTGGCATGTACTTTTTGTAGTAATTTCTTATAATGCTTTGTATTTCTGTGGTGTCAGCCATAATTTCTCCTCTTTCATTTCTGATTGTGTTTATTTGGGTCCTCTATCTTCTTTTCTTGATGAGTCTGTTTAAAGGTTTGTCAATTTTGTTTACATTTTCAAAGAAACAACTCCTGGGTTTGTTGATCCTTAGAATTGTGCTTTTAGACTCGAAGACATTTAATTCTGCTCTGACCTTGTTTATTTTCTTCCTTCTACTTGCTCTGGGCTGTCTTTGTTTTTGTTCCTCCAGTTCTTGTATGTGTAGATTTAGGTTGTTTATTTGAAATGTTTCTATCTTTTATAGAAAGAAATATGAACTTCCCACTCAGGACAGCCTTCACTGTATCCCATAAAGTTTTGGGTTGTTGTCAGTTCATTTTCATTTTTTTCCAGAAACGTTTTATTTATTCCATGATCTCATAATTAACTCATTCATTGTTTAAAGTATGCTATTCAATCTCCATGAGTTTGAGCGTTTTTTGAGTTATTCTTTGAGTTTGGTTTCTACTTTCAGACCCTTATGGTTGGAAAAAATGGTTGATATGATTTCAATTTGCTTGAATTTGTTGCAACTTGTTTTGTGTGGTCTATCTTTGAAAATGTTCCATATGCATTTGAAAAGAATGTGTATTTTGCTTTTTTAGGTTGAAGGGCTCTCTGTATATCAGTTAAGTTCATTTGATCTAGGGCATTGTTCAATGCCACAATATCTTTGTTGATATTTTGTTTTGAAGATCTGTCCATTTTTGACAGTGGTTGTTAAACTGACTATCCAAAATCATCCATTTTTGACAGTGGATATTCTTAAAGGGGTGTCAGAAACCCCTTCTATAATTGTGTTGCTGTCAATATCTTTCTTGAAGTCCTCCAAGATTTTCTTTATGTATTAGTGGGCTCCTATGTTAAATGTGTATATATTTACAATGCCTTTTTCTTCTTGATGGATTCTTTCCTTAAGTATTATGAAGTGATATTCTGAGTCTCTTTTTATTGCATGTGTTTTTGAAGCCTATTTTGTCTGATATGAGTATTGGTACCCCAGCTTTTTTTTTCCTGTCCATTTGCTTGGAATATTTGTTTTCAGCCCTTCAATTTCATTCTGTGTAGGTCTGTTGTCCTGAGGTGGGTCTCTTGTAAGGAGCATATGTGTGGGTCATGCTTTCTTACCCACTCAGCTATTCTATGTCTTTTGATTGGAGCATTTAATTGATTTATGTGCAAGGTTATTATTTATAAGTACATATTTGTTGCCATTTTTTCATACCCGTGTCTCTCTCTTTTTCTGTTTTTAAAAGTAGACCCTTTAGCAAGTCTTGCAGAGCTGGTTTGGAGGAGGTATATTCTTTGAGGCTTCTTTTGGTCTGGAAAAGTCCTCATTTGGCCTTCATTTTAATTGAGAGCCTTCCTGGGTAAAGTAGTCTTGGTTGTAGGCCTTTGATTTTTATTACTTGGAGTATTCCTTGCCAGTTTCTTCTGGCTTTGAGTGTTTCTATTGAGGAATCAGCTTCTAGTTTTATTGGGGCTCCCTTGCATGCTATTTCCTGTTTTTTCCCTTATTGCCTTTAAGATTCTGTGTTTGTCTTGGAATTTTGCCATTTTAATTATGATGTGTCTTGCAGTGGGCCTCTTTGGGTTTCTCTTGATTGGAACTCTCTGTGTTTCCTGGATTTGTGTGACTTTTTCTTTCATCAAATTAGGGAAGTTTTCCATCATTACTTTTTCAAACAGGTTTTCTATCCCTTGCTCTTCTTCTTCTCCTTCTGGTAATTCTATTATATTGATATTATATATTCATGTTGTCTTGCAGTTCCCATAACACCTCTTCATTGTTTCTGAGACTCTTTTCTTCTTGTCGCTCTCTCTGGGTGTTTATTTATGCCTTGTCCTCCAGTTAGCTCATTTGATCCTTTGCTTCATCTAGCCTGCTTTTGATTCCTTCTACTGGGTTCCTCAGTTCAGAAATTGTATTCTTCATTTCCTCTTGGCCCTTGTTGATAGTTTGTATATATTTTTTCACTTTGATACAGTTTGCAGTGAGTTCATTGTAGTTTCCCCATAGTTTTTGGTAATTTTCTGTGAGCTCTTTGAGCTTTCTTATAACCATTGCTTTGAACTGAATATCTGACAGTTGACTTGCCTCTAAATCATTTAGCCTTCTTTCTGAGGCTTTCTCCTTTCCTTTCATTTGGGGCTTGTTTCTTTGTCTTTCCTATTGTTTATGAGACTCTTCTTGTTAGCCTCTGCTTCTTATTTTTTTTAAGATTTTATTTATTTATCTTTAGAGGGGAAGGGAAGGAGAGAGGGAGAGAAACATCAATGTATGGTTACCTCTTGTGCGTCCCCTGCTGGGAACTGGCCTGCAACCCAGGCATGTGCCCTGACTGGGAATCCAACTGCTATCCTTTGGTTCACAGGCCAGCTCTCAATTCACTGAGCTACGCCACCCAGGGCTAGTCTCTGCTTCTTAAATTGATCTGTTCTGACTCCCTGAGTTTCTGGTGGAAACTTCTATGGTAGAAAATCTGTAATATTAAATGGTGTAGTCTCCTCTATTTCCTGAAATTGCAGGTCTTGGGCTGTTTTTTATGTGGCCTCTCTGGATATCTTTGGGTTTTGATTGTTATTGGTTGTTTCTTTGGTGGGTCCTTCCCTTCACCTGGTTAACAGAGAGTAACTCTGCCTACCACGTCTTATATTTTGTTGTGTAGGTGCAGACAGGTTGTGTTGAAGCTGGTTCTTTTGTCTTTCTGAGGTTTTGAGGCTTCTCCCTCACTATTGTTCAGTTGTTTGTTCTGGGTTATTTCTCCGCCATTTAATTGTAATGCCAGATTTGTCCTGTGTGGAGGTTAGTTCTGTTTCCACTCACTCCTTCACCTTCTCCTATTATTATCTGTTGGTGGTTCCTTAGTTGGTGGGTTCTCTTTTCCAGCAGGTATACTGGTGTTCAGAGCTCCCACCTACTCTTTTATGTGATCAGTTGGAGGAGGAAGGCAAAACATATTAAGACAGTGGGAGTGTATTCTATGGGACTTGAAGTACCATAGAGAAGAGATAGGCAATTCTTTGGATAAGCATAGTGTTAACTGTGATATTTCACTCAACTAGCCACTTTTTAGGCAGGGTAGAAAAGAGAGTGACCAGAGGGGAGAGGGGAGGGAATTTCAGGGAAAAGGGGGAAGGATTTACAGGAACTAGTATAAAGGACACATGAATAACAACTAAGGGGGATGGAAATGGGAGGGAGGTGGGGACCACTTGGGGGGGGTCAGATGGGATGGGAGTAAAAGACAGAATACTGTACTTGAACAATAATTAAATAAAAATTTTATTTTAAAAGAGATAAGACTCTTAATAGAGGGGGGGAAGAGTTGTGAGTTGGATCCAGAAAACAGTGAGCTTGTGGAGGGTCAGATTATGAGATACATTGTGATTAAAGGGTAGACAATAGGTGTAGCATATGAGAGAATAGAGTTAACCACAAAAGTAATAAAGTTCCGGAAGATAGTGAAATGGGCTAAGATCCAGGAGGGGTGCTGTGTGGTATTTACAATTGTATAGAACAACAATTATTTATAGTAGTAATGGAGCAACAATCATATGACAGAATCTATGCGATTTGAATAACAAGAATATTAAATATACAACCTAGAGTAGCGTGCTGTTGGAACACAAGTGAAGTGAAAGAAGGAAAACTAAAAATACCCTATGAAAGAGAGAACAAGAAAAACCAGTCAAACGATGCAATCAAACTGAGAAATAAAATGAACAAGACCAAGCAGAAAGAAGAGAAATAACAAATACTAATAAAATAAAGAAGTAAAAATAATGAAAATAATAATAATATAAATAAACACTAACTTGCAAGTTCTTTGGAATAGCATCGTGAAATTTGCCTCAGTTTCTCAGTTTTGGGAATGACCTCTCTTTGTGTCTGACTCTGGCCTTTTCACAGCTTCAGGTCTTATTGTCTCACTTATGAGAAAAAAAAGTAGAGAGTAAAAAAAGAAAGAAAGAAAACAAAAACCCTCCTGCTGGCTTTAAACCAGCCAAGTGAATTCTGCTGCTCTTCCAGGCTGCAGTGACTGAGGGGGTTGGGTTTTGCTTTTCTCCCTTCCTGTGGTTTTGCTTTGGTGGTTTTGCTCCTGTGGTTTTGCACTCTTCACAGTTGCTCAGCCTCCTGTTTAGTTCCTCAGTCTAGTGCTGGGCCCCCAGTGCTCTTCTGTGCTAGGCCTAGACCCTCAGCCCACCAGCTGCACTGTCCCTGAGGCATCCCTACTACAGGTTATTCACACACCACCTTCTTGCTCCTTGCTCTCCTAGATGCCAGGGACTCTCAAAGTCTCCTCAGGACAGTTCCGTTCCCCCATTGAGTCAAGTCATTCTAGGGACTGCTGACTCCCTGAGCCCCGCTACTCTCCTTTGCGGGGTGAGAGGTGCCTCCTCCTTCCTCTTAGCAAGCAATTTTGGCAACACAGGGCAGGAGCACAGTCGTGGCTGTGTGCTGGCAGGGGCATGTGCCACTGGAGCTGTGGGCATGAGCATGCGGCCTCTGCTGCTATAGTAGTGGAGGCAGGAGGCACATTCATGGCCGGGGGTGGGGTCGGGTAGGTGGCGGGCAGGTGCCCTCCCTGGCTGCAGCTAGGAGTTGGGTAGGGGCATGGCTGCAGTCCTAGGCAGGTGGGTCTGAGGCTGAGGCTGCAGTGGCTTCAGGGGCCCAGCCCCACATGGGCGGGGTTGGGGGTGGGGTGAGGGTAGCCCCTGTGGGAGAATTCCCTAAACAGCCACAGAGAGTCTTTTTCCCCTTCCTGTTTAAGCCTGCCACTCCAAATAAGTGCCCAGCCTCTTTCACAGCCCAACTTTCCAACCAGTCTGGTGACTATCCAATGTTTCTCCCTTATCTAGGTGTCCCAATTTCTCTGGTAATGAACCAGCTAGTGTCCAGAGTTTCAGCAGGTGCACACCAGCCCTGTGCATTTGCCAGGGATGTGCTTTGTCTATATTCCCTGCAGTGACTTCAAGCATCCAGGTCAATCCTGGTGCTGCTCAAACCTCCCTGTTTGGCAGGGGAGGGAGTTGTTTACCTGGCTCTCTTCCAAGAATCCTGTGCTCTAGGCCTGGGGCTACAGCCACCCTGGTCCCTATGCTGGTCCCAGGGAACTTATTGTCCCAAAGCACTCTCCTTACCATCTAATTTTTCAATGCCTTCTACAATTTTGGTCTCCAACCTTCATATATGCTGGGATACTACTGGCTATTCACTCTGTTCCTCAGAAGATTGGCTAGGTATTCCACCCATATGCAGGGGGAATGCTTTCCAGTTCCATCCATGATGTTGCAAAGGGTAGGAGCTCCTTCTTCCTTTCTGCTGCATAGAATTCCATTGTGTAAATGTACCATAGCTTTTTGATCCAGTCATTTACTGATGGGCATCTAAGTTGCTTCCAACTCTTGGCTATCATAAATTGTGCTGCTATGAACATCAGGGTGCATAGGTTCTTTTGGATTGGTGTTTCAGGGTTCTTAGGATATACTCCTAATAGTGGAATTGCTGGGCCAAAAGGCACGTTCATTTTTAGATTTCTTAGAAAATTCCATACTGTTTTCCATAGTGGTTGTACCAGTCTGCAATCCCACCAACAGTGAACCAGGGTCCCCTTTTCCTCACAACCTCTCCAGCACTTGTTTGTTTCTTTGTTTATGGTAGCCATTCTGACTGGTGTAAAGTGGTATCTCATTGTGGTTTTAATTTGCATCTCTGATAGCTAGCGATATTGATCATCTTTTCATGTGTCTCTGGATCCTCTGTATGTCCTCCTTGGAGAAATGTCTGTTCAAGTCCTTTGCCCATTTTTTTAATTGGGTTGCTCATCTTCTTTGAGTGGAGTTGAGTGAGTTCTTTGGATTTGTGTGACTTTATCTCTCCTCAACTTAGGAAAATTTTCCATTATTACTCTTTCAGGTAGGTTTTCTATCCTTTGTTCTTCTTGTCCTTCTGGTATTCCTATTATTTGGATATTATTATTTTTCATATTGTCTTGCATTTCTCTTAAACTCTCCTCATTTTTTCTAATTCTCTTTTCCATTACTTGGTCCGTTTGGGAGATTCTTTATACCCTGTCTTCGATCTCTCTTATGCGGTCTTCTGCCTCATCGATCCTACTCTTCATACCTTCTACTGTGTTCTTCAGTTCAGAAATTGTATTCTTCATTTCCTCTTGGCCTTTGCTGATGGTTTCTTTTCCTTTTTGATGTATAGTTTGTGGAGAATTCATTGTAGCTCCCCTGTAGTTTCTGGTAGCTCATTGTAAGCTCTTTGAATTTCCTGATAACCAGTGCTTTGAATTCAATATCTGATAGTTGACTTGCCTCTATTTCATCTAACATTCTTTCTGAGGCTTCCTCCTTTTCTTTCACTTGGGGATTGTTTCTTTGTCTTCCCATTGTTTGTGATGCTCTTCTTGTTGGCCTCAGCTTCTTAAATTGATCTGTTCTGGTTCCCTGTGTTTATGGTGTGAACTTCTGTGGTAGGATACCTGGGAAATTCAGTGGTGCATTCTCCTGTAGGTATCTTGGTGTTCTCCACTTCCACCTACTCCTCTGGTTGGTTTCCAGCTGGTCGAACTAGCTGCAGCAGCCTGAGGGGCTGTTAGTGTGGCCTTTCTCACACCTCAGTGAGCTCACCTGGTCTCACCAGTAGCCTCCCCAGATCCACACTGGTGCCGCTCTTCCTCGCCCCACTGAGAGCAGATTTTTACTTAGACTTTCCAGCCCTGGTCTGGTGTGAGGGCCCTCGCTCCCAGCCAGGCTTTCCTGGTCTCGAAGGCTTGCTCACGGACCTTTCTCAGTGCTGTGGCTGAACACATGGGGCAACTCACAATTCTCCCAAGCCTACAGCCACAGCCTGACTCCCAGCACTTCTCAGTCTGCGCCCCGCTGGTTAGTGAGGGAGCTGATGGCTGGCTCTCTTCCAGGGGCCCAGCCAGCAGCCCGAGACTCCAGGAGACTATTTGAGAGCTGGCTCAGGCTCTGCACCACAGGGAATGCATGGGCGACTCTCAGTTCTCCCAGGCCAGCAACCACAGCCTGACTCCACACGTTATCAGAGCTCTCTGGTTTGCTTCCAAATGCCCACTCCTCTCTCTGCCACTACTGGCAAATCGATCTCTCCTGGTGTTTTCCAATCTGCGGCCCAACCAGACAGGGAGGGTGCGGGTGACTTGTTCTCTCCCAGGATTGTTACCTGCCCTTGGCTCTCAGAGACTGGGGCAGCCCAGCCAGGGCCTTGGCTTGGCCAGGCAGAGGGCCTGCCACCGCCTCTGCACTGCTCCCTTGTACCTTGTTGATCTGCTGTTGTCTCCTCTCCTCAACCTCTGGTCATTCGGTGTCTGCTACACTCTCTGGAGTCCTGCCTTCTTATAT
Organism: Sturnira hondurensis; assembly: GCF_014824575.4. Lineage (NCBI taxonomy): Eukaryota > Metazoa > Chordata > Mammalia > Chiroptera > Phyllostomidae > Sturnira > Sturnira hondurensis. The sequence continues at coordinate 10,136,275 of NW_028094832.1, forward strand.
GCTGGGTTCCTGTTGGGTATCCACTACGCTCCTGATAACAGTTTTTTATCAGATATGTCTTCTGAGAATATTTTCTTTTAGTCTGTGGCTTTTCTTCTTCGTTCCTTGACATGATCTTTCATAGAACAAAGGTTTTTAATTTTAATGAAATATAGTTTATCCATAATTTATTTCATAGATCATATCTTTGATGTTTTATCTGAAAAGTTATTACCATACTGAGGTCATCTAGATTTTCTTGTATGTTATCTTTCAGGAATGCTGTAGTTTTTCATTTCACATTTAGGTCTATGATTCATTTTTAATTAACTTCTGTGAAGGATGTGTGGTTTGTGTCTAGATTTTTTTTTTTTTTCATATAGATGTCCAACTATTCCAGCACAATTGGTTGAAAAGGCTGTTTTTTTATTGTATTTTTTTATCTTTCAAAGATCAGTTATTATATTTACATATGCCTATTTCTGCACTTCCTATTTTGTTCCATGAACTATTTTTTTAAATATTTTTGGTCATTACCACACTATCTTGATTACTGTATTGTCTTAAAATCAGCTTGTGGCAGTCTTCCAACTTTGTTTCTTTCTTTCAATATTGTGTTAGCTGTTCTGGATCTTTTGCCTGTTTGTACAAACTTTAGAATCACTTTGTTGATATCTAAATGATAACTTGCCAAAATTTCTATTGCTATTTGGTTGAATCTATAGATCAAGTTGGAAAGAACTGACATTTTGATAATATTGAATCTTCTTATCCATGAACATGAAATAATTCTTCGTATTTAGTTGTGCTTTCATTTCATCCATTAGAGTTTTGTCATTTTCTTCATATAGATTTGTACACATTTTCTTAATTTATATCTAAGTATTTAATTCTTCGAGTGCTAATGTAAATAGTATTGTGTTTTTAATTTTAAAATCCACTTTAAACATATCAACTCATTACTTCTGGCCTCCAAAATTTCTGATGAGAATTTTTCTGGTAATCTTATTGAGAATCACTCATGTGACTAGTTGCATTTCGTTTGCTGCATTTAAGATTGTCTTTAGCTTTGGCTTTAAACAAGTTGATTATAGACTGTCCTTTTGTGGATTTGAATTATTCTGAAATGGAGTTAAATGAACTTCCTGGATGTTTATACTCTTGTATTTCAACAAATTTGGGAAGTTTTCAGACATTATTTCTTCAAACATTCTCTCTTCCCCTTTCTCTCTCTCGTCTCCTCTGGACTCTCATAATGTGTATGTTGGTCCACTTGATAATGTCCTATATATCCCTTAGGTTCTGTTCACTTTTTCTCTTTTATATTTCTGTTCTTCAGACTCAGTGTTGTTTTATCTTCAAGTTTACTGATTCCTTCCACTGTCTTTTCAAATCTGCCTCTGAATTTCTCTGATAAAAATTTTATTATAACTATTATGATTTTTAATGTCAGAATTTCTTTTATGTTTCTTTTCAGCTTTTGTGTTCCTTTACTAAAATTTTTATTTTGTTCACACATTGTTTTCTTGACTTTATCTACATCTTCCTTTAGTTATTTGGCATCTTTAAGAGTTCTTTTAAAGCCTTTATACGGGTAGATATACCATAAATTCTTTTTCAGGGATGTATTTTGTTGATGTTTTTAGATCTTTTGAATGGACCATACTTTCTATTTTCTTTGTATGCCTTCTGATTTTTTTGTTGTTGTTAAAAAAGGATACTCAGATCTAATAATGTGGTTGCTCTGGAAATCAGATACTACTGTCTCCCCAGTTTGTTCTTTTAATATTATTTTTCTTTTTTTTCCAAATTATAAATGTCTCTGTGCCAAAAGCCAGCCTAAGGTGCTAAGGTGTAAACTTAAGTTCTTTTCAGTTTCTTCCAATTTTTTTGCCTTTTCCTAGGCATGCATTCCAATTTTCTTTAGGCATGTAGTTGTTTTTCGATTTCTTAGCATTTAATATGTGGCAACTGAGGGGAAAAAGGAAATTTGCAATTTATTATTTTATTAGATTCAATTGTTAATAGATGTACATTTGTTACTATTGAATTGTCCATAGTTTTGGTCTTCTTTATCTTAAATAAGTCCCTTTAACATTTTATATATTAATGGTTTGGTGATGGTGAACTCCTTTAGTTTTTTCTTGTCTGGAAAGCTCTTTATCTGCCTTTCAATTCTAAATAATAGATTTGCTTGGGGGAGCAATTGCTCCCATCAGTAACCCATCAGTAGTTTTGAATTTCACAGTAGTTGCCCATCAGTAACCTAGATGCCCATCAGAGACACATGAAAAGAGGGGAGCAATTGCTCCCCCAAGCAAATCTATCAATCTATCAAGTGTAAGTCATCAAAAATGCCAGTTCTTGGGGGAGCAAATCTTGGCTGGCATTTGCTCTTTAAATCCCCTAAAAGTCACATCAGCAAGAGGAAGAGGGGTTTGAAACAGTGGAAGTAGGTACAATAACAATGACTAACTTTCTTTTTCTCTGGATATCTGTGATCCTAAGCATTAATTAGTAATCACAGCAAAGATCTGGAAAATTTGGAGGACAAGAATATTTTGTCCCCCCTGGCTCCCATAAGGTGTGTGCAAGCTGGTTCAGGAACATATGACCAGCTGCCTGCTATATGGCTGGGGGTGATGATTGGGTAGATGCTCCTGTGCTAAGAGTTAACATTGACCACATTTTTGTGATTTACTGATCTAATCCTTCACCTGGAATTTGTAAGTCTTTAATAGACTACAGAGACTTGAAATAAATAGTTATATCAGAAAGATATTTCCAGTGTAATTTTTTCAGGTAGTGAGACAGATTTCTGGTGATTTTTACTCAACCAACTTATACAATCCATTCACATTTAGTGTTAGTCTTTATATAGTTGGATTTACATCTGTTACTTTTACTTTTTAATATATCTTTTGTATATGTGCTTCTCTGTTTTTCCTCTAAAATTTTTCAGTCTTAACTGAATATCATCTAGTGTAACATTTAAATTTCTTGGGTCAAGATAGCAGCATAGGCAGGCATGGCTTGCCTGTTTGCACAATTACATCAAAATTACAACTAAAATATATTACAACTAAAATATGGCATGCTTTCAATAACCACTTGAAAGCATCAGAAATTCAGTTGAATAGAAAAGTGACAAGTGCAGAATTAAAGAAACCACATTCATCCAGGCTAAGCTGGCAAGCTGCTGCCATATCTGAGACTTCATCAACCTAGCTAATACTGTGTTGACCTGCCTTGGAGATCCCTAGAGACTCTTCCTCACCCAACTTATGGGCCCACCCAAGCTGTTTTTCCATATAAATTGCTGCTCTTGGCTTAAGTGCCACAGCTTCCTAAACCTTCTTAAAGAGGCAACAGCTGGCTTAGTGAGCCCTAGAACTGGCATTAGCAGCAGCCAGCCTAGATTTACAGCTTGGCTTCACCTGGAAATCTACAAGCCTGCCACAAGTAACAGCCATCTCAGATTGCTTTATAGCTCAGGCAGGTTGACCCCAGGCAAAATACAGGGGCTAAGCTTGACCTGCAAAACCCATAAAACCCCAGGGCCAGTGCACCTAGTGTACAGCTACAGACCATGTTGAAGCACCATCACCCTGCCCCTACACAACTGAAACTCCTTGGAGGGCAAATGTCATGGTAAGTGATCATAACCAATCCTTGCAGCTGACTGGCCTATGTAAATCCCTTTAAATAACCTGCCAACAGCAATCAAAGCAAAACTACAAGGGGAGGATGTATTCAGCTCACACAAAGGGTACACCTTGAGTACACAGCTTGGGTGAGAGGGGAGGCAATGCCACTGGACCCTACATGACACCTACTACACTAGGTCACATTACCAAAACACGCATTACCAAGACACAGACTCAAAGAAGCTCTACCTAATGCATAGAAACAGAGAGCCTGCCCAAATGAGGAAACAAAAGGAACATTAAAAAACAATAAAAACTCCTGAAATAGAGCTAAATGAAATGGAGATAAGCAATCTATTAGATTCAGAGTTCAAAACACTGGTTATAAGGATACTCAAGGAACTTAGTAAGGACCTCAGCAGCATAAAAAAAGGTCCGATCAGAAATGAAGGATACACTAATTTAAATAAAGAACAATTGACAGGAAAACAACAGTAGAGTGGATGAAGCCAAGAATCATCAATGATTTGGTACATAAGGAAGCAAAAAACAGCAACGCAGAACAACAATAAGAAAAAAGAATCCAGAGAGATGAGGAGAGTATAAGCAGACTCCAGGACAACTTCAGAAGATCAACTTTCACATCATGGGGGTGCCAGAAGGATAAGAGAAAGAACAAGACATTGGAAATCTATTTGAGAAAATAATGAAAGAAAACTTCCCTAATTTGGTAAAGAAAATAGATATGCAGGTTCAGGAAACACAGAGTCCTAAACAAGATGGGAACAAAGAGGCCCACAGCAAGACACACATCATAATTAAAATGCCTAAGTTTAAAGAAAAAGAGAGAATCTTAAAAGCAGCAAGGGAAAACAGCTATCTACAGTGGACTTTCTGTAAGACTATCATCTGATTTCTTAAAAGAAACTTTTCAGGCTAGAAGGGATTGGCAAGAAATATTAGAAGTCATGAAAAGCAGGGACCTACAGCCAAGATTGTGCTACCCAGGAAAACTATCATTTAGAATCTAGGGGAAGATATAGAGCTTCCCAGACAAGAAAAACCTGAAGGAGTTCATCATCACCAAACCATTATTATATAAAATGTTAAAGGGACTTATTTAATAAAAGAAGATAAAAACTATGAACAATAAAATGGCAAAAATACAAATGTATCAACAATTGAATCTAAAAAATAAACTAAGCCAACATGAAGAACAGAGACAGAATCATGGATACAGAGAGTATTTTGATGGTGGCCAGATGGGAGATGGGTATGGAGGGAGGGGTGAAGAGGTGAGGGGATTGAAAAGTACAAATAGGTAGTTACAGAATAGCCATGGGGAAGTAAAGTACAGTATAGGTAATGGAGTAGCCAAAGAACTTATATGCATGCTCATGGACATGAACTGGAAATGTAGTGACATCATTATTAATGGCAAAAGATTGAAGCTTATCCCCTAAAATCAGAATCAAGGGACAGTTTTTCCCTCTCAGCATTTTTATTAAATAGTACCAAAAACTCTAGAAAACAGTAAAAAAAAGAAATACAAATTTGAAAAGAAGAAATAGAACTTTCTCTCTTTGCAAGTAACATAACTGCCTATGTAGAAAATCCCAAGAAGTCTATAAAAATTGTTTTTACTTTTTATTATTGTTCAAATACAGTTCTCTGCCTTTCCCCTCATCCCTCCCCACTGGTCCCCACTATCCCCACTACCCCAACCCTCCCCACCTTCTTCCCCTGTTTCTAGCCCCCTTGTTATTGTCCATGTGTCCTTTATAATTGTTCCTGTAAACCCTTTGCTCTTTCCCTCCATTATCCCCTCCCCTCTCCTCTCTGGTCACTGTCAGCCTATTCTCAATTTTAATGTCTTTGGTTATATTTTGCTTGCTTGCTTGTTTTGTTGATTAGGTTCCTGTTAAAGGTGAGATCATATGGTATTAGTCCCTCACCACCTGGTTTATTTCACTCAGCATAATACTCTCCAGTTCCCTCTGTGCTGTCTCTAAGAATGGGAGCTCCTGCTTTCTTTCTGCTACATAGAATCCCATTGTGTAAATGTACCACAGTTTTTGGATCCATTCATTTACTGATGGGCACTAGGTTGCTTCCAGCATTTGGCTATTGTAAATTGTGCTGCTATAAACATTGAGGTACATAGGTTCTTTGGATTGCTGTTTCAGGATACTTCTCAGTATCCTGAAACAGCAATTGTCAGGAATTGCAGACAGGAATTGTCAGGTCAAAAGGCGGTTCTATTTTTAGTTTTCTGAGGAAATTCCATACTGTTTTCCGTAGTTGTTGTACCAGTCTGCAATCTCACCCATAGTGTATCAGGGTTCTCTTTTTCTCACAACCTCTCCAACACTTATTATTTGTTACCTTGTTTATGATGACCATTCTCACCGTTGTGAAGTGGTGTCTCATTGTGGTTTTAATTTTTAAAAATATCCTAGAACAAAAAAAAGGTAATTCAGCAAGGTCACTGGATAAAAGATGAACACACAACAACAATGGAATATCTACAGACTAACAATGAACATGTGAAAAGTGAAATTTAAAACAGCACCATTTACAATTACTCCAAAAGTAATAAAAATAGTTAAGAATAAACATAGTAAAAAAGGACAGAGCTGAACATTGAGTGTGACATAATTTTAATGAAAGAAATCAAAGGACATCGAAATAAATGGACAGACATAATGTGTAATTGACTGGAAGACTCAACATAGTAAAGATGTAACTTCTGTTTCACATAGTTCTATTAAAATCCCAGCATGCATTTTTATAGACATAGACAAACTTATTATAAAATTTATATAGAAAAGCAGAAGTCTTAGGATAGCTAAAACAATCTTGAAAATGAAGAATAAAGTGGGAACATACCATTCAAAGAGAATACACAGATGGCAAATAGCACATGAAAAGATGTTCAACATTATTAGCCTTCAGGGAAATGCTAATTTAAACCACAATGAGGTGTCACTCTATAAGAATGGCTAAAATAAAAAAATATGGCAATGCCAATTTCTGACAAGGATGCTGGTTGGAATGTAAAATCATGCAGCACTAAAAAAACTAGTCTGACATTTTCTTATGAAACTAAATGTTCAATTACCATATAACCCTGTAATTGCATTTATCTTGGAAAAATGAAGACTTGTGTTCACATAAAAGTTAGTACATGAATATTTATGGTAGTTTTATGCATATTACTCAGAAGCTACAAAGAAACCAACTGTCATTTAATGGGGAATGATTAAACATTCTGTAGCATGGAACATTCCTCAACACTGAAAATGAATAAATTATTGATACATGTAACAATTTGGTTTGGATGGATTCCCAGGGAATTATGTGTAAAAAAATCATTTCATGAAAGTTACAAGGTCTGCTTAGAAGGTATCCAGCCACTTAATATGAAATAAGCCACTTATATTAAAGAAGATACAAAATACAGGGAACATTGTACATAGGACAATGATGCCTCAGTCCCCTTCAAAGTAGACACCCTGGAACCTCACACAGTTTTCCCAATTGCCATCAGCTGCCCCATCATTTTTTCCTGAATCTCATTGAGAGTCTGAAATCTCTTCCCTTTCAAAGGTGATTTTAATTTTGGGAAAAGCCAGAAGTTGCAGAGTAGCAAATCTGGGCTGTAGGGGGGCTGAGTCACTTGGGTGTTTGGATGAAAACTGCACAAGATGTGATGCATGAGCAGATGCATTGTGATGAAGCTGCTAATCACCAGCTGCCCATAGCTGCACAGTCTTCTGAATCATCTGAATATTTTTTGTGGAGGAATGCTCAAGCTTAACACAATATTTAGTGCAGATTCATTGCTCTACTTGCTCGGTTATTTTGAGTGCAAAGGCCACACGGTACACATGCTCAATAGCATCTAACACACCCTGATGACTAGTACAGTGAAGTTGTCGTTGTTCATGCATATGCATTCTAGTCCACTCTTCTTGGCTCCAGGTTACATCAATGTGCAAACTGTTCTCATTATATTAACAATGGATGGGCTTTTTTAAGATAACATTTAAAAATGAAGTACAGATTACTGGTTGCTAAGGTCAAAGAAAAACTAGAAAGTGGTTTGCTATAAAAGGGCACAGGAGGTCCTCCTGGTGATTCAAACATTCTGTGCACTGTAAGTATAAATACTAATATCTTGGTTGTGATTTTATGCTATTATTTTTCAAAATGTTTACATTTGTGTAAACTGTGTAAACAGTACATAAGAGTGTTTTGTATTATTTATTACATTTGTATACAAGCCTACCTTTACAAAAGAATAAAAAGTTTAATGAAAAAGTAAATAAAAGAAAGAACCTCTTTCGGGGGGTGGTTATTTCTTCCAATTAGCGAGGAAGTTTTCCCCACATTCCTCTTTCAGTTACAGAGGCCTGTAGAAAGTCATCCTTGTATCCTTCTCAGGCTATCCTTGAGCATTTGGCCTCAGCTGGCACAGGTGATGGGACCTCACTGGTGGACATGATAGCCATGGAGATAGGACTACTGCATTATGTACACAAAGGATTCTTGTGATGGGGATGGGGCATTTTCACATCCACAATGAACATTGTGTGTTGGAATTAGAAGAGCATTGTGCTATAGAAAAGGACCTCAGAGATACTTTGGTATTTCCCATCAACAGGTGAAGAAACTGAGAAACAAAAGTCAATGAACTTGTCCAGAATGAAAGCAAATGGTATTGGCAAACTCAGAACTAAAATCTGTGTTCAGGATTCTTAAATCAATTTTCTCATTTCTAAACTATTTATAATCTACCTTAATATTTTTGCATTCTTCTTTTTCTATATCCTCCACATTCTTGTTATGCTTAGATATCTAGGAATCTGGAAAACCATCCCCTCATCTCTATATAGAGATGTTTAAAATGTTTATCCTACCCATGTTTAAAATTCTGTCCAGTTTTATTGCCCCTGAAACTTTCCTTGATCATCTTACTGTGATACCCATCCTTCTTCCCATTGTATTTTCATCAATTATGAGGATCCATTTTGTTGTAATTTTCATATATATGTTTTATAGATGATACAGACTGTAATTTTTAAACACATGGCATAATACATTGTAAATTGTTTAGAGATGCATAGAATAATTAAACTGTTTTCAAAGATTATATATATGCCCTGTTCTCTTTAATATTCTTTTCCATGTCTCCACCTGCTTTTCTTATTTTTCAAGTTAAGTAAATTTTACTTTTTCTTGCATTGCTATCTACCACCAACTTTGAAGTCACTTAGGAATCCACTGATTCTATTTTCTATGCATGATCTAGGTCACCAGTGATAAGGAACATGAATGAAACCACTTGGTAGACTGCTGTGTACTCCTGGGGTCCCTGTGATCCTAATTCATCCTTTGGTCATCTAGGATGAGCTATAATCAGCCTGGAAACTTCTTTGATGTATACTGCTTTAAAGGAAAAAGTAAGGAATACTTCCTGAATATATGCAGGGAGTGTGTTAAGTAATCTTTATATGAAAATGTTCTTAGTAAGTACTCCTTGGCTACAAATTCAAACTCCGATGAACTTATAAAAAAGTGGAATAATAGGATATTAAAACAGGATAATTCATTTTCTCTGGTGTGATATTTTCACACTTTGATGAAGTGTGGATCCTAGAAACATTACCTTTTACTTTCAAAATGATTTACAATAGATTTTTGAGTTTATCATAACAAAAATAGTAACAAATAAGACTAAAGATAAATGCATTTTTAAATTACTCTGGCAGATGGAGTGAAAAGATGGGATTTCACATTTTCTCACCTACCTCCTTTCTCCTCACTCCTACTTCTCATACATAGATATTCATAGACATTTAGCAGAATGATAACACACATACAAGGCTCTCTTTCTATTTCAAGTAATGCCATCTGTTCAAAATTTGTGGAGATAGGGGTATTTTCAAAATGAAACTTATTCTTGCTTTCATGAGCCAGGAAGACAGAGCTTTGTATGACTGCTTAATACAACCAAACTTAATTTATTGGAAGCAAAGATGTGCACACATAAATTCATAGGCAAACTTTCTTGTGGCCCTTTTAATGAACTCCTCTCCACGTTTCCCCATGTCCAGTGTCTGTCAACAGCTACTCTGTTTTCTATTCCAACTTTTTTTTTTTAGAATACTATGTAAGTGGAATCCTATAGCATGTAGGCTTGATATAATGAACTTGAGATTCACTCTTTGAGTTGTGTGTATCAGTAGTTTGTTCTTTTCAGAGCTGAGTAGCATTTTTTTTTGTATGGATGTACACAGTTCATTCTGTAGTTTAAAGGCATTTCCACTGCTTCCAGCTTTTGGCAAGGTGAATACAGCTGCTACAAACATGTGCATAGAGGTTTTGAGTAAACATATTTTCATTTCTTTTGGAAAAATATTTAAGAATGGTTTTGCTAGGTCATACTGAAAGTGTATTTTTGACTTTATAAGAAACCATCAAGCTGTTTTCCAAAGAGCTGTACCATTTTGCACTCACACCAGAAATGCATAAGAGTTTCAGTTGTTTCATGTACTTTTTTCAATATGTGCAATATTGGTAGTGTCTGTTTTATTTTAGTTTTGCCATTGTAGAAAGTATATGGTGATATTTTATTGTTTATTATTTGCATAGTCTTTTCTGTATTTATTTGACATCCATATATCTTCTTTGATTAAGTGTCTCTTCAAATGTTTTATATCAAAATTGCATAGTTTGATTGTTTTCATATTACAATTTTGAGTTAGTTGTTACATGTTCTATTATGTCTTTTATTAGACATATGAGTATATTCTGTAAAAGCTTTTGCTTAGTCTATGAAGTATTTTTATAATGTTCTTAACAATGTCCTACAAGGAAAAAAGGTTTAAATTTAGACTAAGTCCAACTTATCTTTTTCTTTTCTAAATCATATTTCTGAGAAATCTTTGCCCAACCCAAGATCAAAAATATTTTCTCTTTGTTTCTTTTAGAAGTGTTATTGTTATAGGGTATACATTTATGTCTACAGTCCACTTTAAGTTAACATTATATAAGGTAAGTTTTACACTGTTGTTATTTAAAAAATTATTTTAGCTATTCCGATTCATTTCTCTTTTATATGAATTTTAGAATAAGCTAATTTATTCTGTAAGTTTCTAGTGGGATTTTATTCTTTTGTGCAATCTATAGTTCAATTTGACATAATTGAATCTCAACAATATTGAGCCTTCCAGTCCTTTGATTTCTTTCTTCAGTTTTTTGTAGTTTTTAGCCTACATATCTAGCAAATATTTAGTTAGATTTATATCTAAGTGCTTATTTCCCTTTGTGCTGTTGGTAATGGGACTTTTAAAAATTAAACATTTATTACTAGAGAATAAAATATAATTGATTTTTATAGATTGAGACTATTTGACAGCTTTTTATCATTGATGCATGTTGAATTCAGTCATGCATTTCTATATGTATTCAGATGATATGTTTCTCCTTCTTTAGTCTGTAGATATGGTCACTAAAATAAAATTTTTCATTGTTAAACATGCCTTGCACTTGAGGTATAAATTTTTTCAAAACATATTACCATTTTTTGCATTGTTAGTTTTTTAAAGTATATGTTATTGATTATGCTATTACATTTATCTCAATTTTTTTCTCCTCTTTATCACCCTCTTCCCTGTACCCCCCCCCCCCTTAGTTCATGTCCATGAGTTGTACATAAAAGTTCTTTGGCTTTTCCATTTCCTGTACTATTCTTAACCTCTTATATTTTATGCCTATCAATTATGCTTCTTATTCCCTGTACATTTCCCCCCCATTCCCTTCTTTCTTCACTGATAACCCTCCATGTGATCTCCATTCCTGTGAGTCTGTTCCTGTTGTAGTTGTTTACTTAGTTTATTTTTGTTTTTGTTTTTCAAGTTCAGTTGTTGATAGTGTGAGTTCGTTGTCATTTTACTGTTCATAGTCTTGATCTTCTTCTTTTCCTTAGATAAATCTCTTTAACATTTCATATAATAAGGGCTTGGTGATGACAAACTCCTTTAAATTTACCTTATCTGGGAAGCACTTTATTGGCCCTTCTATTGTAAATGCTAGCTTTGCTAGAAAGAGTCATCTTGGATGTAGGTCCTTGCCTTTCATGACTTTGAATACGTCTTTCGAGCCCCTTCTTGCCTGTAAGGTTTCTTTTGAAAAATCAGGTGATAGTCTTGTGGGAACTTTTTTGTAGGTAACTGTCTCCTTTCCTGTTGTTGCTTTTAAGATTCTCTCCTCATCTTTAATCTTGGGTAGCTTAAAGATGATGTGTCTTAGTGCATTTCTTCTCGGATCCAATTTCTTTGGGAATCTCTGCTATTATTGGATTTCCTGGAAGTCTATTTCTTTTGTCAGATTAGTGAAGTTTTTCTTTCTTATTTTTCAAATAGGTTTTTAATTTCTTGCTCTTCCTATTCTCCTTCTGGCACCCCTATGATTCAGATGTTTAATGTTTCAAGCTGTCCCAGTGGTTTCTAAGCCTCTCTCTCTCTCTCTCTCTTTTTTTTTTGAAGTCTTGTTTCTTCATTCTGTTCCTGTTGGATGCTTACTTTTTCCTTTTGATCCAAATCACTGATTTGAGTCCTAGTTTCCTTCCCTTCACTGTTGGTTCACTGTATATTTTGCTTTATTTTACTTTGCATAGCTTTCATTTCTTCCTTCATTTTACAACTGATTTCAATCATTTTTGTGACCATCCTGATTACCAGTGTTTTGAACTGTGCATCTGATAGGCTGTCTTGTATCCTCTTTGCTTGGTTGTTTTTCTGAAGTTTTGATCTGTTCTCTCATTTGGGCCTTATTTTTTTTTTGTCTCAGTACAGCTGTTATATTGTAAGGGTTGGAGCCTTAGGTACTCACCAGGAAAGGGTGACCCACTTCCCTGCATTGTGCTGTTGTCTGTGGGGAAGGGGTCATAGAGGGGAAAATGCTGCTTGCTTGGCTCTCAACCCAGTATCCATCACTTCTCACACTTCCCACAAGTGAATTGTGCCCTTTCAGGTGCTGATTCCCAGGTGTTTGAGCTTGTGTACATTCTAGGACCCCATGGGCTTCTCCAAAGGACTCTTCTATGAGGCTGGGAATTTTTCCTGCCTTCATAACCCTAATAGAATTTTACAGGCAGAGGTTTTGAGTCTTTAGTTTCCTGTGCTGAAACCCTGGATTTTGTGGTCTGTCACTTCCAAGTTGTTCCTCCTGACTTATCCACATGCAGATGTGGAAGCACCCCATCCACCAGTTGCCACCTTGCTGTGTGTGCACTCTGCCCAGGTGTCTGTCTGCACCCCTCCTACCAGTTTGGATGAATGTTTATTTCCTTGATTGTCAGAGTTCCATGCAGTTTTATTTTCTGGCAGTTTTAGTTCTTTTTTATTTTTAAATTGGTTGTTTTCCTTCTTTTGACTGTGTGAGGAAATGAAGTGTTTCCATCCACACCTCCATCTTGGCCAGAACTCTGTGTATTGTTAATTTTATTTTGCTTTTTATCTATATTTATGAAAGCTATTAGCTTGTATTTTTCTTATCATTTCTTTGTCTGATTTTGGTATCACGGTAATATTGTCTTCTCTAAATGATTTGAGATATGTTCTCTTTATTTATTTATTGTTAATATTTATTTCTTAAATGTTTTGTACAATTTGCCAGTGAAGTCATACTGGCATAGAATTTGTTTGTTGAAAAGTTTCTGACAATGAATTCAATTTTTAAAAAATATTTTATCTGTTTTCCCTGGCTGGTGTAGCTCAGTGGATTGAGCACAGGCCTGTTGAAGCAAAGGTTCACTGGTTTGATTCCCAGTCAGGGCACATGCCTGGGTTGCAGGCCAGGTACCCAGTAGGGGAAGCATGAGAGGCAAAGACACATTGGTGTTTTTCTCCCTCTGTTTCTCTTTCCCTTCCCCTCTCTCTAAAAATAAATAAATAAAATATTTCAAAAAATTTAAAAAATATATATTTTATTTATTTATCTTTAGAGGGGGAGGGAAGGAGAGAAATATCAATGTATGGTTGCCTCTTGTGAGTCCCCTGCTGGGAACTGGCCTGCAACCCAGGCATGTGCCCTGACTGGGAATTGAACCACGATCGTGTGGTTTGCAGGCCCGCACTCAATCCACTGAGCTACACCAGCCAGGGCATGAATTCAATTTTTTAAATAAATGAAAGCAATGCAGGTTATCAATTTTTTCTTGAATTACCTTTGGTGGTAGATAACTTTAAATAACATTGTTTATTTCATCCCAATTGTTAAATTTGGAAGTGCAAGATTATTCTTGATATAGTCCTATTATTTAATTGTCTGTAGATTTGCAGTGCTGTTTCTGCTTTTATCCTTATATTGAAGATTTCTCTCCCTACCCTGACTCTTTCCAAAGTTCTGACTAGATTTTTATCAATTTTGTTCATCTTTTCAAAGAATTAGCTATTGGTATTATTGATTGCCATTATCTATGTTTTCAATTTTGCTATTTCTGCTGTTTTGTTCCCCACTTCTGCTTATCCAGCATTAATTTAATTTATTTTTCTATTTGCTTTTTGATGGAGGTATATATCAGTTATTTAAGACCTTTATACCTTTCTAATTTAAGTATTTAATGCTATTAAACCTGTCATAAAGATTAATGCTATTAAACTTTCAACATGTCCAAGTTTGCATTAGCACTACGTAACAAATAGGTTGTATTTTCACTTTTATTTGAGCATATTTTCTAATTTCCTTTGTTTCCTTTTTGACCTCTGTGTTGTTCAGATGTGTAATTTTTAATTTGTAAATATTTGTGTATTTTTTAAAAATATTACTCCCTTTTAAGCTTTCTTATGGCCTAAGAATCGTATTTGTATGATTCTAATACTTTAAAATTTGTTGAAGTCTGTTTCACGCCCATAATATGGTACATTGTAGAGAATGCTATGTGCCTTGAAAATGATGTATATTCAGTTGTTAATTAAAATGCACTATTGATCCAGTTAGAGATGGTATTGTTCAATTTTTCTGTATTCTTATTCATTTTCTATATATTTGCTTGATCTATTATTGGAAGAGAATATATGAGATTTCCAAATATTTCCAAATATATGTACTCGGAATAATATCTCTATTGCATTAATCTCTATTAAAAAGTCATGCCTATTTTATCCTTCACAATTTCCTTGTATAGAATTCTACTTTGTGTGATATTAATATAATTACCTTTACTTTGATTAACATTTGCACTATATATATTTTCCTATCACTTTATAGTTAATCTGCTCTCCTCTTACTAAAACTGCATTGTTGTAATCAAGAAAATGAAAAGGTAACCTATAAAATGGGAGAAAATATTTTCAAACCATATATATGATAAGGGGTTAATATCCAAATATATAAGAAAATTATACAACTCCATACCAAAACAAATAATGAAAAAATCCAAATTAAAAAATAAGCAAAGCACATGAATAAGTATGAAGGACACATGGACAATAACTAAGACAGGGGGCGGAGATGGGAGGGGGGTGGGGAGCACTGGGGGGGTGCAGGGCTGGGAATACAAGAACGAAAACTGTACTTGAACAAAAGTTAAATAAAAAAAATAAAAAATAAGCAAAGGACTTAAATAGATAGTTTTCCAAAGAAGACATACAAGTGAACAACAGATATATGAAAAGGTGCTCAACATCACTAATTATCAAAGAAATGTGAATCAAAACCATGTGATAATACCTCACGTGTCAGATTGGCAATTGTCAAAGAAGACAAAAGTTAGTAAGTGTTGGGAAGACATGACAAAAAAAAAACCCTTCTGCATTGTTGGTATGAATGTAAAATTATAAAGTCCCTGTGGAAAACAGTGTGGGGATTCCTCAAAAAATTTAAAACAGAACTACTATATGATCTAGCAATCGCATTTCTTAGTATATATCCAAAAGACATAAAATCACTACCCTAAAGAGAAAACTTCACATCCATGTTCATTGTAGCATTATTAACAAAAGTCAAGACATGAAAACAACCTAAGTGTTTATCAATAAGTGTTATATTACTCAGCCAAGAAAAGGAAGGAAAATCTGTCATTCGTGACAACATAGATGAATCTTAACACCTTAATGCTAAGTGAAATAAGTCAGACAGAGAATGACAAACACCGTATGTTCTCACATCTATGTAACATTTTAAAAAGCTGAATTCAGAGAAATGGAGAGTAGAGTGGTTATTTCCAGGATTGGAGTAAGCAGAAGGTGAGATATTGGTCAAAGTTTATGAACTTTTAGCTATAATATAAATAAATTCTGAAGATATAATGTTCAAAGTGTTGACTATAGTGGAGAGTTTTTAAGAGAATAGGTCTTAAACATTATTCTCACATAAAAATGATAATTATATAAGGGGATGTATTTATTAACTAACTTTATTGTGGTAACTGCTTCAAAATGTAGATGTGTGTCAAATCATCACATTGTGCACTTTAAATGTATATGTTATATGTCAGTATCTCAAAGTATCAAGAAAATAAAAAAATTATATGCACTTACAGAGTAAATTCTTTAAAATAAGAGCAATTCAGAATGTCAAAGTTGCCCTGACTGGTGTGGTTCAGTGGGTTGGGTGTCCTACAGACCAAATGGTCACAGGTTCCATTCTGGTCAAGGCACATGGCTGGGTTGCAGGTTCAGTCCATCCCAGTTGGGGATGTGTGAGAGGCAACCCATGGATGTTTCTCCTCTACATCAGTGTTTCTCTCCCTCTTCCTCCCTCCCTTCACATCTCTCTAAAAATAAATAAAATTGTTTAAAAAGTAACCCATCTACCATATGAATATTGTTTTACATGTGCAATCAGAATAATTTAGAAAAACAAAAGAAAAATAACCAGATTCTCAGTATTCAGTTTAAAAAATCACTCATTGTTGGGTATATTTTGCCTACTATTAATTGGTTCAGGAATTCTGACTTTTAAAAATGGGCTTTCAAATAGTATTTTATAACTTAGGTTTATTTTTCTTTTCTTAATGAGAAGATTCATTTTTATACCATGTAATGCCACCAAGGATGAAGGTGCACCCTTCCACAATGAGAACAGGAGCACTTGCCAAATGTGCTGCACCTGGCCAAGTCTCACACAGTGTGGAAGTTAAAAGGATGAGACAGAGCAATGTGAGTAGAAAAACTGGGACATCTCCTAGAATAAATACCACAGAGTAGAAGAAAGGGTGAAGGAAAAATGAGAAATCCTGCAGATAAGTCATGTTTTAATTTTGTGTTTTGGCCCATCTGTAAAAATGACTTGAGGTGTAATGAAGAGGAAAGGAATCGGAATAGACCCAAACATGTGTGTTGCACTTCAGAATCAGCAAAGTAGAAAAGCAAACACTCAGTCAGCCTAAATCATCTTACAGGGGTAGGGATGTTGAAATCCCTTGGGCTTCTCTCTCATAGAGAGAAAAATGAACTGAGCATAGCAGAACTGAAGCTGCCACCTCGTCAAATAGTGTTGTCTCTTCATGCCCCCATATACTCCCATGTGCTGTGCCGGATCAGACACCCTGCAGAGAATGGTCCAGGTGACAACAGAAAGCAGGATGTGAGATGGCCCATGTGGAAACAAGAGGAAAGGAACATAAGGTGTAAAATACATGATGAATATTACTCTGGACTAACCATTGTACATGTAAGTTTCAAAAAAAAAGTATTTATTCATCCTCTTGAGGCAGGTTAATGAGCTTTGTGTGAAAAAAAACATAAAATCAAAGAAGTCTCCCATTGCAAGGTAGCATAGAAGTTAGCAAAAAAAATAGAAAACAAAACATTTTAGTTTTATGAGAGTTTCATTGAAGACCCCATGGGGGTGGTGAGAAGAGGCTCAGGTGAATGGCTAGCAGAAAATGGAAAAGGGAAATAACAGAGAACAAGCACATGGGAGAGCTGATTGCTACAAAAGCCTGGCAAGGGAAAACGAACCCCACATGATAGGATTTTCTGAGGAGAATAGAATAAGGAGAAAGAAAAAATATATACATATACTTTATATATTAATATAATATATATTAATATATCGAGAAAGAAAAAAGTGTATATATAAATATATAAAATCAATTAAATGTATATATAAATATATAAAAGTGTATATATAAATATATAAAATATATAAAGTATATGCATATACTTTTTCTTTCTCCTTATTCTATTCATATATATACATATATATATACATTTATATATATACACACATATATATACATATATATATATATATATATATATATATATATACACACACACACACACACACACACACACACATTCTTTTCACCATGGCCATGTGGCTGAATTTATTAGAACATTGTTCCATGCACTGATTTGTGGATTTCTGTTCAGAACACATACTTAGGTTACAGGTTCCATCCCTGGTCTAGACACTTATGAGAAGTAACAAATCAATGTTTCTGTCTCTCTTTCTCTCTATCTCTATTATCTATCTCTATCTCTATCTATCTATGCCCCTCCCCCTTCCTTTTTCTCTAAAATCAAGTCATTGATTATACCACATATATTATATATATTCATTTTTTAAAGATAAAACATAATTTTCTTAGGTAGAAGATCACTTTGTATGAATATGTGAAAAGTACATAATGGTTTAGATAATCAACATCAAGTCATCTTCTAACAAGTTTACTGAACTGAAAGAATCAAGAAACTTATATAATTTTACTAACCAATGTTGCCCCAATAAATCTAATTAAAATAAAGAAAGAAATACCAGAATCCTTTTGTTTTTTCACTAAACTCAGTCATCTACAAGGGAAAAATAGTCGATCTCAAACTTTTCCACAAAATTCCTTGATAGTAAAAAGAGAGCAGTAGTACTATCTATGAAGAATAGAGCCAAGGGTGTTGGGTGCCTGGGGGAGAATACATAATGCAAGAATATATTTTACTTCTCTTCTTTTTTATTGAATTTATTGGGCACTAGTTAACAAAATTATTCAGGTTTTAGGTGCAGTCCTATATTTGAGTGCTCTAACTTCAGTCCTGTGCCATACCCCTATTCTCCACCACTCCCAGTGTCCTCATGTTCCTACATCCCTCTTCCCGGTTTCTTCAGAGAATCAACCTTCCATTGTCTTGCCCAATTCTAACAATGCTGTTGGTTGG
Source organism: Sturnira hondurensis (assembly GCF_014824575.4). Classification (NCBI taxonomy): domain Eukaryota; kingdom Metazoa; phylum Chordata; class Mammalia; order Chiroptera; family Phyllostomidae; genus Sturnira; species Sturnira hondurensis. The sequence continues at coordinate 10,155,071 of NW_028094832.1, forward strand.
GATATAGTCAACAGACAGAGCATCGAATCCTGATACTTGAGCACTCCCCAAAGAATCAACTCCCTCTCAGCTCTAGAGTGAATTCTAAAAGGTGGAGCATAAGTTCTTATTTAGTCTTCTAATATTTTACTCTTAAATATGTAAAGATATTTAGGACAGCCTTCTGTCTGTGGTTTGGTTCCCTAGAAAATAGATCTGAGTGCAGAGAGTTCATCACAGAGTATCCTTGGGATAGACAACTACAGAAAGGGGAGTGGGGAAGAAGTAAGGAAGGAAAAGAAGGGAAAGGTTATACAAGAAGGGAAGAAAATGAAGTTGGGCATGAAGAAAAATAAGATATCAATACATGGCAAGAGCACTTGGCTGATCCCATTGGAACCTCTGAAGCTGGGAGGATCCTTTGGAGTGTCCCATATAGAGGCTAGGGGGCCAGACATCCAGCCTCCATATTCTGCAGTCACTGGAGGTCAGCTAACCCAGAGCATAACCTTGAGTAAATGCCATTGTAGTTGAGGGCAGTTCTCAAGAATATCCCTTCCAATAACCAGTCTAAAAGGAAATGCGTGCCTCCATCTGGGTAGTGCAGTGCAGCACCCACTATATTTTTCAAGATAAACAGATATACTCAAATGAACAATAAAACCTAACCTATAAGCAACACAGACAATGCAGGAAATGGCAGAAAATGTTGCTAGGCCCAGAACAATTAAATTATACTTTCTTTCATCTTGAGACTGCTAGAGTGTTGGTTTAGCTTTCCATGCCATGCTGGCTATTTCTCCAGGCTGTTTGGGTTCTGGTCCCACCTCCAGCTTCAGAAAATTGTTTCTTTTTTAGATCCTGGATCCTGTTCCAGGGAGCCTTTCTCATCTTCATGGTAGAATTTCCTGCTGGAGCTCTGCTCCACCAAATTCTTCAGTTTGTCATTGTAAACCTGTCTTCTATTATTATTTAGTGGCCTTTACAATATTTCCCCTTTAAAGATTTTTAGAGAACTCTATTTTAATCATATAAATTGTTTCAGGTAACTAATGAATTTATGTGCTATCTATTGTTGGTTTTCCAATGGTATGATCTTTGTTCTGTTCAATTCCTATTGGACATCAATACACTGACCTGTGTGGAAATTCTACTAAATAAGAGCTAGATGTTAGACTTTTTCTCCAAAATAGTTAAATTTTAAAGGAATTTTAAATATTCTCTTACTGATATATGATAATAATCAGTATTCATTTGCACACAGATTGTTTCATTTTGAATCTTGGAATTACCAGATGTTGTTATGTTACTACTGGTATAAAAGATTTTTTAGATGTGGCTTGAGATAAAAACAGTACTATTACATTCCAGGAGTGTTCAAAGAACTTTATATAGATTAGCCTATTTAATCTTTGGATGAACCCTACTTCACAGGCATTATTATTGCTCTATGTTATGGGTGGTTAAACTGAGGCACTAGAGATAGCTAGGTTATATTGGGTAAGATAACCTCTTACCCAAGGTTGAGATAGCTTGGGTGCCAGGATTTGAATGGAGTGTGGCTCCAGAGCCTTCCTCCTCACCACTCCACTGTACTGCCTCTCCAGCTCACACTCATCACAAATATCCACACATATTGTTCATTCCACACATTTTTTGGACATTTTTTTCTTTCTATGCTTAAAACCTTCCTCAACTTATACTTGAAATAAATGTTTTACCCATATGCATAAACATATTTTTACATGTATTCCAAAATTTCTTCATATATTCTTAACTCTGAGTTTGGGATAATAATGGATAGATACAGATAACTGGAACAACTCCTCAGAGTCAGACTTGCTATCAACAATCAAAAACCTTGTGAATCTCCAAATTGCTATGTCAAAACACATTATCCTTTTGAATAGAACATACAGTTGATGCCTCTTCACCTCAGAGGCATCCACTGATTAAAGGCAGCAAAATAAATCTTTCAGAAAACTAAGCCAAAGCACATTCTTAATCCCAGTCCATAGCCAAGAACTAAACACCTGTGGTGACCTTCAACCTCCTGAGCAAATATGAGGAAGGGGCCTACATTGGACTTCTGGAGCAGTTGGAACAGTGTCACCTCTAAGGATTATCATATCTTGGAGGACTAGGCTCACCACCCTTCAGTTTGAGACCAAAGCCAGTTTCTGCAAAGACAATGTGTCACACATGATTCTTTATTTCAGTGGCCAGGCATGAAGTAAGCAGGGAAGGAGTCACAGTTAAATCTTTGGAAGACAGCTTCCAGTCAATTATCCTTTTGGGTTCCAGTGGGCACTTCACCTGTGCTCAATTACAACAAACACTGGTGGCATTCTGACCTTTTGTGCCAGGCCTGCAGAAGTTGGAATTCTGCAAACAAGAGTTTCCATATGTTGAGAGTGTAGGGTTCATGACATTGTCTTTCCTATAAGTCAGCCTGCTCCAGTCATCTTATCTGGGCCTTAAGAACAAAAAGCACTGAGCTGCTGTACAACCACCCATCCTACAGGTGACACCAGCCCGAGAAATAACAGGGATCCAACACAGGTGACTATGCTCTTCACTCAGATTTTGTTAATGCAGGTTCACTCAAGTTTTTATTTTTTTTATTTTTTATTTTTTATTTAAATATTTTATTTATTTATCTTTAGAGGGGAAGGGAAGGAGACAGGAAGGAAATGTCAATGTATGGTTGCTTCTGGTGCATCCCCTGCAGGGAACTGGCCCCTGCGGGAAACTGGCCTGCAACCCAAGCATGTGCCCTGACTGGGAATAGACCCGTGATTGTCTGGTTCGCAGGCCTGCACTCAATCCACTGAGCTACACCAGCCAGGGCCGACTCAGGTTTTATTAATGCAAATTTAATCCAAATCTATACTAACTTAATAACAATACTAATCACTCAGATAGACTCAGTAATAACATCACATGAGAGAATTGAAGAATAATGAACCTGAGTCCCAGAGTCTGAGTCTGAGGGTCTGGGAGGCAGCACTGTGGGCAAGGGAGCCATCAGCATCTTGCAAAGAAGGATCTCCAGAACTAGGTAGGTAGCAGGGGAGATGGAATCCTCAGTCCAGCAGAGCAGAGCCTCCAGCAGCTGATGCCAAGGGAGAATGGCATGGTGTGAAACAGCACTGTGGTGTATGAAGCTCAGATGTCTCAGCAGTGGCCTGGAACCTGCCTCAGTTATACCTTGAAAGTGGTGTGCTCCACCCTTCTGGGTCCTTTGATAAGTGCCTTAGCATCCCTGATGGCAAGTGAGGAATTTACTCAGAAGTCTATCTATGGGTGATCCCACTCTGCAGATGTGGCTGTTCTGATCACATGTGCAGATACCACAGGTGTATTTTCTTGCCAGATGTGTCTAGTGTGACTTAGATAGTTTCCCACTTGAACCAAAGTTTCATGGTTGACTAGAAGCTATCTTGGTTGACATGAGTGACTTCATTTTGTTTTATATATTTTATTCTATCATGATCAAAACAATGCCATTTTATTGGTCCTGCTCTCCACACCATGTGACCTTGGGCAAGTTGAGTCAATTGCCAATGCCACATAGACTTCTCTCCATCAACAGTTTTTAAATTAGTGACACCTCTCATTGGTCTTGTTGATCCTTCTTACCAAGCAGGAGTACTTCAATGCTTGGTCATATCTCCAGTGGTGGTAAACCTAGGTTCTCACTGGGACTCAACAGAAAGAAAAGAGGAGGGACTGTGTCATGATTTAAAATAAACATCAGGGGTTTCCAAGAGTTATTTCATGATTATATACATAATAGAACTGGCTCAAATTCAATGATATAATATGGATATATTTAAGCTTTCTATTGAATATATATATTCATATATGACTATTCATATATATATACATATATACATATATATATGTATATATATATATTCATACATACATACATACTACCCTACCTCTCCCAAAGCCAGCACCTTCTAATAACTAATAAATACTTAATTTTCTTTTGAGTTGGTCAGTCTTTCTAATTTTCAGGCCATGAGGTTAGGTTAGGGATAAGTCATTCCAGCTTAAGGTTTTGGGATGTGTCCCAATCACTACCAGAGAGAGTGGTCTGGGGAAGAAATGTGGCCCCAGCCTACCCACTTGCTATACCCATGTCTATGACCATAGTGACCTAGGTCATCCCATGCAACTGACTCCTTGATTAGGGCTGGAGGGAAAGAGTGGTTATTTTGCACTGGATAGCCAAGATCACAGACCTAGAGATGCTGTGATTTGCCACACAGATTTGAGCACCTGACTGAGCCCTGAGTCAGCCTAGAGAAACATAGAGCTAAGAGGACTAAGCAGAACTTGACCAAAATCACATGCTGCAGGACGCAGTTAAGATCACATGATGCAGACAACCAGGTCCAACTCCTTCTGAAGCCCCCAGTTCCCTTCCTTTCAATAAGGTGAGCCAATTACTTTTTTTCTTAATTCAGGTTTATTTGTGTTTTCTATGGATCACTTAAAAATTAAATATTAATAAAGGACAGAAAAATATGTTTTCAAATCAGAACATTATAAGTGTTAATATAATTAAATTATGATTATATGTAGACATTAGTACAAAAGTAATAATGTCATAGATTCAAGGTACTATGGTAATATTTAAACCCTACAATAACTATGTAGTGACTCCAATGATATTTTCTATATTATAAAGTAGAAACTGAGGCATAATTTAAGTAACTTGTCCAAGGTTAAATGACCAGTAATTACCAGATCTGAGTTTTGCTCAAGAATCCTCATCAAATATACACATTCCCCCCAAATAAATTAGAGGATATCATGAGATCCCCAGCAATGAGCCTATCTCATTCTATTCCAGTCTCCCCATTTCCTCAGCATGTGCTCTCAATATACATCTTGTGCTGTGCCTTAGTTTTCAAGTCCAATGGAGATTATAGAGACTTTCTAAAGATGTGATTTCTTGAATGTTGGTAGGCTCATCAATTCTTTCTGAGTGCAATGCCTGTCACCCAGTTGTCACAAGATAGTCTTCTTGTGCTGTGATTGTAAATCCTGTTTACTTTCTTCCTTTCTCATCCCCATTGGAAAGTTAATAAATCAGACCATGGCATGCTTTAGAAAGTGGGAATCATTTTGCTACGCCTAATGAGAGAAATTCACTAAGAAGAAAATTGTTTGTGATCATGTAAGCCTTTAAAAATTGCTTCCAAATCTGGAATTTTAAGTCATTTTTACTGGATAATAAAGTTAGATTTCCTAGCTCCTCAGTAAATTGGTATCATATCTCTGTTATTTGTTCCAGTTCCCTGTAGAGTACACAGGAGGAAGAACAGATGATAGAGCCTCCAGACACTTGGGACTGAGGAACAACATTTTGGGGACCTCTCATACAACCTGCAGCAAAAATTTTCAGGAATGCCTACAGAAAAGAAAATTTAAAAGTAAATATCACTCAGTTTTTATGGCTTTTACTTTAATAGAAATACTTTCCTATAGTATATGTTTCAAATATCCTTATAAAAATAAAAGTTATCTAACTGTAAACTTGAAGGCCATCTAATAGCCTTTAAGTTTCCAGCCACTAGATATAACACTAAGGATGGTTATTGACTGGAAAGAAAAGACATTCATGTAAGGCAAAGTGAACAAAGGAGGTTTCTGAATGTTAAAAAAATGAATGAGTGGATGATGAGGTAAAGAAATTAATGAGTGTTGAATAAAGATTTGCCTTGCCTCTTTGGGCAAAAAAGGGTATTTTTGAGATTTAAAAAAAATCAAAATGAGCTTTCACCTGTCAAAATTTAACATTTCAGAGTGAATTAAACCTTGAAGATAAGCACTCAGCATTTTAAAATGGCATTTAATCTTCCCAGATGGTATTATTAGTATGTTCTTAAACTCTTATAACTATTGCAAAATGAGGCATTTCAATTGCTTCAGAGGCCCTGAAGTTCTTACTATACCTTCATTTCAAAATACAGCGCTAACTCTGGAGCCAGACTTCCTGGCTTCAAAACTTGGCTCCTGTGCTTGCTAACTGTATGTCTGTGGGCATTTTCTTAATTTATAAAAATAAAGTAAAAATAAAAATAAGTTGCATAAGATATTCTTAGAGTCCTGTCTGTCTTTCATTGGTATCCCCATTGTCCTGGCATAAATCTCCCAAACTCAGTTTCCTGAAATCTCTGCCAGAATGTGTTCTCTGGCCATGGGTTCATGCTTGCCCTCTGGCTCAGTAGGCTGGAAATATAAGGCATGCCTTCAGCCAAGGATGGTGGGCAGCAGCAGGTAGATGCCTGTTGATCCCCTGACTCGGTAGTAAAGTCTTCAGACGGCCCTCAGGAGATTTGAGCTTCTGTTGCCTACAACAATAATAAGCTCATTATTGCACTCTTCCCTTCCCTTTCCTGTCTAACATCTTAACTCATTCATTCATCTTCTTGATTGTCTTTCGAATAAACTATTTGTACACAAAGTTCTTCTACTGGGGGTGTGGAATCCAATCAAAGACAATAACATTTACCTATGTGGTCGCTGTAAAAGTTAAATGAAATAATGCATGTAAAGAAATGAGCCAAATGCTAGTCCAAAATGAGTAACCAATATATATTAATTATAACTACTATCACAAATATCATAAAATCAATGTTACTTGGAATACTTATCATAATTATATGAAATGTTTTTAAAACTACATCCTTTATGTCACAATTTTTAATGGTTTACTACAATGTGAAATCCAAAATTATTCAAGTTTCCAAGTGGCTGTAGCTGAGATGAAATATAAACACATTGTTGTTCAAATTATCTTAAAATATTGTTCAGATTATCTTAAATTCTTAGGGACCAACCACAAAACAAATTCCCATATCTCATTCATCTGTATCATTCAGTCTACTGATTTTATACATAAAAATACTGAAGCAGAAAGATGTCACATGACTTGCTCAAGGCCACACTCCTGACTAGGTCTTCTAACTATTGCTTCTTGGCCCAGTGTTCTTACCATCATGCCACCTTCCATAAGCTATACATTGACATTGATTCGTGACACTCTATAAATTTAGGATTAAATCTCATTCTTTTAGTGGGCTCATGTTCCTGGTCTGTGACCTTCAAAAATGTTTCCTAGCATTTTTTTCCACTTTCAGGTGAGACGGGATATCTGGGAGGTCTGGATTCAGGTAAATCCTTTTTTCTCAGATAGCAAAATGCTCTGGTTATCTCTTTTCAAAGGCTCATGGCCTTTGTTGTGGAAAAAGCTTTGGGGCATATTTCACAACGATTACTTTTCTTTTCCTGCTAGATAAAGGCTTTTTTTGTTGTTCATCTTCATGTCTGAGAATTTTTGCTACCTTTAGTGCAATATTTCTAGGTGTTTTGTTTTGTAGAAAGAAGTCTTCAGATTATCTAGTCCATAATCATGCTGGAAGTGGAAGTCCCTCAATTCGTTCTACCAGTATGTATTGAATATATACTATGTGCCAGTCATTGTGTTAACCATAAGGTTAAAATAGTAAATAATTTAGACATATATCTTACTTTTCCAAAATTTATAGTCTTGTGAAGAAGATGGTTAACACGCAAGAAATAATGATAATATGATTATAGTATATATTAGTACAGGAAATATATGGTGTTGTTTGGAGAAGCACCCCTAACAGGATCTTTATTCTTTGATGGTGTTCTGTATTTACTCAGAGTCCTTGATTTCTTTAAATGTCCCAGGGCATGCTCACTTTGTTCTATGAGCTCAGAAATGTTCAAGCTTCCTTCTAGTTGTCAATCACTTGACAAGACAACCTCCATCTTTTACACTCTACTTCCTATTAGTCAAAACCTTATCCCCTTTCATACATATATTTAAGAATTTTTGATTAGTTAAAACATAATTTTGTAGGCAAATTGAACATCTACATTCAAAGAAATAAAACTGGGCTCTCACCTTACCTTGTAAACAAAAATTGACTTAAAATGAATTAAATACCTAAATGTAAAATCTGAAATTCTAACATTTAAAAAATACTTACTTCATAACCCTGAAATAGAGAACAGGGGGACAGAGACCAGAGGGCAGAGGGGAGGGAGTTTCAGGGGAAATAGGGTAGAGATTTAGAGGAACAAATATAAAGGATACATGGACAACAACTAAGAAGGGTGGAAATGGAAGGGAGTGGGGAGCAATGGGGGTGGGTTGGTATGGGAGTAATAGACAGAAAACTGTACTTGAAAAATAATTAAATAAATTAAAAAAAGAAAACTCATTCTTAAGAATAAAAACTAAACAAAACAGAACAAAAGCAGGCTATTATTACAAGTGTTGGTGAGGATGTGGAGAAATTGGAACCATTGTACACTGTTGGTGATGGAAAATAGTGCAACCAATGTGGAAACAGTATGAAGTTTTCTCTAATAAGTTAATATAAAATTACCATATGATCCATAATTCCACTTTTGGATATATACCAAAAATAATTAAAAGCAGAATCTTGAAAATATCTTTGCATACACACATTCATTGCAGTATTATTCACAATAGCCAAAAGGTAGATGCAACCCAAGGGTTCATCACCATGCACACATGCAAAGGAATATTATTCAGTCTTCACAAAGGAGGAAAATACAGTCATTGTTACAACATGGTTGAATCCTGAAGGACATTATGCTAAGTGAAATAAGTAAATTACAAATAGACAAAGACTGTATGATTCTACTTATATGAGGTATCTCATTCAAAGCAACAGAAATTAGAATGTTGATTTCAAGAAGCTGCCAGGAGAACGGATGGGGAAATGTTGATCAATGAGAATAAAGTCTCTGTTTTGAAAGATGAAAAAGTCCTACTAGAATCTTTTGTACAACATTGTGCGTATACTTAGTATTTTACTGTACCCTTAGAATAATTAATATGGCTGAAAAAGAAAACATGCTTTGTCGCAAAGGGTAAGAGTGCCTTCTTTCTTTCTGATGCATGGAATTCCATTGTGTAAATGTGGGGGCAACTTTGCCTGCAAAGTCCCCCCATCCACCACGGATGAAAGTAACGCTACCAAGACATGATCTGCTTGAAGAGGAGAGGTGGCCAGTCTCTCAGAGAAGAAAGCCCAAGAGCCCCTTCCTCAATGGCTTTATTGGGTTGTAATACAAAAGAATACAGGCAGGAAGGATCAAACAGTAGATAACATTTCGAAGAAACCTGAGGGCTTAGTCTGAGTCAGTGTCTGTCAGGAAAGGGGGTTGCAGAAACTTTGGGAGACATACTCATTTCCTGCTCATACCCTTAACAAATGAATGAAAGCACTCAGCAAAGCAGGCTTCACAGGACTTTTAGGAATTCTTTCTTATGCCCCATCACCCCAGATCCCACTCTAGCCAGCAAGGGGCTGGACCACCTCCCCCATCACAGGTTTTCAAGCTTAAGTGGATTAGAGCCAGGAGGCCCTTCTCCCAGAGGACATGGGGACTCCGGCTATGTCAGAATAGCTGGGGCGGGGGGAGGGTCCATCATTCCCTCTTTGTTGCAGCCCCCCGAGTCCTTCCATGATGGCCTCCCAAGTGATTGTGTCTGGCTTAGATTGCCTCTCCTCTGATCCAATGAGTAAGACTATCTGAGCATGCATTGATTATCTGAGCATGCATTGATTATCTGAGCATGCATTGGGGACAGGGGAATGAAGCAGAAGCAGCATTTGCTACCAGACACAAGCTTTGTCTCCTTAGTGGCTCACATTCCGGAGGTTGCTCACTCAGTCTTAGCCATGGGGGGCAATTACAACTCCTGGAACTGGGCAGAGCAGTTCCCAACATGTAAATGTACCATAGTTTTTTGATCCATTCATTTACTGATGGGCATTTAGTTTGCTTCCAGCACTTGACCATTGTCAATTGTGTTGCTATGAACATTGGGGGTGCATAGGTTCTTTTGGATTAGTGTTTCAGGGTTCTTAGGATATAATCCCAGCAGTGCAATTGCTGGGTCAAAAGGCAGATCCATTTTTAGTTTTCTGAGAAAATTCCATACTGTTTTCCATAGTGGTTGTACCAGTCTGCAGTCCCAGCAAATGGAAAGCATTATGCTAAGTGAAATAAGCCAGGTGGTGAAAGACAAATACCATATGATATCAATTTTAACAGGAATCTAATCAACAAAACAAACAAACAAAAAATATATATAACTAAGGACACTGAAATTGAGAATAGGCTGACAGTGACCAGAGGTGAAAGGGGAGGGAATTTCAGGGGGAAAGGGGAAGGGCTTACAGGAACAAGAATAAAGGACACATGGACAATAATAAGGGGGGTTGGAAACAGGAGGGAGGTGGGGAGGGCTGAGAGTGGGCTGGGACGGGAGTAAAAGGTATAAAACTGTACTTGAACACCAATTAAATAAAAATTAAGAAAGAAAACATGCTTTGTAAAAACTATTTAATTTCTTTATGTATTTGAGTTTTTATATCTATAAATTCATAATGTTTTATTTTTTGGAATTTCTATAAAAATATTTATTTTCATTATTATGTAAATTTAAAAATTAAATGTGTACTTTTATATAAATAATAATGATAATGCAAGATACTTTTTTGTAACTATCTCAGTAAGTCTCCTGACAAGGAAGTTTACTCCTAAGCTGATTTACACATCAAGAGGTTTTATTTATTTATTTATTTATTATTTTAAAAAAATTTTCTTTTAATTTATCTTTAGAGGGGAAGGGGAGAAGAGAGGTAGAGAAATATCAATGTATGGTTGCCTCTTGTGTGTCCCCTGCCGGGAACTGACCTGCAACCCAGGCATGTGCCCTGACTGGAAATCGAACCACAATCGTGTGGTTCTCAGGCCCATGCTCAATCCACTGAGCTACACCAGCAGGGTCAAAGAGGTTTTATTTTTATAAGAAGTTTAGATATACCTACAGAAAGAAAATTTAGAATTAAAGGTACATCTTATTTATCCAGAAAAAGGATTTAATTTTTTAGTCTCCCTTTAGTTATTGAAAATTAGGATCTTAAGTTTCACTAAACTAAAAGTACAAGGTGCTAAAGAGAAGACGACTGAAAGCTTTGGTTCCAGTTCATCAAATTAGGCCCTGGGGGAAAGGTACAAGCCACCGGGATTACCCAGATGAGAAAATAAAACCTCCAGAAGATATGCAAAAAAAGTGATAATGAGAACTGTTACAGACCCTATGAAGGGTAAAAATTGACCTGAGTATCAGAGACTTTAAGGTAGGTTTAGAATTTTTTTTTGAGTTTTTACCTAAGTATAAAAGGAATGTATTGGTCATGAATTTACTTAAATTTGTTAATATTCATTGGATTTCATCAAAATGATTCTTATTTTGTCTCAAAAGACATCACTGAGAAAGAAAATACATAGGCTTGGAAAATATATTTATTAGTTATATGTCTAGTAAAAAACATATGTCCAGAATATATAAAAAAAACTCTTACAACCCAATAACAGGAAGTAAAAGGACCGATTAGCAGAGGCAAAAGATTTGAAAAGACCTTTCAGCCAAGATACAAATGACCAAAAAGCAGATATAAAAACAAACATTGTTAGTCACTAAGGAAAGGCAAACTATTTGAGACACAATCCACAAACTCTAGCAGAATTATAACCAAAAGGCAGATGAGGTCAAGGAAACTGTAGAAATGGAACTCACATATATTATTAGTATAAATGTAACACGAAAAACAGTGTAGCAATTTCTTGAGTAGTTAAGTATAAATTAACCATTCAAGCCAGTAGTAAGTCTGTTTCTAGAACTCTTCACAAGAGGAATGAAATTGTTAGGTTACAAAAAGAGCTGTATATTAATATCCAAAGCTGCATTATTTATAATTGCACCTAACTGGAAAATAACTCAAATGCTTATCACCTGTTAAATGAGCAAACAAATGTAGTATATTTATATGTAAGGATAGTGTTTAACAATGAAAATAATAAAATATTCTATGAGGGGGAACCCCAAAACACCCAGAATTTATTTATAAAAAATTGTGTATGTATTTTTACATGTTTAAATTTCAGTCACTTTCAATGTACCCTTCATTTGATGCAATACACATATCAACATATTTTTTCCACTGCTCAAAACAGTTTTCAAACTCATTGATTTTGGAGCACTGAATTTTAAGTGCTTCAGCTATTTTTTGTTTCATCTCTTCCACACTGGCAAAATGTTTCCCCTTTGAGGACTTTTTTTTATCTGGGGAAACAAAAAAAAGTTGCTCAGGGTGAGATGGGGTGAATAGGGTGGTAAGGGCACAGGGTCATGCCTTTTTTTGGTAAAAAAAAAAATGCTGGACGCTCAGCACACTGTGGGCAGGTGTACTCATAAATCACCCATCATGAAAATGGCAAATGTGTTGAAGGACACTTCAAAAAATTCACTGAACAAACATAGGCTCTCACAATAATGCCAGCTGGTACACTGCTACAGATGGATTTGTAGAACACTCACCTAGCAGGGAGAGCCTGTAATACAAGGGGCCTACCTTTCAGAAGATAATTCCTTTTGGGGCAGGGGGTTTACATCCTCATGTATATATTAAAACATAGATGAACCTTAAAACCATTATACTAAGTTAAAGAAGCCAGACATAAAAGTATTTTATTGTGTGATTCCACTTATGTGAAATTCATAGAAAATGAAAATCAAAATAATGTTTGTATGCACCAAAAATAAGTTAGTGATTGTCTGCACCTAGGTGGGAATGGGGAGTGATTGTTAATGAATACAAAAGTCCTGTGTGGAATGATGAAAATATTCTAGTGTTGATTGTGATTATAATTGCACAATTCTTTAAATTTGCTAAAAATTATTAAATTGTACACATAAGTAAGATTTTGAGTACATAAATAATATCTCAATAAATTTTCTTTTAAAAAGTCAGCAACAAAAAGAAAACTAATAACATGAACCTAAACCATGACAAAACAAAAGAAAAAACAGACTTGAAGGATCATTGACAAAGGCTATGGAGCAACTCTTAAAGTAAATAAGTGACAGAAAGACTGCAGAACACTGCTTCAATAACCCAACTACTTAACCTCCCTTTTTCTAGGGTCTGCTGCTAGCATGAGTGACAGGTCAAAGTATGAAAGATCTTTAAACAAAGTAATATAATTTCTAGAGCATTCAAATTGCCAATATTGGGGCTGGTATGGAAGCTGAGCAAAATCTAAGATACTTTCAGACTTCCACACTAACTGGCAAAATTATAAAGGAGAAAAGAAAAGATACATTGAGGCAGACATGAAAGAAGCTGAACAGTGCCCTTCTTCCCATGAAAACAAAGAAAATGCCAAGTTACTTGCATTTTAGCACACTCTATTTCGTTCACTCTAAGGCAGCAATTTTCAACTGGTGTGCCACAAGAATTTTTTAAAACATGAAACTACTGACTATTTAGCCAGGGACACTGACTTCTTTTCCCTTAGATTGATAAATTAGAGAATAACAGCCACTATCAAAATGAAAAGAAAACAGACTGTATGGAAGAACATATTTGCCAATGATACCTTGGACAAGGGTTTCATTTCCAAAATGTATAAAGAACTCATATTACTCAACACTAGGAAGAAGAACAAACCAATTTAAAAATGAAGCAAAGGACTTGAACAGACATTTCTCCAAGGAGGGCATACAGAGGGCCCAGAGACATTTTGCAATGAAATAATTGAAACTGGAGACTACTATGCTAAGTGAAATAAGCCAGTCAGTGAAAGACAAATACCATATGATCTCACCTATGAGAGGAATCTAATGAAAAAATAAACTAACAAGCAAAATAGAACCAGAGACATGGAAACATGGAATAGATGGATTGATGGCAGCCAGGGGGAGAGGGGAAAAGATAATGGTAGAAAGAAGGAGAAAGGACTAGTAAAAGAATATATATGAGTGACCCAAGAACATGGACAACAGTGTGGGGATTGACTGTAGATGGGGGCTGAGTAAAGGGAGGAAGGTAAAGGGAGAAAAATTGGGACAACTGTAATAAAATAATAAAAAAATAGACTTCTGGCCAAGATGGAGGTGTGGGTAGATACAGTTTTCATCCTCACAAAACCAAACAAGGACAACAGGTTTAAAAACAAAAAACAACCTGAACTGCCAGAAAATCAAACTGTATGGAAGCTCAACAACCAAGGAACAAACATGCATTCAGATTGTTAGGAGGGGCAGAGATGGGCAGCAGGTAGGAGAAGAGGCATGACAAGGCGGCAGTTGGAGGACCTGGTGGGAAAGACAGCTAATGGTCCCACATTTGGGTATGGATAAATCAGGAAAACAACCAGGGAGCAAGACAGATTGTGCAACCCAGGATTCAGGGCAAGAAAAGAAAGCCTCAAAACCTCTGGCTGCAGTGGCAGGAGAAACTCTAAACCTCATAGAACAGTTAGTTAGAGAGACCCATGGGGTCCTATAATGTACACGAATGCACCCACCCCAAGAATAAGCACAAGAAGGGCCCAATTTGCTTGTGGGTAATGGGAAGTGACTGAAAGCAGAGTGAGAGCCATGCAAATTATATTGTTACCTGTCTGACCCCTCTCCCACATACAGCACCACAATGCAGTGAAGTGGGTTGCCCTTTCCTGTGGAATACCCAAGGCTCCATCTCTTACACTATCACAGCTGTACTGAGACAGAGAAATATGTCCTAAGTGAGAGAACAAATCGAAACTCCAGAAAAAGAACTAAGCAAACACAACGTATCAGATGCAGAGTTCAAAACACTGGTAATCAGGATGCTCACAGAAATGATTGAGAGTGGTCACCATTAGAAATGGTCACCATTCTCTCTATTTTCACCATGGTCAAAACAGAGAAAAAAAGTGAAAGCTATGCAAAGTGAAGTAAGGAAAAATGTACAGGAAACCAACAGTGAAGAGAAGAAAACTGATACTCAAATCAATGATTTGGAGCAGAAGGAAGAAATAAATATTCAACCAGAACAGAATGAAGAAACAAGAGCTCTAAAAAATTAAGAAAGGCTTAGGAACCCTTGGGACAACTTTAAACATTCCAACATCTGAATCATAGGGGTGCCAGAAGGAGAAGAGAAAGAGCAAGAAATTAAAAACTTATTTGAACAAATAGTGAAGAAAAAATTTCTAATCTGACAAAGGAAATAGACTTTCAGGAAGTCCAGGAGGCTCACGGAGTCCCAAATAAATCAGACACAAGGAAGCATACACTAAGGCACATCATCATTACATTACCCAAGATTCAAGATAAAGAGAGAACCTTAAAAGCAGCAAGAGAAAAGGAGACAGTTACCTACAAAGAAGTTCCCATAAGACTGTCAGCTGTTTTCTCAAAAGAAACCTTGCAGGCAAGAAGGGGCTGGAAAGATGTATTCAAGGTCCTGAAAGGCAAGGACCTATATCCAAGATTACTCTATCCAGCAGGACTATCATTTGGAATAGAAGGGCAGATAAAGTGCTTCCCAGATAAGGTCAAATTAAAGGAGTTCATCATCACCAAGCTCTTATTATATGCAATGTTAAAGGGACTTATCTAAGGAAAAGAAGAAGCTCAAAACTATGAACAGTAAACTGGCAACAAACTTACAGCTATCAACAACTGAACCTAAAACAAAAGCAAAAATGAACTAAGCAAACAACTAGAGCTGGAAGAAAATCACAGAAATTGAGATAACATAGAGGGTTATCAGCGGGGAGGAGATGGGGTGAGAATGGGGGAAAAGTTACAGGAAATAAGAAGCATAAATGGTAGGTACAAAATAGACAGGGGAAGGTTAAGAGTAGTACAGAAAATGGAAAAGCCAAGGAACTTATATGTATGACCCATGGACATGAGCAAAGGGGCAGGGATGCTGGTTGAAGGGATGGTGCAGGGCAGAAGAGAAGGAGAGAAAAAATAGGGCAACTGTAATACCATAATCAATAAAGTATGCTTAAAAATAAAATTACTATAAAAAATAAAAGTATATCTAAAAATGACAACAGCCAATATAACAATAGCCTTCTGGTATGAATTAATCAAAATTATACCTATTTTTGTGATATTAGAAAATATATATTTTTGATATGTTACAGAATTTTAGTAAATTGTTTATGTGTTCCATGAGTTGATAAAGGTCGAAAATTGCTGCTCTAAAGCAATAATATTTGTACAAACATATCAATACAATTACAGATAGCCATGAATCAACACACTTTTTAAAAAATCAACATGGAGTGAAGGCATCAAAATGAATAAAAAGATCAAGTGGCCAAAACAAGAATATATAAAGAAAACACCAAAACAACAGGAAAGACAAAAGAGAGAAAAACTTGGAAGGTAAAATGGATTAAGACTTGATATTCCTAAACTTAACCCTAATTTATCCTCAACCCTAATCCTAACCTTAACACTATTTCTAACCCTAACCTCAACCATAACTTTAACCATACACTAATCATAACCCTAACTCTCACCCTTACTTTAACCTATAATTATAACACTTACTCTAAGCCTAAAACCAATGTTAACCTTAACTTTATAACCTCAACCTTTATCCTAACCTTAACTATAATATTACTTTACTCCTAAACCAAACCCTAAACTAACCTCTAATATAACCCTAACTTCATACCTGAACCTAAACTTAACCCTAACTTTAATTCATTCCTTTAACCCTAACACTAACCCTAGCCCTAAAATCCTGTCCTAACTCTAATCTTACCAAACTCAACAACAACCCTAACCCAAACCCAAATCCTAACCCTTACCCTAATTCCAAACATAACCTGAAATTTCTAACCCTAATCTGAACTCTAACCCTATTTCTAACTCTAACTCAAACCATAACCTAGCCTCAAAACTTAACCCTAACAATAACCCTAAAAAAGCTATAAATAAATAAAAGATGTGGTGTTCAAAAAAAGAGTGTGGTGCTATAAAGTTGTTATGGTCTAAACTGTGCCTGCACGCAATTCATATGTTGAAGCTTTAACCCCCAGAGTGAGTTTGTTTGGAGATGAGGCCTATCAGGTAGTGATAAAGGTAAATGAGGTTGTAAAGGTGAGGCCCTAATCCTGTAGGACTGGTGCACTTATAAGAGAAGTAAAAACACCAGAGTGCTCTCTCTGTCATGTGCGGATGAAGCAAGAAGGTGACTGATGTCAAGCCAGGAAGAGAGTCCTCATTAGGAACTGAATTTATTGCACCTTGATCTTGAATTTCCAGCCTACAGAACTGTGAGAAAATACATTTTTATTGTTTAAAACATTCAGTCTGTGGTGTTTCTTATGACAGCCTGAGAAGACTAATGCAAGAGTCATCAGAAAACAAAAAAGTGTTCCTGGATATTAAAAAATAAATTAATAAAATAAAGTTAAATATAATTAAATAAGT
This sequence comes from Sturnira hondurensis, assembly GCF_014824575.4. Classification (NCBI taxonomy): domain Eukaryota; kingdom Metazoa; phylum Chordata; class Mammalia; order Chiroptera; family Phyllostomidae; genus Sturnira; species Sturnira hondurensis. The sequence continues at coordinate 10,172,433 of NW_028094832.1, forward strand.
AGCTAATATTGGATTAATATTTAGAAGAACAAGTGATAAAATACACCAAATAGATGGGCTTATAGATATTCATATTTAATATTCACCTAAATATTTTGCAAAAGAAAAATAAAAAACAAATAATTTTTAAATGAAATATTTGGGGTAAAAATTTGATTATTTTTCTTTTGTTTTCTTTTTCAGCAAATATGAATAAAGAAATTGAAAGCCATATATCTAGACTCACATTTATAAATTTTCTGCTCTCCAATGAGTAGGCTAGTTTAAAAAAGACTCATATTACAGGCCACTGTTATCAAAACAGCCTGCTACTGGCACAAAAACAGGCACATAGACCAATGGAATAGAACAGAGAGCCCAGAAATAAATCCAAATCTCTATAGTCAATTAATATTCGACAAAGGGGGCAATAACCTAAAATGGAGTAAAGATAGCCTTTTCAACAAATGGTGTTGGGAGAACTGGACAGCTACATGCAAAAAAATGAAACTTGAGCACCAACTTACACCATACACAAAAATAAATTCAAGGTGGATAAAAGACTTAAATATAAGCCGTGAAACCATTAAAGCCCTACAGGAGAGCATTGGCAAGAAAATCTCAGATATTCCACGCAGCAATATTTTTACTGATACGTCCCCTAGAGCAAGGGATATAAAGGAAAGAATAAACAAATGGGATCTCATCAAAATTAAAAGCTTCTGCATGGCTAAGGAAAACAGTATCAAGATAAAAAGAGAAGCAACAGCTTGGGAAAACATATTTGCCAATGATACCTCAGATAAAGGTTTAATCTCCAAAATATACAAAGAACTCACTCGACTCCACTCAAAGAAGACAAGCAACCCAATTAAAAAATGGGCAGAGGACTTGAACAGACATTTCTCCAAGGAGGACATACAGAGGATCCAGAGACACATGAAAAGATGCTCGATATCGCTAGCTATCAGAGAGATGCAAATTAAAACCACAATGAGATACCACTTAACACCAGTCAGAATGGCTATCATAAACAAAGAAACAAACAACAAGTGCTGGAGAGGTTGTGGGGAAAAGGGGACCCTAGTTCACTGTTGGTGGGATTGCAGACTGGTACAACCACTATGGAAAACAGTATGGAATTTTCTAAGAAAACTAAAAATGAACGTGCCTTTTGACCCAGCAATTCCACTATTAGGAGTATATCCTAAGAATCCTGAAACACCAATCCAAAAGAATCTATGCACCCCAATGTTCATAGCAGCACAATTTATGATAGCCAAGAGTTGGAAGCAACCTAGATGCCCATCGGTTAATGACTGGATCAAAAAACTATGGTACATTTACACAATGGAATTCTATACTGCAGAAAGGAAGAAGGAGCTACTACCCTTTGCAACATCATGGATGGAACTGGAAAGCATTATGCTGAGTGAAATAAGCCAGGCAGTGAAAGACAAATACCAGATGATATCACCGTTAACAGGGATCTAAACAAAACAAACAAGCAAGCAAAATATGACCAAAGACACTGAAATAGGGAACAGGCTGACAGGGTCCAGAGGGGAGAGGGGAGAGAATCATAGGGGAAAAGGGGATGGACTCACAGGAACAAGTATAAAGGACACATGGACAATAACTAAGGGTGGGGGGCAGAAATGGGAGGGAGGTGGGGAGCATGGGGCGGGGGAGCGGGCAGGGTTGGAAATATAAGACAGAAAGCTGTACTTGAACATGAATTAAATTTAAAAAAATAAAAAATAAAAAAGACTCAGACCATCATAAGCTTTACTGTAAGGTCCTGTTAGTGAGGTCCTTGCTGACAGCTCTGTTTAAAACAAAACCATTCTCTGTGCTTTGTGCCATGAAACTTAGTTATGCTAACAGTCTGTGAATGCACGAATTAATTTTTGAAGTTATTATAGACTCATCAGAAGTTGCAAAGATAACACAAGGAACTCACATATACCTTTAACTCATTTTCCACTATAGGTACTTCTTACCTAATTATAATACAGTATCAAAAAAGAGAGAGAGAGATAAAGAAATTTGACTTTGTTATAATGCGTGGGTATAGTTGTATGTCATTTTATCATTTGTGTCAATTTGTATAACCCAAAACACAATAATGATACAGAGTTATTCCATCACCACAAAGACCTACCTACCCTTTCATGTTTATGTTATACATCTACCTGCTTCTCTCCCAGAGTTCTTAACATCTGGCAACCATCAACTGTTCTCTATGTCTGTAATTTTGTCATTCACTGAATCATATATAAATGAAATAATAAAATATGTGACCTTTTGTGTTTGTCTTTCTTTCATTTAATATAATGCCCTTGAGATCCATTTAAGTTGTGTTGTGTATCAATAGTTCATCGTTTTTATTGCTGAATAGTATCCCAAACTGTGCAAATACTGTACTACAATTTAACCACCAACCCACTGAGGGGCACTTTAATTAATTTTTTATTTTGGTTATTACACGTAAAGAATTCATACAGTTGCCTAAAAAGTTTTCATGTGGATATGTTTTCATTTCTCTGGCATGAATATCCAGGAGCGTGATTATTGGGTCTTATGTTAAGCGCATGTTCAGTTTTTAAGAAACTGACTGTCTCCTAGAGTCTCTGCAGTATTTAACATTCCCACAGCAATATTTAAGAAATCTAGTTTCTCTTCATACTACCAGTATCGGGGATTGACACTATTTTTTACTGTAGCTGTTTCACAACCTTTATAGTGATAATTTTCGTGGTTTAAATTTGCATTTTCCTAGTGGCAAATGATGTTGAACATCTTTACATGTACTTATTTGTTATCCATATATCCTCTTTGGCAAAATTAATGCTCATATCTTTTGTCTATTATTTAACTGAAATGCTTATCTTTTAAATCTTTATATGTTCTAGATATGAGCCCTTGGTCAGATGTGTTGTTTGCAAACATTTCTCAGTCTACAGCCTGCCCTTTTATCTCCTTGACAAGGTCTTTCTTAGAGCAGAAGTTTTTAAGTGTGAAGGGGTATAATGTATTACATTAATTTTTTTTAAACCAAAGAGGAGTAGGATCAAGGGTGGGGAGTGGGGATAGCAGGGGTAGGGGAGAGTTGTAGGGGTAAAATAGAGACAACCGTACTCAAACAATTAAATTTCTTAAAAAGGGAAAAAAATTATGGGCCATCTCCTTTTGATGTCATGTCTAACAACTCTAAGCCCTAGGTCTGGAAGATCTATATCATCTTCTAAAAGTTTTATGGGTTTACATTTTGCCTTTAAGCCTATGATCAATTTTGAGTTCATTTTTCTTTCACTTTGGCATCAATGTTAAAAATATCCTTGTATTCAACTACTTTTGCAACACTATCAAAAATCAGTTGATCATACTCCTGTTAGTTACCCTGTTTCTTGGTTCTCTATTTTGTATATTGATCTCTGTCTATTCCTCTACCAATACCACACACTTTTGACTTATGAAGCTAAACTGATTCCTCATACCTAATTCTTCTTTTTCATAATTACTTTAGGTATTCTAGTTCCTCCGCCCTTCTATATAAATTTTAAACTAATCTTACCATTATCCAAAAAATATATTTCTCATACATTGATTTTGTGTATTGATCTTGTGCCTTGTTGAGCTCATTTCTTTAAAAAATTTTGTAGATTACTGCAATTTTGTGTGTACATCATTACGTTATCTGCAAATAAGTGATTAATATATATTTTCTGATCTGAATGCTTTATAGCTTATTTTCTTACTTTATTGCAGTTGCTAGAACTTGCAGTACTATGTGAAATAGCAGTGTGGAGAATGAACATCTTGTTTCATTTAAAAGCATTTATTTAAATTCTGCTGCTATAAACATTGGGGTGCATAGTTTCTTCTAGATTGGTGTTTCAGGGTTCTTAGGATATACTCCTAACAGTGGAATTTCTGGATCAAAAGGTATATTAAATTTTAGTTTTTTAGAAAATACCATACTGTTTTCCATAGTGGTTGTACCAGTCTGTGATCCCACCAACAGTGCACTAGGGTTCCCCTTTCCCCACAACCTCTCCAACATTTGTTGTTTGTTTCTTTGTTTATGATAGCCATTCTGACCAGTGTAAAGTGGTATCTCATTGTAGTTTTAATTTGCATCTCTCTGATAGCTAGTGATATTGAGCATCTTTTCATTTGTCTATGGATCCTCTGTATGTCCTCCTTGGAGAAGTGTCTGTTCAAGTCCTTTGCCCATTTTTTAATTGAGTTGCTAGTCTTCTTAGAGTGGAGTCATGTAAGTTCTTTGTATATTTTGGAGATTAAACCTTTGTCTGAGGTATCATTGGCAAATATGTTTTCCCATACAGTTGGTTCTCTTTTTATCTTAATGCTGTTTTCTCTAGCCATGCAGGAGCTTTTAATTTTGATGAGATCCCATTTGTTCATTCTTTCCTTTATATCCCTTGCTCTAGAGGATGTATCAGTGAAAATGTTGCTGTGTGAAATATCTGAGATTTTCTTGCCAATGTTCTCCTCTAGGACATTAATGGTGTCACAGCTTATATTTAAGTCTTTTATCCACCTTGAATTTATTTTTGTGTATGGTGTAAGTTGATGCTCAAGTTTCATTTTTTTGCAGGTAGCTGTCCAATTCTCCCAGCACCATCTGCTGAAGTGGCTATTTTTACTCCATTTTATGTTACTGCCCCCTTTGTCAAATATTAATTCATTATAGAGACTTGGGTTTATTTCTTGGCTCTGTGTTCTGTTCCATTGGTTTATGTGCCTGTTTTTATGCCAGTACCAGGCTGTTTTGATTACAGTGGCCTCGTGATACAGTTTGGTATCAGGTATTGTGATCCCTCCTACCTTGCTCTTCTTTCTCAAAATTGCAGCTGCTATTCAGGGTTGTTTACGGTTCCATATAATTTTTTGAAGTGTTTGTTATGTGTCTGTGAAATATGCCATTGGCACTTTAATAGGTATTGCATTAAATCTGTAAATTGCTTTGGGTAGTGTGGACATTTTGATGATGTTAATACTTCCAATCCATGAACATGGTATATGTGTCTATTTGTTTGTGTCTTCCTTGATTTCTTTCTTCAGTGTTGTGTAGTTTTCTGCATACAGGTCTTTTACCTTCTTGGTTAGGTTTATTCCTAGGTATTTTATTTTTCTTTTTGCTATTTTGAATGGGATTTTTTTCTTGATTTCTGCTTCTGCTGTTTCATTGTTAGTATATAAAAATGTCTTTGATTATAGCAGCACAATTTACAGTAGCCAAGAGCTGGAAGCAACCTAGGTGCCCATCAGTAAATTAATGGATCCAAAAACTATGGTACATTTACACAATGGAATTCTATGCAGCAGAAAGAAAGAAGGAGCTCCTATCCTTTGCAGCAGCATCGATGGAACTGAAAAACATTATGCTGAGTGAAATAAGCCAGGCGGTGAAAGACAAATTCCATATGACCTCACCTTTAACAGGAATCTAAACAACAAAACAAACAAGCAAGCAAAATATAACCAAAGACACTGAAACAGAGAACAGGCAAACAGGAACCAGAGGGAATAGGAGAGGGAATTTCAGGGGAAAAGGGGAAGGATTCACAGGAACAAGTACAAAGGACACATGGACAAAACTAACAGGGGTGGAAATGGGAGGGAGGTGGGGAGGGCTGGGCAGGTGGGCTGGGATGGGAGTAAAAGACAGAAAACTAAGCTTCAACAATAACTAAATTTAAAAAAATTTAAAATAAAAGCATTTATTTAAACCTCACCAGAAATTATTATGCTGGATGTAATTATTCTGTTAATGTTCTTTACTAAGTTAAGGATCTTCTCTGTTCCTAGTTTTCCGAGAGGTTTTATGGTTAATGCATTTGAGTTTTTTCAAATGCTTTCTCTGAATTAATTGATATTAGGTTTTTTTGCCTATTAATATCCCATGTAAATCCCATAACCATGTAAATTGCATTGATTTGTTTTTAAATATTGAAGAAGTCTTGCACATATAGAATATAGCATGGTCATGGTGGGTTATATTTGCAACTACATTCATGAGGGGCATTTGTGATTTTCTGTCTTTTTTGTTATTTATAGTGTCTGTCTGGTTTTGTTATATAGCAACATTCATTTTATGAAATAAATTGGGAAGTGTTTCTCCCTATTCTGTTTTTTGAAAGAGTTTGTGTAAAATTTGTTTTAATTGTCCTTTAAATATTTTGTATAATTCTCTACCTTGCCTTGGAGACTTTCTGGAGACTTTTAATTAAAATTTCAATTTATTTAATATTTATAGCTACATTATCTGTAACTTATGCCTGCTAGCAACAAATTCTCTGAGATTTCCTTCACCTAAGAAAATCTTGACCTCCTCTTTGTTCCTGAAAAATATTTTCATTAAAAACAATTCTGGGTTAAGAGGGATTCCCTCCCCCAATATTTGGAAAATGCTGTACTCCTTTCTTCTGGCATCCATTGTTTTCATGAGGAATATGTAGTTATTCAAATTTGTTTTCCCTTAGCTGTAATTTGGGGAAATTTTCAGCCTTTATTTGGTTGAATACTTTTCAGCTGCATCCTCTTTCTCTTCTTCTGGAAGATTTATAATATGAATATTACTTTTTCTGTTATAGCTCTAATTGTCCCTGATGCTCTGCTCATTTTTTTCCAGTCTATTTTCTCTGTTATTCATATTGGGTAATTTCTGTTATTTAATTTTTAAGTTCTCTATTTCTTTTCTCTGTCTATTACCTTCTGCTTTTGTGTCCATTCTTTGAATTCTTTATTTTGCTTACATTCTATATTTTACTAAATATAATAATACCAAATTATTACATTTGTTATATAATAAAAAATCAAATATATGTTATATATATATGATTCTTGCCTAGAATCAAGTGGAACTTATAGAGCTTTCTGTGTGTGTGTGTGTGTGTGTGTGTAAACAACCAAAATAAAGAACTCAAAATAAAGAATGAACACAAAAGCAGAAGGTAATGGAGGAAAGAAATAGAGAACTTAATCTTCTATTTTTCCTTCTGTTTCAATTGTGTTCATAATTGCTCATACAATTTTCATGATGGCATCTTTAAAATTCTAATCAAATAATTCTAACATCTGGGTCAAAAGCAATGGCATCTGCTGATTTTCTTTTCTTGTTAGGTTGAGATCTTTCTGGTTTTTAGTATAGAAATAATTTTGTTTGAAATCTGGTCATTTTGTATATTGTGTTATAAGAATCTGGATCTTATTTAAATTTCATATTTTAGCAGGCCTTCTCTGGTTTGTCAGAGGACCTCTCCACCCAACTACTACCAGGCATAAAGAAAAAAAGTTCAGGTCTCCACTTGTCACCTGGGAGAGGCAGTGGGTACCTCTTACTTCTGGGGAACGGGTGGGAGTTTAAGCTTCCACAGACTCTTCTGGCACCACTCTGGCTAGAAGGGGAGGGATGCCTTGGTTTTTACTTTGGCCATGATGGAAATCTACTCTCCACTGGGACTTTGTTGCTATGGTAGTGATAGGACCACAGTTTTTCTGTAGTGTTTAGCTAGAAAAGAGCATTCATTTTCTAACATTTTCTGTATCTTGATTCTTCAGTATTCATTCTGTGATGTTTTAAAACCACTTTGTTTTTTCCTGGTTTCTAATATCTCTAGTCCATCTGATTTTTTTCTCTCCACCTTTCTTATGTTTGTTTTACATACAGTGTCCAGTGTTTTGGGTTGTACTTATAATGATTATAAAAAAGTACAATTTCTCCACCTTCTAGGAGGTTGAATTCTAGTCTATGAATTTTAATCACTTGTTATCTGTTATTTGTCTAATCCCACTACACTAAAACCTCCATAAGGATGGGTATTTTTACTTCTTTTGCTCAGTGAGGAAGAGCAGGATCTTGACCAGTCCTGGCATATGATAACTATTTATTTTATTAATATTTGTTTAATAAATAAATGAATCAGATTTTTCATTATGCAATAATGCTCAGTAAAAGGTAATGTAGTAAGATCTATAGGTCCTCAAAATATATTTTGACTTAATTTTCTACCTCAAGTCCAATTACCTTTATTAAAATGTAGATGGGCAAGCAAGATATTTGCCAAAATGCAAGGAATCAAAATTTAATAGGCTCAAATCTTTCTTTTGGGAGGAGAATTCAGGTAAAAAAAATAACGGGAGATAATTGGAAGGTTTTAAGAAGACAGTGTGCTTCGTTTTGAAAAGATTTCTTTGACTTCTGTATGGAGAATAGATCAAATTGGCACAAGAGAGGAAAGTGAGAAGCTGTTTTATGGTTACTAAAGTAGTTTAAGGGCACCAGGATGATTTCTTAGACTACACGTGGTGGAGAAGATGAAGAGAGATAGATGTACTTAACCCAGAATAACCTCATCAACAGGACTTCTTGACAAAGTAGATGTGGGGTGTTAGGTCACCCAGCCAAAATCAAAATGGTGCCTAGGTTTCCAACTTAAAAAACTTAGATGTGGAAAACCATTTCTGATGAAAAATTAAGAATTTACCTTTTAATATATTAAACGTGAAATAATCATATATTGTATGTGAGAATTCTATTAGTCTATTCAGGCTGGGTGGCTTCAACAACAAAGCTTTATTTTCACACAGTTCTAAAGACCAACTGCCAGATGGTCAGTTTCTGGTGAGGGCTCTCTTCCTGATTTACAGACAGCCTCCTCCTCACTGTGGGCTCATATAGCCTTTCCTTAGTGTGTGCACTGAAAGAAAGTATGTGAGCTCTTTGTGTCTCCTCTTATAAGGACAGTAATCCTATAAGATCAAGACCTCACTTTTATGACCTCATTTACTTTTATGTCCGTATAGGCCCATATCTAAACAGAGTCACACTCAGGGTAAGGCTTTAATATATAATTTATGGGGATTGGGGGCAGAAACATTAAGTCCATACCAGTGATGATAGGTGGACCATTAGGTGTTATAAAAGTAGAGTTCTGCAGAGAAAACAGAGCTAGAGAAATGTCAACCCTTGTAGTGTTAAAAGCCATTGGAGTAAGGACATAGAAGAAGAGAATTTAGAAAGAGCAGAGAGGAGGTTTAGGATTTAACATCAAGGACCATCATTATTTAGTGACCAGTAGAGGAGGTAATAGCTATAAAGCTGTTCATTATTAGGCTGTCAAATAACAGAAAACCAGAGGCACTACACTCCATACACACCACTGGCCTTCCACTGACCCTTCCTCCCTCTGGGTCTCATATTTTTAATCCATAACCATTGAATATGGCATTAAGGACTTTAAAACTTTCAGAGAGAAAATTGTGTGTCCTCTTTGAGATCTGAGAGTGCACGTGCCAGCTCTTAGTCTTCTCTCTCATCTCACCCTGGGCATCACAGCTCTTGGTAAGTATGGTTCACGATTGGTTGTTTGTGACTTAATACTCATTTCCTTAAATGTATAGATTTGGGTTTTAAGGTCTGTTATTTTTAAAAAATATTTTTTATGTGTTTCAAGGGAGGAGAGTAGAAAAAATGTCTTCATTGCACTTCTTTTCCTGACCTTCTCTGGGACCCTGTATTCTTAGATGCAATGGGAAATTAATCACTGCACACATTTCCTCGGTGGTTGTAAGAATCAATGACATAATAGGGTATGACAGATATAAATTGGTTTGGAAAGTGCATAGTAATTACTCAATAAATATTACTGTCAATTTACTTTATTGTTTTGGATAAACCCACTCTTTAATAACTTTTAAAAAGAGTTATATGGAAGGGTAAGTTATTTGAGTGTGTCTAAGTCTGTTTGGGATGCTATTACAGAATAGCATACGATAGAATGCCATGGTTTATAAGCCACACATAACTAGTTTTCACAATTCTGGAAGCTGGAAGTCCAAGGTCAAGTCTCAGGCAGATTAAATGTCTGATGAGAACTTCCTGGTTCACTGATGGCCAACACCTCACTGTGTCCTCACAAGGCAGAAGGACCAGTTGGAGCTCTGGGGAGTCTCATTTGTAAGGTCACTAATATCATTCATGAGGGTTTTACCTTCATGGTCTAATAACCTCTCAAACCACCTGCCACCATCACACAGCAAGGAGTTAAAATATGAATTTTAAGAGGATACAAAGATTCAGTTGATAGCAAGCATTTTGTAGTTATACTTTCACTGTTAAATAATAGTTTGAATGGGTATGGAATTCTAGGTTAGAAATTATTTCTCGTGTTCCACTAATGTCTCCAGTTTCCAGTGATTTTGTTTAGCTTGCCCCTGGAAAAGTTTTCAATCTTTTCTTTGACTTCCGCCAAGATGGAGGTATAGGTGGAAACACTGTGCCTTCTCCCACAGCCAAGTTTGAATACAACAAAGGTTTGGAGAACAAAGACACACCCAAAGACCAGAAAATTGAATTATACGGAAGTCTGAAAACGACGAACCATTCAACGGGGATGGTAAGAGGGGCGGAGCCAGCGGCAGAGCAGGGTCGGGCAGGACAGATTCCCCAACCTAGGCGAGCAGGCAGCCCGGGTGTGGGGCAGAATGACCCAGTCAGGGTGTGGGGCAGAATGACCGCAGTCGCACATTCGCGCCCAGTGAGACGGACCATGCAGGCCCCAAGGGGCAAACCCAGTGGTGGAGGGTTGATAGCGGTGGCACACTCGCGTGCAGTGGAACGAAACGTGTGGGCTTGGTGACGGTGGCGTCTTCAGCACCAGTGGGGGCCAAGGTGGCAGGAGGCGGGCGGCAGACGGGACGCCATTGCTCCTCTTTGACCCCGCCCCCACATACAACGTCACAACCCAGCAATTTAGTTGCCCTGCTCTAGTAAACACCTTAGGGCTCCGATCCTGCTATGGAACAGGCAGGAACAGCCCAAAAGATGGCACAAGAAGAACTCAAACTCCCAGAGCCAATAACTTTAAGCAACCAAGAAATTGCCAGCCTCTCAGAAGCACAATTCAAGACACTGTTTATCAGTATGCTCACAGAACTGGTTGATTATAGTCACAAATTAGAGGAACATATGAAGGCTAAACTAATTGAAATGAAGGGAGATGCACAGGAAACCAATAGCGATGGAAAGGAAACTGGGACTCAAATCAATGGAATACACCAGAAGGAAGAACAAAACATCCAACCAGAAAGGAATGAAGAAATGAGAATTCAAAAAAAATGAGGAGAGGCTTAGGAACCTCCAGGACATCTTTAAACGTTCCAACATCCGGATTATAGGGGTACCAGAAGGGGGAAAGAAACAGCCACGAGTGGAACACTTATTTGAACAAATAATAAAGGAGAACTTCCCCATTCTGGCAAAGGAAATAGACTTCCAGGAAATCCAGGAAGCTCAGAGAGTGCCAAAGAAGTTGGACCCAAGAAGGAACACACCAAGGCACATCAGAATTACATTAGCCAAGACTAAAATGGAGAGAATCCTAGAAGCAGGAAGAGATAAGGGGACAGTCACTTACAAAGGAGTACCCATCAGACTGTCAGCGGATTTCTCAAAAGAGACCTTCCAGGCAAGAAGGGGCTGGAAAGAAGTATTCCAAGTCATGAAATCCAAAGACCTACAGCCAAGATTGCTTTATCCAGCAAAACTTTCATTTAGAATGGAAGGACAGATAAAGTGTTTCTCAGATAAGGGCAAGTTCAAGGAGTTCATCACCAAGCCCTTATTATATGAAATGCTAAAGGGACTTATCTAAGAAAAAGAAGATGAAAAATATGAACAGTGAAAGGACAGCAAACACAGTTATTAACAACCACACCTAAAACAAAAGCAAACCAAGAGAACAGCTAGATCAGGAATGGAACCATAGAAATGAAGAACACATGGAGGGTTAGCAACAGGGGAGTGGGAAGAGGAGAAGGGGGGAGAATGCACAGAAAATAACATAAATGGTAGGTAGAAAATAGATAGGGGGGAGGGCAAGAATAGTGGGGGAAGTATAGAATCTAAAGAACCTGAGACACGTGATTATAAACTAAGGGGGGGGGAGAATGGTCGGGGAGGGAATGTGTGGGTGGAGGAGAATGAAGGGGGGGAGTAGAACAACTGTAATGGTATAATCAATAAAATATATTTAAAAAAATCTTCTCTTTGACACTAGCATTTTGAGGAAAAATATGGGGAGCTCTTATGATTCATATTTGAGGTCCTCTGGGCTGTTGACTAACTTTTAATCTTTTCTATTTTTTGTATTTGTTTTTGGTGTACTCAACTTTGTTTTCTAACTCTCTTTGGAGGGTTTTGTCTCCATCATATTATTTACTTGTTTTCTAAAGCCATTTTTTATCCTCACCCAAAGAGATGCTTATTGATTTTAGGGAGAGAGGAAGTAGGGGAACAAGACAAAGAGAGAAACATCAATCAGTTGCCTCTTGTATGCATCCTGATTTGGTACTGAACACACAAACCAGGCATGTGCCCTGACTGAAAATAGAACCTGCAACCTTTTGGTTAATAGTAGGATACTCCAACAAACTGAGCCACACCAGCCAGGGCTTCTATAGATATTTTTATACACAAATATTATTTTCATATCTTGTCTGCCTTACTTTGCCTTTTGTTTGCAATGTTTCTTTTTATTTAAGAATATTAAATGTATATTTTGTTCTTTTTGGTGGAGATAGTCTTGTTTTTTTTTACCAAGTTGATTTTATCTGTAGTTTTGCTTGAATTTTCATTTTTCAAATGGGAAACATCTGTGAATGTCCTGTGACTGATGGCTGTTCAATTGTGGGCTTCTCTTTAGGTACTAGAGTGTAGATTAGTCTAGTTGGGCCCCTATAGTTCATATATTTAGATCTCTTTTGTTAGAATGATCAATACCACAGAGAAAGATCTTTCAGGCTTCTGCTCATCCATATAATCCCAGTGGTAATAGTGATTTCATTTGGAGGAAGAGAATCGAATACCTTGGAATCCAATATGTAATTTTGTTGCAGCTCCCTGCACTCATGTTCCAAGTGGATCTCAGTCCAAAGACCTTGGCTTTACCCTCTACAAATAATAAGCCTTCAGTCTTGTGTTTGGATAAAGAGAGTGGTAAACTAACACTAGTGATAAATTGTGCTAGATTATCCCATTCAAGGAGGAGTCTCAAGAGTATTTCCAGCACTACAGAATCAAGAATTAGAAAAATTCTAAACCATGTAGGACAATAGTCATATCACCACATAAGTAAATTTCTAGTAAAATATGCCAAGATTAACATGTGTATTAATTTCCAGTCTCTCCTGAAAACCCACTAAAGTATCATTAAAGAAATATGTGTGTTTGCAAATAAGGCAAAGAAAGTAATGGAAAAGACAATACTTCACTGATTTTGCTAGCTGGAAAGCCACTGGAAAAGGAATAACTTAATGGACCACCCCATAGAATTTTGACAGGCAGCTTTATTTACCTATTAGTACCCAAGCAATGTTTTGTCCTTTGCTAACTAGAAATCACAAATAATAGTTGTTTAATTGGATTCATGTGAAATTCAAATGCATTTAAATGAAATAATGTGTCTCAAAGGATTTACACCTACTGGTATCATGTAGTTTGGGCTTTGTCTGCACTGAAATCAGTGCAGACAAAAGTAATGTCAGTAATATTTCAGTACATTAAAGATAGTTGCAAATTCTTTGCTATACCTCCCTTTGAAGGACAGAGTCTAACTCCTGTCCCTTTTTTCAAAACTTTTATTTTACTTTAGTTGTTGTTCAAGTACAGTCTTCTGCCTTTTACCCCCATCCCAGCCCACCCCCCAGCCTTCCCCACCTCCCTCCCATTTCTACCCCACCTTATTTTTGTTTATTAGGTTCCTGTTAAAGGTGAGATCATATGGTATTTGTCTTTCACCGCCTGGCTTATTTCACTCAGCATAATGCTTTCCAGTTCCATCCATGCTGTTGCAAAGGGTAGGAGCTCCGTCTTTCTTTCTGCCACATAGAATTTCATTGTGTTAATGTACCATAGTTTTTGGATCCATTCATTTACCGATGGGCACTTAGGTTGCTTCCAGCACTTGGCTATTGTAAATTGTGCTGCTATGAACATTGGGGTGCATAGGTTCTTTTGGATTGGTAGGTTCCATAGGTTCTTTCGGGGTTCTTAGGATATAATCCTAGTAGTGGAATTGCTGGGTCAAAAGGCAGGTCCATTTTCAGTTTTCTGAGAAAATTCCATACTGTTTTCCATAGTGGTTGTACCAGTCTGCAATCCCACCCACAGTGCACTAGGGTTCTCCTTTCTCCACAACCTCTCCAGAATTTGTTGTTTGCTGCTTTGTTTATAAAGGCCATTCTCAACAGTGTGAGGGGGTATCTCATTGTGGTTTTAATTTGCATCTTTCTGATAGCTAGCAATACTGAACATCTTTTCACATGTCTCTGGACCTCCTGTATGTCCTCCTTGGAGAAGTGTCTGTTCAAATCCTTCACCCACTTTTTAATTGGGTTGGTTGTCTTTTTAGAGTGGAGGCATGTAAGTTCTTTGTATATTTTGGAGATTAAACCCCTGTCTGAGGTATCATTGGCAAATATGTTTTCCCATACACTTGGTTCTCTTTTGATTTTAATACTGTTTTTGTTAGCCATGCAGAAGCTTTTTATTATGGTGAGATCCCAATTGTTTATTTTTTCTTTTATGTCCCTTGCTCTAGGGGACATATCAGTGAAAATATTGCTGCATGAAATACCTGAGATTTTCCTGCCTATGTTCTCCTCTATGATTTTAACAGTGGCATGGCTTATATTTTAAGTTTTTTATCCACCTTGAATTTATTTTTGTGTATGGTGTAAGTTGGTGCTCAACTTTGATTTTTTTACATGTAGTCCCTTTAATCTGAGTAGAGTTTATGACTATTTTGACTGACATAACATAGCAGAAATGACATTCTGACAGTTTCCAGGCTGAGCTCTTAAGAGATTCACAGCTTCAACTTTTTAACCTTATAACATGTGCTTTTGGACCACAATGACCATTTCATGAGGAAATCCAAGCAGCCATTTGAAAATAACTGATGCTTCTGGCTGTGAGTTGTAAATGGGCCCCCAGACAAGGACTAGCACCAGCTTCAAGAGCCAAGTAAATAGTCCATCCTGATGGTGGACCTAAAGCCCCATTGGAGCTGTATCTTCCTCAGCCTGTAAAGAGCAGAGGTGAGAACAAACACTTCACACCAAAAATTTAACCTTTGAAATAATTGTTTGTGTAACATTTCAATTACCAACTAAAAACAAACTAAACATTAAAATATCAATAAGAAAATTTGATTAAGAACACTGAAAGCATGTGACTTGAATTTAATGAGGAAGTATTTCTCTCTCTGCTAGCATTTCAACAATGACCATCAATCATCTTATTCTAAATTTTAGGCCAAAGAAAGGTAGAAGCCATTGGTCTAATTTATATTGCTTGAACTTGGTCAAGCACTTTTACTTTCTGGGTATTCAATTTATTTATTTTATATATTTCTCAGTTTCTTTAAGATTATAGGGGAATTTTTGAAATTATAAAGGAAATTTATAAATTATAAAAAATATATAAATCAAGTAGCATTATATGAGCTGCCACTCTTTAGTAAGAATTTCATAGAAGCACTTAAAAAACACAAGACTACAAATTCTGTTATTCATCTATTTCAAAATTTATTTGCAGGTTTGAATTTTCATGGGTCTTTAGACACAGGTTTATACTTACAAAGCATGTGAATAGTGGGTCAGTAATAAATTTCCAGGATTATGAAAACTGTTATTTGTTTTTTTTTTATTTTTATTTAATTCTTGTTCAAGTACAGTTTTCTGTCTTATATTCCCAGCCCCACCTCCAGTGCTCCCCACCTCCCTCTCATTTCCACCCCCCACCTTAGTTATTGTCCATGTGTCCTTTATACTTGTTCATGTGAGTCCATCCCTTTCCCCCCTATGATTCTCTCCCCTCTGGACTCTTTCAGCCTGTTCTGTATTTGAGTGCCATTGGTCATATTTTGCTTGCTTGTTTGTTTTGTTGTTTAGATTCCTGTTAAAGGTGAGATCATATGGTATTTGTCTTTCACTGCCTGGCTTATTTCGCTCAGCATAATGCTCTCCAATTCCATCCATGATGTTGCAAAGGGTGGGAGCTCCTTCTTCCTTTCTGCAGCATAGAATTCCATTGTGTAAATGTACCACAGCTTTTTGATCCAGTCATTTACTGATGGGCATCTAGGTTGCTTCCAACTCTTGGCCATCATAAATTGTGCTGCTATGAACATTGGGGTGCATAGGTTCTTTTGGATTGGTGTTTCAGGATTCTTAGGATATACTCCTAAGAGTGGAATTGCTGGGTCAAAAGGCACGTCCATTTTTAGTTTTCTTAGAAAATTCCATACTGTTTTCCATAGTGGTTGTACCAGTCTGCAATCCCACCAACAGTGATAGAAGCTGAAAAAAATTATTAAGCAAGGATTTTCAAAATAATTCTATTCTCTTCTCATTTAAATTGACTCAAATTTTAATGCAGCTTTTGTATAACTTTCAATAGGCAATGGGTTAGACAAAGTAAAATCCTATTGTTTCATCTGGGTTCAGCATTTTTGTGTTGAGTGTTCTGCAACCATCTGTTGGAACCACGTCTTGATTAGTCCATCTCTATAGGGCACACCCGTGTTATGCACATCATTATTTGTTTTTTTTCAGATGACTCCAATATTTTTATGAAAGGGTCATAAACAGCAGGGACCTGTGGTGAAGCTGAAAGAGCAGCAGCCAGGACCCTGCTGACACCAAGTTTTCACTGGGTCCAGATGGTATGCTGCTTTTCTGATCTTTCCCTGTTTCATTTTGTGAGCTTGGAGTATGGTGTCTCCCACTCACTAACACTGTCCACCTATTTCCCAACCTCAGACATCAAGGGTCCTAACACATAGTTTACTTTTATTGACAAGTTGTGATTATAATGGGGAGACTAAGCCTAGTGTGAAAGCCAAATAGGCTTTTCTCAGTTTCTGCAATGTGAAAAGGAAGTCACTGCTCAGATCAAAATGAGGAACCCTGGCCCCTGGTAGGTTTAGTGTCTATAGGAGAAGAAGCAAGTGCTTAGGATGTCTAAAGAGGATGGGACAAGGAGACAAACTGTGCCCAAAAGGTACACAGGGAATTTATCAAGGGTTGCTGTGGACTGCTGGTTTCTAGACAAGCTAACTCTTGACAGTTTCTCTGCTGCTTTTTGAACATTGTTTCTTCACATTTAACTTAGAGCAGGATATGTCTGCCTGCTCACATCTGTACCATGCTTTCTACTTTCTCAATTGCAACAGGACGTATTAGCTTCTCATCACTGTGGGCATTTTCAGTTAGAGGCTGTCAGAAATGTTTCCTCTGGAAAACACAGCTTACATCTGACATGGCCCATGAGAAGCCTGACAGGTATGTAGAACTATGTACTATGTCCTCACCCCAACCGTCTAATTGTATCTGCTCAGAGTGAAGAGACAGTGCTCTTGCCTGAAAGGTAACATTGCATTTGTTTTTTTACTAGAAAACAATTAATACTCATATCAGTTATGCAATTTCTTTAAATGTATATTAAAATATAACTGATAAAACTAATTACATTTCCTTAAAAAAGTTTTTAGCTGAAGCTGACTCATTTTTAATGTTAGTATTAATCTATGATCATTTCATTAATAGTTGAGTGAGCTTATATGTTTGAAGGATCAAGACCCTTCTTTATCTTAGAGCTAGTAAAAAGGTAAAAGTGCATTCAATCCATATGTGTGTGTGTGTGTGTGTGTGTGTGTGTGCCTAGTAGCAGGATAACATGCTATGGGGTTTGTTTATTTGGACAAGCAATTTGCTTTGCTTTGATGTATCCAAACAATTTGCTACTCTGACCAGAAGTAATTTTTTCCCTTTACCATTAAATCATTTTCTTATGGTTTTATCTATGTTGATTTCAACGAGTATGTACTGTGTTAGAAAACACTACAATATTTGGAGTGTTTTTTTCTCCTGCTGTATTACATTATGTTATATGATTCAGTTCCTCCATGTATGTTTTCAGCATGTGAAATGTACAGATGGACACTGTGCATATCTCAATCTGAGAGAAGAAATATAAGGGTAGTGCTTCCTCCTGTTTGTGAACAATTAACTTATCTGTGGGTGGTCACCCTGTGAACCACCTATTGAGTTTCCTATGATGATATTGATACTGAAGAAGGTAAATGTCTACCAAACAATATGTTAGGGGTCTTGTTAGAATTATTGGCAATAAGAAATTTACATGTGAAATCATGGGGTTAACATGTTTTTGGCTAGTGCAGAAGCCTTTCTTAGAGTATTTCTAGGAATCCCTCCCTTTCCCTCTATCTAAATAAATAAATAAAATATTTAAAACATATATGATCAACAGCCTGATGATAAGAAGTGGCTCGTAAATCAACCAGATTGGCTGTGAAAATAATTGTATTACCTCAGAATTAAAATCTATCTCAGCCATGTAATTATAAAAGGCTTTATTACTTAGGGTTTTTTTAAAGATTTACCATTGTAATTCTAACATAATTTATTTGGGTTTGTTGTTATTTCAGATTACAATAAAGAATCTAAATTTCACTAACAAAATTATCACCATGAAGACAGAAAAATTAATTGATGAGATCTTTGTTTGAACATGGAGGACTGAATTCTTGAGATTAAGTCCTTGTTTTCTAAATCTACTTAGATAAAGTTAGGGTAGAAGAGGGTGCAAAGCATACCACAGACAAAGAATACAAGAGATGAATACATCTGAAAAATATTTGGAAGTTAGAAATCAAAGGGAAGAGTGGTTATTTTCTCAGTTCACAGAAAATTTGAGTCCATGCTTGCCAAAGACAGCCTAGAAAAAAGGTGACTCAAGCTATGGGACCAAGGATGGCTTAGCAATGGAGGTACCAAATTTTCAGTGCCTTACACATACACACAGGAAGATAATGACAGGTCACCAGAGATGTAGAGGAATGTTTTAGTGTGGAGACAGGCCAATACAAAGTAACAGCATAGAGAAATTTGGAAAAATAAAGTGTATGGGAGACAGGAGAAAATTATTTTTAAAAACTATAATGAATATCCTCAAAATAAAAAGGACAGATTGAATTCATGAAGTAAGAACATGTGGCTAAAAAAGAAATATTCAAAGAATAAAATCAATTTTTATCAACATGAAAGTTGAAAAATTTTTAACTGAATGATTGCAAGCTAAAGATAAGTAAATTTACTGATGTCAGAGTAAAAAGAAACAGGGTAAATGTAAGAAAAGTAATAATATTACACAATTCTTCTATAAGGTCCAAGTAAATAATCAATGTTTTAGAAAGTAAAATCCAGAAAGAAGAGAAAATATGGAAAAAAATGAAAGTTAAAAAAGTTGTTCATGTTAGAAATACGTGAGTTTCCATTTCTTTCTAGATTTAAAAGTTCCACTGAAAAATGCAGAATAAAGGGTCAAAAAAGATTCCCAAAAAAGCACCCAGTATAAAATTTCTGAGTATTAACAATGATGATTATGTCATAAACTCTTTCAGAAATGCAGTACAAAATTGTTACATAGATCATTTTGGGGGTGATCTGAATGATTCAAGACTTCTCAGTAGCAACTCCAAAAGACAATAGTTTAACACAATTTTATGTACCTCCTTAGTGCAGCTGTGAATAACATCTACAAAATTTTTTCACCATATTCCCCGAACATTTTCCAACATCAAAAACTATATATGATGTTCTAATGATTTAGATTATTGGTACTAAGGCATAAAGGGCCTGGGAGAAATGACTCTTTGTAGATGCTTTTAGAAGCCTGGAGCTGCCCGTCTCATGGGAGGAGGGAGGATGTCTCTTCACTTGGTTCAGCCTAGAGAAAAGGTTTGAAGAGACCAATCATAGAGTTCTGAATGACTTTTTGTACTTGCCTGAAGACAGGTGGCTGGTGTTGGGCTTACATTTGAAAACTTTCAATATGAGATCTGCATCCATTTATTAGTTTAAGGATAAAGAGAAGTAATTTTATATGCAGTGTGTATACCCATGTGTACAGGTCATGGGTGATACAGTATAATTTTTAAGAAGTGAGAAGAGGGGTTTCCATACAAACACATAGATGAGCACATGTCAGAGGTTAAATTACTGAGGGAAACAGTAAGATGGTGAGGCTGTCTCAGAGAACATTTAAGAAACTCAGTATGTGTATATAGGAAGCATGATACATGAATATGTAGGCAAGATTTCCGGGTCAGCTTCAACACTGGTTCATGATCAATAGAACAGTAAACTCTAACCTTTGGGATTGTGTTTTCTACCAGACACAAATAATCTGTATCTATAATGGACAAAAATCTATGGGTTTACATGTGCATTCACTGGATCTGGGGCCTTTAAAAAATAACATAAGTCAATCAAGATGCATTCCCTAGGCAATTATGTAATCCTTGGTGAGATTGCACTTCCTTATGACATTGAAAGAACACACTGCCCATCTTTTTGTAAACAAAACAAAACCTAATTTCCAAGTTTGAAATATTTTTCTTAACATAACTCTATGTTTCCCATAGACTAGTTATGGGGTACCAAGGTAGAAGCCAGGGTAGTAGCCTTTTCAACGGGGACCTATCCAAGAGGGAGGTTATTTTAGCAGAAAAGGCTGGAAGATGGAAGGAGCTAAGAGTACTGGCAGAAGGAACAGCATTGTCTGTGTCAAAGGCTGGGTTGGTCAGTTCCAGTGGGGACACCCACCAGAAACTCAGCTCAGGGACAGAGAGAGGTAGGAAGGAGGTGTGGGGGGAAAGAGAGAGGCAGAGGGAAAAGGAGGAGAAGTCAGCAAAGAAGAGAAAACATGAGGAAGAAGAAAGGGAAGAGGAGGAGGAAGAAGAAAAAGACTAAGAAAGGAAAGGAGAGGAGAGAGAAAGAATGAGACTTGCCAACCCTGCTAAGCAGCCACATCACAGTACCATTTGTAGGCAGTGTCACTTCAGCAAGGCCTCTCCTTCATTTTCCTTATACATCAATCTGCCTTTCCCCCAAAGATCACACAATCCTTTAATCCTCTAATCCCCAAGCGAAATTTCATCCTTGCTGTAGGGTCAGGGTTGGGGAGGGTGCTAGAGAGAGAAGGAAAAAATAAGGGTGAGAGTGTTTGTTGTTTCCCTTTTCACTGCATGCTTTCTGGACTGGGAGAGAGAGTGATGATATCTTTATAAGTGTTTAAAGTCCTGACATTTATACAAAATTAAATATATCTCTACTTGTATATTTGTCAGTTACAGTTGATATTCAACATTACTTTGTATTAGTTTCAGGTATACAGCATAGTGGTTAGATACTTATATAATTTACAAAGTGATCTCTGATAAATGTAGCACCCCGCCTGGCACCATACATACTTATTACAAGATTACTTACTGTGTTGCCTGTGCTGTATTTTACACCCCCGTGACTATTCTGTAACAAACAACTTGTACTTCTTAATCTCTTCACCTTTGTCACCCATCTTCCCAACGTCCCTCCCATCTGACAACCATCAAAATGTTCTGAAAGTTGCCAGACGGGAGAGGGCAAGAGAGGTGAGTGAAAAGGTGAAGTGATAAAGGAGTACACACTGGTTGTTACAGAATAGTCATGGAGTACAGTCAATAATATTCTTATAACAAAAAAATTCACTGTATCTATGAGTATGTTTCTGTTTTGCTTTTTTATTTGATGTGTTAGATTCCACATATGAGTGAAATCAAATGGCATTTGTCTTGGTCTGAATTATTTTACCTAGCATAATGTCCTCTAGGTGTAGGTCAATCCATGTTATTACAAATGTAAATTGAGAATTTTTTTGTGACAAGGAGTAACCAAACTTTATTTTATTAACTAAATATGACATGAAATGTCTTGTTATCTTTTTAAAGTATATTTTATTGATTATGCTACTGCAGTTGTCCCATTTTTTTCTCTCCTTTGTCTCTCTCTGCCCTGCCCACCCCTTTCCACCAGCATTTCCCTCTTAGTTCATGTTCACAAGTCAAACATACAAGTTTTTTGACTTCTCCACTTCCTGTACTATTCTTGACATCCTCTTGTCTATTTTGTATCTACCAATTATGCTTCTTATTCTCTGTACCTTTCCCCCCATTTACCTCCAGTCCCTCCCTGCGGATAACCCTGTATGTGATCTCCATTTCTGCGATTCTGTTACAGTTCCAGTTGTTTGCTTAGTTTGTTTTGTTATTGTTTCTTAGGTTCAGTTCTTGATAGTTGTGAGTTTGTTGTCATTTTACTGCTCATAATTTCAATCTTTTTTTCCTTAGATAAATCTCTTTAACATTCCATGTAATAAAGTCTAGGTGGTGATGAATTCCTTTAACTTGACCTTATCTGGAAAGCATTTTATTTGCACTTCCATTCTAAATGACAACTTTGCTCGATAGAGTAATTTTAGATGTAGGTCTTTAGTTTTCATGACTTCAAATATTTCTTTCCAGACCCTTCTTGCCTGCAAGGTTTCTTTTGAGAAAACAGCTGACAATCTTTGGGGCATTTCTTTGTAGGTAACTGTCTCCTTTACTCTTGCTGCTTTTAAGATTCTCTCCTTATCTTTAATTTTGGGTAATTTAACCATGCTGTGTCTTGGTGTGTTCCTTCTTGGGACCAACTTTTTGGGGACTCTCCAAGCTTCCTGAACTTGCACATCTATTTTTTTTGTCAGAGTGGAGAAATTTTCTTTCATTATTTTTCAACTAAGATTTCAATTTCATGTTCTTTCCCTTCTCCAGGCTCCCCTATGACTTGGATGTTGGAATGTTTAAAGTTGTCCCAGAGGTTCCTGAGCTTCTCCTTTTATTATTGAATTCTTGTTTCTTCATTCTCTTCTGGGTAAATGATTATTTCTTCCTTCTGTTCTAAATTGTTGATTTGAGTCCTGGTTTCCTTCCCATTACTGTTGGTTCCCTGTACATTTTCCTTTGTTTTACTTTTCTTTTCCTTTTTATTTAAAATTTTATTAATGTTCAAATACAGTTGTCTCCATTTTCCCATGACCACTTTCCCCCACCATACCCATGCCCACCTCCCAACCTCAATCTCATCCCCCCTTGGCTCTGTCCATGGGTCCCTCATTCATTTTCATCTACATCCCTTTACCTTATTTCCTATGTTATTTCCCTCTCCCATCCCTTCAGTTACTGTCAGTTTGTTGTCCATTTCAATGTTTCTGGCTATATTTTGCTTGCCAGTTTGTTTCATTAATTAGGTTCCACTTATACGTGAGATTATATGGTATTTGTCTTTCACTTCCTGGCTTGCTTCACTTAGAATAATACTTCCCATTTTCGTTTATGTTGTGCCAAAGGTTAGGAGCTCCTTCTTTCATTCTGCGGCATAGTATTACATTGTGGAAATGTACCATGGTTTATTGATCCACTTATTTACCAATGAGCACCTAAGCTTATTCCAGCAGCTGACTATTATAAATTGTGTTGCTATGAACATTGGGGTGCATAGGTTCTTCTGAATTGGTGTTTCAGGATTCTTAGGGTATAAACCCAGCAGAGGAATTGATAAGTCAAGAGGCAGTTCTATTTTTAGTTTTCTGAGGAAATTCGTACTGTTTTCCACAGTGGCTGCACCAGTCTGCATCCCAGCCAACAGTGTACTAGGGTTCCCTTTTCTCCACAACCACACCAGCACTTACAGTCTGTTAATTTGTTTATGATGGCCGTTGTGAAGTGCTATCTCACTGTGGTTTTAATTTGCATCACTCTGATGGGTAGTGATGCTGAGCATTCTTTCATATATTTCTGGGCTCACTATAAGTTCATCCTTGGAAAAGTGTCTGTTCAGGTCCTCTGCACATTTTTTAATTGGATTGTTTGTCTTCCTGCAGTGGAGTTGTGTGAGTTCTTTATATATTTTGGAAATCAAACCCCTGTCTGAGATATTATAGGCAAATATCTTTTCTCATACAACTGGTTCAATTTCATTTTGCTGATGTTTTCTTTAGCCAGGCAGAGCTGTTTATTTTGATGAAGTCCCATTTGTTTATTTTTTATGTCCATTACTCTAGGGAACATATTAGTGAAAATATTGTTGTGTGGAATATCTGAGAATTTCGTGCCTATCTCCTCCTTTAAGAATTTTATGGTATCACAATTTATATTTAAGACTTTTATCAGGTTGAGTTTATTTTTGTATATGAAGTAAGTTGGTGGTCAACTTTCATTTTTTTTTTTTTTTTTTGCATGTAGCTGTCCAGCTCTCCTAACACCATTCGTTGAAGATGCTATTTTTACTCCATTTTGTGCTGTTACCCACTTAGGTCAATATTAGTTGACCATAGAGGCTTGAGTTTATTTCTGGGCTCTCTATTCCATTGGTATATGTGTCTATTTTTATGCCAGACTATTTTGATTACTGCGGCCTTTTAATACAGTTTGATATCAGGTATGGTAATCCCACCTACTTTGTTCTTTCTCAAAATTGCTGCAGCTATTTTGGGTCACTTATGATTCCATATAAAATTTTTAAAGTGTTTTTTTTCTGTATCTGTGAAATGTATCATTGGTATTCTAATTGGGATTGCATTGAATCTATAAATTGCTTTTGGTAGTGTAGACATTTTGATGATGTTAATTCTTCCAATCTATGAATATGGTATATGCTTCCATTTGTTTGTGTCTTCCTTAATTTCTTTCTTCAGTGTTGTGTAGTTTCTGAGTACAGGTCTTTTACATCCTAGATTAGGTTTATTCTGAGGTATTTTATTTTTCTTATTGGTATATCAAATGGGATTTTTTTCTGATTACTGTTTCTGATATTTTATTGTTGGTGTACAAAAATGCCATTGATTTCAGAATATTGACTTTGTACTTGGCTGATGTAGCTCAGTGGATTGAGCGTGGGCCTGTGAACCACACGATTGTGGTTCAATTCCCAGTCAGGGCACGTGCTTGGGTTGCAGGCCAGTTCCCAGCAGGGGACTCATGAGAGGCAACCATACATTGATATTTCTCTCCTTCCCTTCCCTTCTAAAGATAAATTTTTAAAAAAGAATGTTGACTTTGTATCTCATTATTTTTCCAAATTCACTTATTAGATCAAGTAGTTTTTTGGTGGACACTATAGGGCTTTCTATGTACACTATCATGTCATCTGCAAACAATGACAGTTTTGCTTCCTCCTTTCCAATGTGGATGCCTTTTATTTCCTTTTCTTGTCTGATCACTGTGGCTAGGATTTTCAATACCATGTTGAGTGGAAGTGGTAAAAGTGAACAACCTTGTCTCATTCTTTATGGGACATATATTCTTTCTCTTAGTGGGAAAGCTTTTAGTTTTTGTCCATTGAGTATGATGTTGGTTGTAAGTATCCCATATATGGCCTTTATTATGTTGAGAAATGCTCCCTCTATTCCCACTTTGCTGAATGTTTTTATCATAAATGGGTACTGTACCTTATGAAATGCTTTTTCCACATTTATTGATATAATCATGTGATTTTTGTCTTTGCTTTTGTTTATGTGATGTATTACATATACTGATTTGCAAATATTGTACCATCCTTGCATACCTGAAATGAATTCCACTTGATCATTGTGTATGATCTTTTTAATGTATTGCTGGATGCAGTTTGCCAATGTTTTGTTGAGGATTGCAATGTCTATGTTCATCAGCAATATTGGCCTAAAATTTTCTTTCTTTGTTGTATTTTTATCTGGGTGAGATTAGGATGATGGCCACTTCATAGAAAGAGTTTGGGAGCCTTCCCTCCTATTGCATTTTCTGGAAAAGTCTGTGAAGCATGAGGGTTAGCTCTTGCTTAAGTATTTTGCAAAATTCTTCTATAAAACTGTCTGGTCCAGAGCTTTTGTGTGCTGGGAGTTTTTTTATTACTGCTTTGATTTAGTCAGCTGTTATTGGTCTGTTTGGGCTTTCTGCTTCTTCTTCATTCAGGTTTGGAAAATTAATTTTTCTAGAAGTTTTTCCACTTTGCCTAGATTTTCAAATTTCTTGGCATGTAGTTCTTTGTAGTAATTTTTTAGAATCCTTTATATTTCTGTCATGTCAATTGTAATTTCTCTTCTTTCATTTCTGATTTTATTTATTTGAGTCTTCTCTCTTTTTTTCTTGATGAGTCTGCTTAAACGCTTGTCAATTTTGTTTATCTTTTCAAAGAATCAGCTTCTGGATTTATTGATTCTTAGAATTGTTTCTTTAGTCACTATGTCATTTCATTCTGCTCTGATCTTGGTTATTTCTTTTCCTCTACTTTCTCTAGGCTGCCTTTGTTGTTCCTCTAGATTTTTTAGATGTAGGGTTACATTATTCATTTGAAGTGTTTCTATCTTTTTTTAGGTAAGCCTGTATCACTGTGAACGTCCCTCTCAGGACTGCCTTCACTGTGTCCCATGAGTTTTGAATTGTCATGAGTTCATTTTCACTTCTTTCCAGAAAGTTTTTGATTTCTTCCTTGATCTCATTCTTAACCTGCTCATTGTTTAATAGCATGATATTCAATCTCCATGAGTTTTGAGGGGTTTTGAGTTTTTTCCTTAAGGTTGGCTTCTTGTTTCAATCCCTTGTGGTCTGAAAAGATGCTTTGTATGATTTTACTTTTCCTTAATTTGTTAAGGCTTGTTTTGTGTCCTATTATGTGGTCTATCTTTGAAAATGTTCCATGTGCATTTGAAAAGAGTGTGTATTTTCTTCTTTGTGATGAAAGTTTATCTGTATCTATATCTATCTATGTCTATATCTATATCTATATCACCTAATCATCTATATCAGTTAATTTCATTTGGTCTAGGGCATTGTTCAATGACACAATATCTTTTTTAAAATTTTGTTCAGAAGATCTATTCATTTTTGACAGTTGGGTGTTAAAATTCCCTAGTAAAAGTGTGTTGCTGTCTATATCTTTCTTGAAGTCTTTCAAAATTTTCCTTGTGTATTTGAGTGGGCCTTTTATTATGTTGATGGATTTTTCCTTTGAGTGTTATGGAGTGTCTTTATGGGTCTCTTTTTATGGCTTTTATTTTGAAGTCTATTTTGTCAGATATAAGTATCACTACCCCAACTTATTTTCGCTGTCCTTTTGCTTGGAATATTTGTATCCAGCCCTTCACTTTCAATCTGTGTATTTCTTTTATTCTGAGGTGGGTCTCTTGTAAGCAACATATGTGTGGATCATGTTTTCTTATCCATTCAGCTATACTATGTATTTTAAACTAGAGCATTTAATCCATTTATGTTTATGGTTGTCATTGGTAGGTACTTATTCATTGTCATTTTGTCATTTTTACCTTTGTTCTTTCTCTCTCACTGTTTTTCTCCCTCTTTCTAAAGTAATCCTTTTAGCATCTCTCCTAGTGATGGTTTGGTGGAGGTGTACTTTTGAGCCTTCTTCTGTCTGGGAAGCTCCTTATTTGTCCTTCTATTTTAATTGAGAGCCTTGCTGGATAGAGTAGTCTCAGTTGTAGACCTTTGTTTTTCATTACTTGGAATATTTCTTGCCATTCCCTTCTGGCTTGTAATGTTTTTGTTGAGAAGTCAGCTGCCAGCCTTATTGAGACTCCCTTGTATGTTACTTCCTGTTTCTCCCTTTTCTGCCTTTAAGATTCTCTCTTGGTCTGGGAATATTGTCGTTTTAATTATGATGTGTCTTGCAATGGGCCTCTTTGGGTTCTTCTTGATTGGGGCCCTCTCTCTCCTTCCTGGACTTTGTTGACTTCCTTTCTCATCAAATTGGGAAGTCTTACATTATTATTCTCTCAAATAGGTTTTCTATCCCTTGCTCTTCTTGTTCTTTTTCTGGTATCCCTATTATATGGATATTATTTTGTTTCATGTTTTCCTGTGCTTCCCTTAACCCCTCTTCATTTTTTTAGTCTTTTTTCTTTTTCTTGCTCTTTTTGCGAAGTTTTTCCTAATTTGTCCTCCAGCTCACTGATTTGATCCTCTCCCTCACTGAGCCTGCTTTTGATTCCTTCTATGTATTCTTTAATTCATAAATTGTATTCTTCATTTCTTCTTGGCCCTTGTTGATTGGTTCTGTGTCCTTTTTTTATGCTGATATAGTTTGCAGTAAGTTCCTCATAATTTCGCTGTAGTTTTTGGTAGTTCACAGTGAGTTCATTGAGCTTCCTTATAACCATTGTTTTGAACTCAGTATCTGATAGTTGACTTGTGTCTATTTCATTCAGCATTCTTTCTGAGGATTCTTCCTTTCCTTTGGATTGGGGGTTATTTCTTTGTCTTTCCAGTGTTTGTGTACCACTTCTTCTTAGGCTCAGCTTCTTAAATTGATCTGTTTTGACTTTCTGACTTTGTGGTGTGACCTTGTATGGTGAGAGGCCTGTGAGATACAGTGGTGTAGTCTTCTTGATCACCTTAACTTGATGTTCTTGGAATGTCCTTTATGCCTTTCATGCTGGTTTTCTGGATGTAATTGGGTTTTGATTGGCATTGCATTGTTCTTCTGTGGTTCCGTCCTTGCTGCTGATTGACTGAGAGGCACTTAGCCCATCACATCTTGTGTCCTGTTGTTCAGGTGCTGCCTGAACAAAACCACAGAGCCCAAGAAACAAACCCAAAATTGCAAATATAACTCTCCATAATCCCACTGTGAATACCTAATGAACTGGTATTAATGAAGATGTAATGAGATTAATACCATTATAAGAAAAGAGAGTGGATATGAGATGACCTACTGAAAGAGAAATGATTTTCAGTGGGTTGGGGGAGAAGCACTGATAAGAGTTGGGAGTTGGAGCAATGGAAGAAGAGAAGATAAAGGTTACCTCATGAATTAAGAAAGGGAATAAAGAGTGTGGGATGGAGTATGAGAAGCAAAGTGTGTAATATTAGTTTTAAACAGAAATTAAAATAGTAAAAATAAAATAAGGTGAGAGGGAGAAAGAAAAAGGAAGGAAAATATTAAATAATTAATAAAATTTGAGCTAAATTGGAGAGAAAGACCCACCACAGCACTACCAACACATGAGCTAAAATTAATATAGGTGGTATGGGAATGAGAGGGGGGAAAGAAACAAAGAAAAGTCTAACAGATGTTTAGAGAATTGGGAAGTGATTTTGTAATGATACAGAAAGAGGGAATACTAAGAGTGAGGGACAAAAACTAGACTAAGTGAGAAAATTTGGGATATAAAGGGGAAAAAGGAGAATAAAGAAAAATAAAAGGGCAGAATGAAAGAGAAATAGAAGAAAGACAAAAAAGAAAAGGAAAAAGAAAAAAACAGGCCAAGAATGCATAATTAAAATTTGAATTAAAAAAAAAGGGTAGGAGAGGGGTCCAGTAAAATTTATTTGAAATACAGAATTAGTGAAGCTCTAGAAATAATCTTAAAAAAGCAATGCAACAACAACTACTCTACCCACAACCAACTAGCAACGTTTGTTACAGATGTAAAGAGGACACAGTATTTTAATAGTTGGACAAAATGATGCAACATGACCCTTGACCAGAGAATTTGTTTTGAGTGTCTGGAGGGGAGATATAGGAAGGGTATGGAATGGAAATAAGTTGTAGCTAGAGAGAAAACCAAGCTTGAAATGAATATATTGCAAGGAAAGAGGAAGGTAAGATGGGCTAAGAGAAGGAAGGGGCAAAGTATGTGAATTGAAATACACTATAGTATAAAATCTACTGACTTATTATATAGAAACTTGCTGGACAAGAAATGAATGTTATAAGGCCATGCAGGAAAGAAAATATCACAAATCATGAAGAAGACCACAGTGACTTTCATCTCGGTAGCCTCTTGTGTTTACTGCTGTTTTTCTTTTTCTTTCTGGATCTGCCTCTGGTGATGTCTGATGTTGACCCTGTCTCACCTTAGGCAGCCTGTTTGATACTTCCAGTGATCTGCTGTCACTGGCTGTCTCTTTCCATTATTAATATGGTCCCTCTGCACTCAGCAGTCATGATTAAGCACCATAAGGCAGGGTCAAATCCATCCTTTAGTGGGGGCTATTATTTTCCATCAGATAGCTGCTGCTTGGAGGGGAGTGTCTGCCTAAGCAGGTCTGTTGCTGCATATGGGGGCTGAATCAGCACAGAATCCTTACAGCACCGAATCCCTGCAGCTACTTTCCCAAAGCATCCATCTCCAGTCTCTATTCAAGTCTCTTTAGCCCACTCTGCCCCTCCTTTGCCAGTGATCTACTGTCTCTGGCTGTCTCCTTTGGTTGTTTATCTGGTCACTAGGACTCAGCAGTCAGGCCTAAGCACCAAAGAGCCAGGGCAGAGACCCTTCTGGGGTCAGGGCTATTATTTCCTTTCAGACTACTGCTGCTCAGAGGGGAGTGGTCCGCCTGAGCACAAAGGCTCTGTAGTGCTGGAATGACTCAGCACTGGGATCCCAGCAGCTACTCTCTCAGTTCTCTCCCCAAGGCTTCCATCCCTAGTGTCTCCTCAGGTGTCTCCAGCCCCCTTTGCCCCTGCTTTTGCCTGAGCCCCAGGTGAATGGCTGCAAATGAAAATTTGTGTGTTGGCCCTTTAAACGGCGCTTGTGTCTCCTCCAATGGTGTGTCTCTGGCAGACCCTACTGCTTAATAACTGGTTGTTATCTGTGTACTTTGGGGCTCTGGTGTTCTAGGCTGGGGATCCTAGTTTAGGGTTTAGACCCCAATCTTCCTCAGGGGATCCAACCAGCTGCTTAATTATCCCACCAGTGCTGCCACCTGTGGGTGCCCAGCCAGCCCTCTCAAGTCTCCGCTTCACTCCTCACCAGAACTGTTGTACCTAAGCTGGTTCTGTATGTCCAAAGTTGTATGCTTCTCTCTGACTATTGCTCAGTTGCTTGTTCTGGGTGGTTTCTCCGCAACTGAGTTGTAATTCCAGATGGTCCTGGGAGGAGGTCAGTGTGACTCCCATTCACTCCTCTGCCACCTTCCTTCTTCTCAGTTTTCATAACCTTCACTTTTTTCTCAATTTTGTGATGATGCTCAACCAATTCTGTGAGCATCCTGATTACCAGCGTTTTGAACTTCGCACTGATAGGTTGGCTATCTCCTAATCGCTTAGTTCTTTTTCTGGAGTGTTGATCTGTTCTCTCATTTGGGTAATATTTCTTTTTCTCAGTGTAGTGTTACATCATAAGGGGCAAAGCCTTAGGTATTCGCCAGAGTGGTGTGGGGAGCAACCCTCTTTGCTGAGTTGTGGCACTGTCTTTGGGGGAGGGGTCAGAGAGGGAACAATTCTACTTGCTCAGCTGTCACCCTGCTTTTAGTCACTTCTCTTGCTTCCCAAAAGTGGATTGGGAAGCAATCAGGTGCTGATTCCCAGGTCGGTGGGTTGGTGTACATTCTAGGACTCCATGTGCCTCTCCAACAGATTCTCCTGTGATTCTGAAAGTTTCTCCCACCACTGCAATCCTCACAGGTTTTAAAGCCAGAGTTTTGAGTATTTGTTTCCTGGCACTGGAACCCTCAGTTTTTCAGTCCACATCATTCTCCAGTTATTCCTTTTGGTTTGTCTGCTCACAAATGTGGGACCACCTGATCTGCTAGTCAACACCTTGCTGCACATCCTCTCTATCCCAACCACTTATCTCTGCCCCTCCTACCAATCTAGATGAATGGTTCTTCTTTAACTCCTTGGTTGTCAGACTTCCATACAGTTCAATTTTCTGGGAGTTCTGGTTGGTTTCTTTGTTTTTAAATTCGTTATTGTCTTTCTTCTGGTTGTGTGAGGAAGCAAAGTGTATCTACCTTTGCCTCCATCTTGGCAGGTCTGTGGTTATCTTTGATTATATCTTGGAGTCAATAGGAGCAAATTGCAGTGTGGGTTGAATGGGCACTGGTGGTAGAATAAGGACTTTTTTCCTGCCTTTCATGACATGGAGACCCACTCACTCAATATGATTGCATTTCTTAAACCCTAGAAACAGAAGAGATGGGGCAAAGAAAAGCATGTGGTTTGGGGTGCAACGGAGTAAATAGAATAAAAGAGAAAAATCTTCAGTTTTAATACCAGGAAATTAGCAGATACTATCTATAACTAAAAGACAAGAAATGATGAAACAGTAGAGGCATTTAAGATGTTAACTAAATGTTATCCATTTCTTCACCCCATCATCTAACTCATAGAGGTTTGAGTAAGAAGGAAATAAAATTGTAATTTGGAAGGGGCATGCTCTGGAATTTGTTAAAACATTTGAATTTATAATTTGTGAATAAAAGTAATTAGATACAAACAAAAATTTATTAATGTAATGTGATATTAAAAAAGAAAGACTTATAATCTCCTGACAAAATTATCATCAACATTAGCTAAATTATTTACTATTTCATTTATTGCTTTATATTTTGAATATAAATCAAAGTTCCTAAAACATTTTACATAAACCTCTTCAAGCTTCCATGCAAATTTCAACTTTTCATTGCAAACAATTTTAATATCTCCAAGAAGAATTAGTTTTATTTTCTAAACTACCAACCTTCTGTTTCTTCAGTCTTAGAACAAGTAAAAAGAGTTGTTCAAAAGTAGAAATGTGGCTTTTGGATAATGCTAGTAAATCTGAAATAAATCACCCCAATTCACTGTCTCCTGTGCTGACAAAATTTAACAGGGAACAAAGAGGATGTCATGAATTGTGACAGCAGAGTCTAGAACTGGATTGCAGAAAATCAGTGTGTTCTCCATTTAGGGGAGACATAGTGAAAAATAGCATTCTATGCAGAGAAAGTTGGATGCTAAATCTGTTCTCAATCCTGCTACAATTTATGTCCCAAATGCATAGTTGTTCTCCATTGTCCAGGGAAGCCAGGTTTAGGTTCTCAGAGTAGGTTTTGTAGAGTCTGAAGCACCTTAGGTAGTGAATCCACTATCACCAACCTGTGTGTGTACAGCTGACACCACCCAGCTGAAATGGGTCCATCCACAAGTTCTCCCACTGCAATGAGTACACAAGCATTGCCTAGTCCACTCTGCAGCTATGAACATAACACGCTTCCCTTGATGGGGTGGGTATAATTCAGTTCCATGAGTGATTTGGTTTAAAGGTTCCATTAGTTATTGCGATTCTATTCCTTTCTCACAGATAAATGTATTAATCTCGTCTGTCTTTTTATTTTCTGTATCGGGACACTAGCATCTGGGGCCTTGCTGACCTTGGAAAGACTGCCCTTCCCAGGGCTAGTAATTTCTAAAGATAGTTAGGGACTTGCCCAGGAACATGTTTTTCATATGTAACCAATCTAGAGCCCACAGGTACCCCACCTCCCCACATTCTAGGTCAATATCACCTACCATAATCACCCCAGAGCCAGATAACAAAAGACAACCCTCATGCCCCAGAGCCCACTAAAATTATTTAAACTGGCTGATCCTATACCTGCTTTCCAAGCGCCTCTTGTTGCTTCCTGCAGAAACCACAATAAAAGCTCTAATCTACATCCCTGGCACTAACACTGTCTGCCTCCCAATTGCCACAGTGCCTCCCATGTGTGCCCCCTCCTCTTGGGAACTGCGAGTAATTGACTATCTTGCCAATGCCAGTTTTCTCCTTCCTGATCTATTAGCTTTACAACACTTGAATAATAATAAAATGTAAATTTAAAACCAATAAACTTGGTTCAGTCTTTTGGGGATGTACAATGCAGCTGCACAGATGCTGAAGGTGGTATTTTTACCACATACTCTATTCCATGAGAGTCAAAACATCAAACTTTACTAACTGAAATGTAGATCCTACCACCATCAGAAATTGAGGGATCAGTAACAGTCAGCAATAACAATTACTCTTTCAAGAATTTTGTGCTACACATTTTGTTGGTGCTTTACATACCTTGTTTTATTTGGAGCTTACTACAGCATTCATGTCATGCTATGGGACTTCTGGAAAACTTGGGTCAAGATAACCTACTTCCTAGAACTAACCATTAATCCATAGTCCCATATGAGGCCCATACTTGCACTAGGGTGTCTGGATATATGGAATAAAAGAGTAAAATGGAAAGAGATAACTGCAGGTCAACAGAAAAAAAATATGCTTCACACATGTTGGGTGCTTCTTGCTGTGTGCATCAGTCAAGGTTCAACCAGAGAATTGGAATCAGTAGGATATACATGTACGTATGTATAGGCACATGATAAAATCTAAAGGAATGATTACAGAGGGCGCTTATTAAAAGAAATTGGCTATGCAGTCCCAAGTCCAAGGACATGCAGCAGGAAATCATTGGGATAATGGACCAGCAAGATCATTGGTAGAATAGTCATCAGTCAAAATGAGAAGTGTAGGGAAGAAAGATTATACACTAGTTTTTGGTGTTGAGTTTCTAGATCAGGGAAGCTGGAACTTTTTCAAAGACCCTCCAGCTGATTATGTCAGACATACCTAGAAGTCTCACTTTAATCTACAGTCAAGTGTGTAGGGGTTTTAATCACATTTGCAAAGTCCCTTTGTTACCATGCAGACCAAGGCCTATTCACATGGTACCTTGATGTATGACCCAACAATTAATGCTGGTAGGGACAGGCCTTTATTTTCAACATTCCAACCTTCAGGGCTCTGGGAGTACACATGCTCTGGACCTTATTTCCCCATGGGACCCAGCGCTTCCCATGCACCCCACCAGGCTACAAGCCAAAAGCCCCCAAAGTTCCCCATATTCTTACCTTAAGCCAGCTACACAAAGAGTTCTCCATCTGCTCTGGATCAGAACCGCCACCTTCTCACAGCAGCTCTCTCCTTAAGGATCTGGGGTATATTGTCATCAGCCTCTGTGTAAGTCCAAAAAAAGCATGTACCATGTACTCTGATCATGGTGAAATTCAGGAAAGGTACAGGTCTTAAAAGTCCAGGTAAAATCCAAATGTAGCAGGTCAGGATCTTGCAAGGAAGCCTTTGTGGCTCTAGAGACAGCCAGAGCAGGCATGATCAAAGCAGCAGCATCTCCTTTCCTATTAGTCCATGCTGCATGGCCTCCTTCCTCATTATAAACTACATAGCTGCTTGCTCACTTCTCCCTTCTCACTCTTTCAAACTGCATGGTCAATTCGCCTTCTCCTTCTTAAGCTGTGTGGCAGAATGAGAGAGAAACACTCTTGGCTGCCACACCTAGCTCAAATCCTGGCCAAGATCTTCTGGTGCATCTCCATTTCCAACTTCTCCCACAATGAGTTACATTCACCAGTCTTCTGTACAGTTTACATTTATTCAGCTGCCATACCCAGTCAAGGCAGATGTGACCCAGGGATGCAAGGCAAACTGCCTAAATAAGGACCAACCTCTTGGCTTAATGCCACAAGCCAGGATGCATTCAGAAAGTCATGCCCATTTCCCTTGCCCCAGTAGCAGGCACAGCTTTTTAATATAACTATTAAGCTAGACAAGTTACCATAGATAAACAAAATCTCCCAATCTGCATGCACTTCTCCAATCTCCCAAATCAAGGCTGCAGAGACTTTTCCTAGGAACTCAGCACCCTTAGTTCTGAACCCCATTGCACCTCACAGTAGCACCTAGGTTAATATTTGATTGAATGTCTTGGAGAAGACATGTGTAATCTACAAATGTGGGGTAGCTCAAGTCATGACTTCTACCACCTGTGATAGAAGACTGGCCAAAGGGCCCTTGGCTAGAAGGAAGATGTATTGCTTTTGGAAATGGATTGTAATTTCCTCCTTATCCCCTTTTGGGAGTGGTTTCCTGTCCTGTGACTGCCTCTTGACTTTCTCTTTCTGTATCTACACACTAAGGTAGTCATTCATTGGGCACATGCCTCCTTTGACTGAGACCCTTTAAAACAAGTCTCAGACTAAGGGAGGTATGGACCTGCTTGCTGACCTGCCATCATCAGAGCTCTTTGTAATGTGAATAATTAAGGCTATGTCTCTTCCACCCAGACCTCCTTGTGGTTTTTTTTTTTGGTTTATCTACCTGAGCAGTTGAGATCACAGGGCTTGACCTCCTGTGTTACAACAAATGACACTGCTTCCTTCCAACCTCTAATTCTTTCAAGGGAATATCCCTTGCAGAGAATCCTAACCAGACTATACTAGCAAGGTAATTCTTTTTAAAAATAGTTTATTGTTTATGTATTTTTCCTCCTTATTAGCAAGGTAATTCTGAGGACTGCATTCAGCTGAGTCAAGGTGAAAATCAGGAAGCCATCATACTATGTATTTGAAGCTGTGTTTCCCAAAGCTCATGCATAATCTAATATCATACAGCCCACAACGTAGAGATGGAAAGACCATGCAACCTGCTCATCAAATGGAAATGGCTGAGCCAGGAACAGGACAGGGCAGTCAACCCCCTGCTAGATGGGGAATGACTTCCCAAGACATGACTGGGATTGGCCACTGGTCTCTGTTCTTTTTTTACATCAAATTCCTTTTCAGGCTACACACATTTTTCTGGTCTACATTTTTAGACAACTGTTTATGTATAAAGGTGCATAACCTTCATGTAGAGAAAATAAAGATTTCTAGGATTAATAGAAGGGAAAATATCTGGATATTCATATTGGAATTTAAATTATTTACATATAAGTCTTAGAGTAAGATCAAATCAAAATGTTTTCCACCAATTTCCATCTATTACTAGCCATTTTTATGTTTCAAAAAATATTTCTTCTACCTGACCATGCTTTTTTTCCCAGTAAACATTCTGTGTGGGAGTAAGGACTTTGCAGAGTGAGACAGATATACTTTACAGATGTAGTTCCAAGCACATTCTCTGCCTGCAGCTCAATTTATAGCCTCTATCTCTAGTAGAAATTTGTTCTGAGGTGTAACTTATAGTGACTGATGAGTCATGCAGCCCACTCATAATACAGACGGTAAGCCACCTGTCAGAATGCAAGTATATTTTTTATTTGCCACCAGGTTAAATTTTTTAATTCTTTCTGTGCATTTTTAAAATTCCATAGATGGTCAAAGCCTGTAGTAACTACTTGGGGTCTCTCTGTGAGGCTCTTATTTTAATAAGAGGCTCCTGATACAATGTTCTTCTCAAAGGCTATTTATTCATAAGAGGGCTGGGAGAGATATTTATGGCTGGTAGTTTCAGCTGGTAGTTCCCTCAGCTGCTCCTAGAGTCCAAGGTTGAAAAAGCATTCCCAAGGATGAAACATCAGAGCCTGGTCAGCATCTCCCAGTCATGTGTTCTGGGTACATTTTCCCCAACCCCTCAGCCATTCTGTTTATTGATCAAGGGAAGGAATTCTGGTACTAGAGGAAAGTGCCAATGCTAGGAAAGGGAGGTTTTCCTTGTAGCCAACTCTTGTGTTCTGGGGTATGCTGCCTGGAGTTTTATTTAGCAGTGATTATACTGACCCTGTTGTGCATGATTCAGGGTAGTTCCTTGTAACTGCAGGAGAATAAGCTACATGGAAAATGTCTGTCCACCCCCTCCAGGCTGTGATATCAACATCTTCATAAGTGGCTCCTAAGAATCATCCCCTTCCTGTACCCTCTGATGCAATTATCAGCCAGACCAGACATGCTGTCCATAGCTGTTTGAGGGTAGTGTGGAGGTTGCTGGAGAGAGATATGATGAGAGGCTGCTGAACACCAAATCTAGTAATTTAGACCCAGGGGACAGACAATGGGGAGGTACAAAGCAGCCCCAGTTTTATTTAGTTATTTTAATTTAATTGAATTTATTGGAGTGACATTGGTTAATAAAAGTATATAGGTTTCAGGTACACAATTCTATAATACAGCAACTATACATTGTGTTGTGCGTTTACCACCCCAAGTCAAGTTTCCTTCCATCATCATTTATTCCCCCGTTTACCCTCTTTTCTACTCCTTCTACCCCACTTTCTTTCTGCTAATCGCCATACTTTTGACAGCAATCAGTGTGTTCTCTACTAGTCTGTTTCTATTTTGTTTGTTAGTTTATTTTGTTCACTAGATTCCACGTATGAGTATAATCACATGGTCTCTGTCTTTCTATGACTGGCTTATTTCACTAAGCTTAATGCTTTCCAGGTCTGCCTATGTTGTTGCAAAGGGTAAGATTTTCTTCTTTTTACAGCCAAGTAGAATCCATTCTGTAAATGCACCACAGCTTTTTAATCCATGCATCTACTGATTAGCACTTAGGCTGCTTCCAAATATCAGCCATTATAAATAATGCTGCAATGAATACAAGGTGCATATATTCCTTTGAATTAGTGTTTCGGGTTTCTTTGGGTATATTCCCAGAAGTAGAATCGGTAAGTCATAATGCAGTTCCACTTTTAATTTTTGAGTTAACTCCATACTGCTTTTCACAGAGCAGTCCCTATGTTAGAATTGTTCTTGGCTCAGAGAAATCCTGACAGCTGATGTCACCCAGGAAATATCCTGACATTTGAGGGACATTGGAGTTGAGGGACTCCAGACAGTACTACACTTGGAGACAAGGAATAGAACATCAGAAATATGAATTCATTTCCAACTGTACTTTACTAATTCACTTACTTATGAAAAGTAACAAGTGTCTACTAAGGTTCAGACATGGCAAAGAATTAAGGATAAATCAATGAACAGTATATATGTTCCCTTCACTCAGTTTTTATCATCATGTTCACTACCAGTTGCAGAAGGTGCTGTGTAATAAAAACTATAATGTAGGTGAGGTCATGGGGCTGGCCTCTCTGACAACATGATTACCTGAATTTCACAAAGGAGCTGGCTTGCTGAGAGCTGTGGGAAACCATGTCCTTGTTGAAGAGATGAATGAAAAATCTCTGAGGAAAGAAAAACCCTATTTACAAAACCTGACTTGTTTTCAAAACTGAGATGCAAGAATGGCTAAAGTGAGTTGTGCAAAGGGAAAAAACAAACATAAGGTTAAATAGTAGGCAAAGGGCAAAACATGTAGGAAGGGTGCAGGCCACATGTGAAGAGACTGAATTTCACCCAAAGTTCAATGGGATTGGGGATTATGTCATAATCAAGTGCTTCTTAAAAAGCCATATATTGTGGAAATCTTCATGCTACATTATTGAAGTTCAGAATCAATTAAGAGCAGAAAAAAGGGATGAGTACAGAGATGAAAACAGTGACCTAGGCAATAGGAGACAGTGTTCACAACCAAAATGACAAAGGAAGAAGGGAGAATTACAGAGAAAAAACCTGCTAAGAAAATGGAACCCACAATGCTTAGCACTGGAGTGCCTGTGAGGGTGATAGCCTAAGGAGTAATCTAGGTTGATTCCTGGCTTGTGTAGTAGAGTCTGTTTCCACTAATGATCTGTCTTTGGCAGGAACTACTATTAAAACATTCCATACTAGTTTTTCCTGCTTCCATTTTGCCCTCCAGTAATTCAGTTCCAACAAAGAATCCAGAAATATTCTGTTACAACCCACACTCAATCATATCACTTATTTGCTTAAAACCTTCCATTGTACATAGAATATACTATGCAAATCTGCATCCCAGCCTAAGGGCCCTGCATCACTCATGTCTCCCACATATTTCACACCCATTCACTCTGCTCCAGACATCTTGGCTTCTCTTGTTCCACACACCATCAACAGGATTGTGTGGACCGTGGTTGCAGGGGACTGAAGCTGAGTGGAGGTAACCATATTTGGCAAGACAAATGTCAAAGAATGAGTGGCCATGTGCTGGATGCCATTAATTTTGGTGATCAACTAATAAGAATATGACAGAGAGTTTCCAGGAGGGCAGTAGGATAACCACATATTAGGGGAGGAAAAGGTAGAAGGGAATGGCCTGAGTGTGAAAGCAGCATTGTTGGAAAGTTGGGGAGAATGATGGGGAAAAGTAAACCTCAACCCCATTTTCTGTCCCAGAGTTAGGGGATGCCAGAGAGACTTGGTCAGCCTGAACTGAGAAGGCTGCATGAAAGGCGTGTCCTGGAGAATAGTCACCAAATATGCCAGAAGGTGAGCCCTGGAAGGAGTTGGGAGCATAGGGAATTTGGTTAATGAC
Source organism: Sturnira hondurensis (assembly GCF_014824575.4). NCBI lineage: Eukaryota > Metazoa > Chordata > Mammalia > Chiroptera > Phyllostomidae > Sturnira > Sturnira hondurensis. Next base: position 10,212,301 of record NW_028094832.1, read on the forward strand.
AGGAGTTGAGGTCATGATGCAGTAATTTGGTAGAAATGAGAACAAGTGTGTTGTTTTGTCTGACTAAGAAGGGTTTGTTTCATCCAATTTCATCCCAGGCAGGAAAGAAGGTTACAAAGACCCTCTGTGAGCCGCTTCTCCACTAACAGAAGAATAGTGACCAAGGGTATCTTCACTCCAGGTTGGGGTTCTCACTGTTACTGTAGGCAGAAGTCTCATCTGAGGGTGGCAGGCAGGGCTGCAAGGATCCATGCATCAGCCCAAGGGGAAGGTCAACTATCTCTGAAGGCCAGGACAGAAAAGGAAGATAAAACAGTTTATCCTTCAACATGTTCTTCATTTGGATTGTACCCATTAATTACCGAATTTACATATAAAGAGTGATCAAGTATAAGATCTTCATGAACTCATTTGGGAGGGAAGCAGTAGCAAAGACAAAAGCTGGTTTCAGGATCATTTGAGAAACAGTAATATTCAGTGAGGAAAGTAAAGTCCTATATTAGAATGCTAATGCCCTAGCTGGTGTAGCTCAGTGGATTGAGCGCAGGCCTGTGAAGCAAAGGGTCGCTGGTTCAATTCCCAGTCAGGGCACAAGCCTGGGTTGCAGGCCAGGTCCCCATTAGGGGCCACATGAGAGGCAACCACACACTGATGTTTCTCTCCCTCTCTTTCTCCTTCCCTTCCCCTCTCTCTAAAAATAAATTAAAAATTATTTTTAAAAAAAGAATGCTAAACCACTTACAAAACTGGTTGAGTTGTGCAGGGCACTAACCCCATAACAACCTTGGTGATAACTAGTCTGCCAAGGTGTGAAAGTGTCAAATTTCACCAGTCTCTGTAGGTCAGCCTCTAACTTGACAAGGCTGTAATCCTACTGTGCTTTTCAGTTGTTAGTTGTTAGTCAAATGCGTTATACTTCAACAGTCTCTTTCTGGATATCCTGCTTCTAAATAAAAAGCTACTCAATGAAAAACATTTATCCAATTTTAATGAAAAAATTAATAAGTCTTTCCAAACCATTTCCACAGAGAGAAAATACATCTTGATTGATCAATGGAAAGAAATTCATGGATATAAGAACAATTAGGAAGCAGTCATGAGTTCAGTGTTGGAATACAGTGATGGTTTCTCATGTTCTCTACAGGAAGAAACATGACAGTGGATGTTAAGTGGCGTGTGGGACATAATCCTCTGGAAGGTACATTCTTTTTTTCTGCACCATTTCTTAATAATCTCCTATTCTCATGTACTTTGATTATAGCACTCAGAATAAATTTTAAAAATAAAGTCATACTAAAAAAATGCTTTCAGTGCCTGGAAACATGCAAATAATAAACTTTGCACACAGACTGAAAATTTTAGAAGACCTGAATCATTCATCCCTCTCTAAGCTTACATGAACAGAACGAAGCACCTTGTTGTGTTCATCTAAACATGTTAGAAACTCAGCTTGGCTCCACATGAGGGATTCTCATTAGAAAACACTGCCTTCAGTAAATTGGTAAGTGTGTTCTTGCCTAAAATTATGAAGTGGAAATATCACTTCATTTAGTGGGATTTGTATGAAAATGAAATATTACCACAAAATAATCCTCCAGAAAGCAGTGTAATTTGTTAAGAGTGGTTAGTTCATATAACTTAGTCACTATTTAAAGGAATTCTGTGTGCTCTGACAACACAGAGACATTCCCGTGGTGCTTTCAGTGAGGGTCAAGCAGGCCTAAGAGAGCACAGCAAAGTGTCCAATCACCAGTCCGTGGCAGATGAGGAACTGCACAGCATTAGTTTCACACTCTGCATAACCTGGAAGTCAGCCTTTTCCTTGAGACTTGCTTACTCTATCTGAGTATTAAGATACTGACTGATCACTTATCCTAAAACCAAATACCCTCTACAAAAACTATCTGCTAAATTCAGGAAGGCCCTGGAAAGAAAAAAACAACCTAATTAGAAAAATTTTCCTCCTATCCCTTGAAACACTATTAAAAAGTGATGTCATACATATGGCCAATTTCTGATTTTTCTAACTGCTGATATAAGATTTTGTCTGTTACCATGACAACTAAGAGCTTTATACACTTTTGCAGCCTTTGATAATTTCAAGACTTCTTTAATAATTTTGAACTAAATCTAGTGATATGCCTCTCTGGATTGTGTATGTGCTTGCTGCACACATTCCTTTGTTTTTTCAATGTGAAACATTTTTAATAGCCCTTATTTTTAATATGAACATTTAATGCCTCATTCACTCTGTTCAACACCTAGTTGAATCACTGACTGGCCTCTCATCCTTTTCCCTACAGAGAAATAATCATTAATGTGTTCATTTACTCCAGTCACTTGTGACCACTGGACTGAACTTATGGGAACTTCCTGGGTCATAGAAACCTATGAAAGATAGTAAAAGCAGGGCTTTCAGTGAAATGTATTGCCCAGACTTTTTATTAAAAAGTAGACAAGATAAAAGTGATTAGTGAACTGTCTAATTAAATAATTGGTAATAAACAAGAACAAAATAAACCCCAAAGAAAAGAAATAGAAGAAAGGGAATAATAAGCCTGGAAATAAAAAGATCTAATAGAAAATCAACAAAGCAAATCTTGCTTCTTTGAAAATATGTATAAAATTTGGGTAACCATACATGTGGCTTACTCAGAAAGTCAGTTTCCCTCTTTTCCCTGCTGTCACCTTCCATGTATCTTATGTCTCAGGTTATTTAGTGTTCACTAAATATAATTATTAGTAGTTGAATTTTGTTAATTCAGGATGTACATGGTACACCTCCAATTTGTATTTATAGCTTCTCCTTTGGTCTCATCAAGCAGCATTTGCAATTGAACAGAATTCTCATTTGAACATGTGTTTAAACCTGAAAGATAATCTGGGATAACTTGCATCTATAATCTTTCTCAGATGTGGCACAGCTAGTGCCTCTGTTAGAGGGACAACATGCAGTATTTGCTGATAAATTAATGTGTGCCTGGACACTAGCAGTTAGAGACAGCTCACTTTTCCTGTTGGTGGGAAAGATACTTGATCTTATATTCCTGCCACCCATTAGGTATACCAGCTGGTTATGTCCTAGTCACCAGGATGCCTTTGGTGGGCTCAGTGATTTAATATGGGAGATTAATGTTTAGATATATGTGAAATATGTATAAGAGATGGAAGTAGACCAATCTTTCCACAGAGTGTATATAGTCTGGGCATTTCTGTTACAACATTTTCTCATTTATCATGTATTTATTGTATTATTAAGCAATACTTTAATTTTGCAGTTGTGTTTTCTTTTTTAATTATTTTGTGGTTATGAGCTAAAAAATGAAAATGTTTGTGTTTAGTTAAAAATTAAATACAGAATTATATTTCTCAAGAAGATTGATAATGAGCAGTTACCTAGCACAAAATGTTTGTGGGCCTTGACCATTACTATGGGAACCATGCTGACCACATGGGAACAAGAAGTAATGACATTGGATATCAGGTTAAGAGTCAATATGAGAAGACTAAACCTAAAAGGAAAATTGAACACATCTTCTGAACATGTGCTTGCATAGCATGCTATGAAGAGTCTTTTCATTTAGCTCAAGTAACTGTTCACTTTTAATTTAAAGTTCCCATAGCATGTGTAACTAATGAGGTATAGCTATAAATGTTTGGCTTCATTTAGAAGAATGTGGTCAATAATTAAGTGGTGCCAAATTTCGATCGGGGCACTAGATGTTTCAGATAGAAAATGACTTAATCTCAGCCCTGACTGGTGTGGCTTAGTGGATTGAGCACCAGCCTGCAAACCAAAATGTCACTGGTTCAATTCCCAGACAGGGCATATGCCTGGTTTTGGCCAGGTCTCCAGTAGGGGGCATGTAAGAGGACACCACACATTGCTGTTTCTCTCCTCCTTTTTATTTCTCCCTTCCCCTTTGTCTAAAAACAAATAAAATCTTTTAAAAAATAATTACTTAATCTCAATACCTATTTGATCTTCTCTTTTAATCCAGGTTGTCAAAGTAGTCCTTTAGAAGTTTATTCTGTTTAAAGGGCAACATCTGACATAATATGAATGTTACCAGGATTTGAGTTTAAAAATTCAACAATAAGAATAAAATTATTTTGATTTGTGGTAATGAAAAATAAAATTTTGATGGTAACAAGATTTGTGTTAAAACCATGGTTTTTCTAGAGTTAAAAAAACTTGTGAGCAGAAATATACTAGAAATTGATTGTGGGCACATATACTATAGAAGATTTTCAAAACAAACTGCATTTTTCTGCCAATTGGAATAAAAATATCGTTTGCAAAATTTACAAATATTTTACATAGACACAGCTAAGTAACTGACCTACACATTTTGTGAAGTTAAGTGTTAAAAATAGCACAAGAAAATGTGTTTTATTCCTTTTTTTCCTATCACAAGTTATATTTTAGATGTTGAAGCTTTGAAGTAACAATTGCAAAATGTAACCCATGTAAGCCAACAATGAAGTTCAACTTTCATGAGTTTTCTAAACTTAGTTTTGCATTTTATTCTACATGAATGAAAAGCTGTAAAATATAAGAATATCTAAGAAAATACTGGATGATGATTTTGCAGCATCTAAATTTGGCAAAATGTTCCCCCAAATTATATAGGCTGATTATCTGGCAAATTTTGTCTTTTTGAAATATTTGTCAATGACATGTATCTTGAATGAAAGCAAAATGATAGTACCTGTAAAATTACTTTGGCTATGGCATTTATGACTTTAAACCAAAAAATCTCCCTAAAATAAAAAACACCTTCCATCAGACTCTGGACTACCCAGGTACTTTAGTTCTCAGAAATTGTTTCATAACAAAAATGTCATTGTCTACAGAGGAGGTTCAATTTTTTTAGTGCATTAAGTATATTAATTATATAATGCATATTTAAAGAAAATTGTGGAGATTTTATTTTTAAAATTAAGAGCAGTAAGACCATATATTCAAAAATGTTATTATAAAAAAATCAGTGACAGATTTTGAAAAAGTTGCAGCAAAAATTACTAAAGTAGTGAATATTAACCAACAATAATTATTCTTTTTTATAATTTTTAATTTTGATATTTATTAGTAGGAAGGATTTTTGTTTCTAAATTTGTTTTCATAATCTAAAATATATATACACATATACATGTATTTTTAAGATAAAAATTTTTCAAAAGAGTTTTGAAAACTAATCCTAATCAACAAAACAAACAAACAAGCAAAATATAATAAGAGACATCAAAATAAAGAACAAACTTACAGTAACCATAGAGGGGAGAGGGTATTGGGGGAAAGAAGGGGAAGAATTACAGGGGAACAAGTTTAAAGGACCCATGGACAAAGCCAAAGGGGGTTAGGAGTAAGGGTGGTGAGAGGAAGAGTGGTTGGGGGAAAATGGGGACAACTGTACTTGAAAAATAATTTTTAAAAATATAGTAAACAAAAAATACTACTTATTTTAGTGTACTATACAATATTAATTTGTTATATTGACGCATTTTATATAATTTTATTATTTTCAACGTCTCCTTGTACTCTCTTGGTTTGAAAGATAACTTATATGGCCACCATAAATCAAAAAGAAAAATCTGTCAAAATTAATAAAGAAATAAAAAGAACACACAAATGAATAATATAAATTTTTTAATGGGACATAACCACAAATGGAATGTCACCAATAGTATTCTAAAAGAATGATATCAATAACATAGTCCAATACATTAGAAAACTTACCTGATACGGGGGAAGATGGCGATGGAGGACGGAGTGGATTCCACTTCCCCCTACACATGAGAGGAAAAACCTGGCCAATCTATGGAGGAACAGAGCAAACAGCCAACAGTACTCCAGCATATATGAAAACAAGAGACCAGAAATTGTAGCAGACACTGAGAAACCAGATGTGAGACAAACAACTTGGAACTGCAAAAAGACCAGAGTGAGACCCAAAGAGGGGGAATCCCAACAGGTGAGAAAGAGAGACAAATTTCACTTTGCTATAGCACAGAAGCTACAAGTTGCTGCATATTTGTATTATTATTTTTTCATCATTCTTACATCTTTTATTTTAATAGTATCTTAGTATTCCTCTGTTTTCTGTACAGTCTTCTTTGCCTTGGCTGGTCATATTATATCATTTTTCAGGTTTCCCCTGTTCTCTTTGCCACAGCATATTGCTAATTTCCTACCCTTTATGTCACTTGTGTTCCTTTAGCACACTACTCAAAGTTCTATACCCCCTATATTCATGTTATCCATATCACATAGATTTTGTCATATGATTGTTGCTCTAATATTATTGTAAATAATAGCTGTTCTATACAATTGTAAACATTTCACATCTCCCCTCCCAGATCTTAGCCCGCTTCACAGTTTTCTGAACTCAATGACTGTAGTGGTTAACTCTATTCTCTCACACTCTACACCTATTCACTATCCTTTATTCTCACCTGACCTCAGAATCTGACCTCCCACAACCTCATGACATTCTACATTGGACTCACAAGCCTTCCTGTGCCAACAAGAGTCTTATCTTCTGTCCATCCTTTCTTAAAAGTGGCTAGTTGGGTTGAAGATTACGGTTAACACTATACATAGCTTAAAGATCTCCTATCTCTTCTATACCAGCTGCTACTGTAAATATCATAGAAGACTATCCTCCTGTCATAAACCATTATGCCTCCCCCTCCAACTAATCACACACACACAAAAAAAGAGTAGGTGGAAGCAGTGAACAACAGGATACCCACTGGAAGAGGTAAAACAACAAAAAAGGAACCACCAACAGGTAACAACAGAAGAAAGTAAAAGAGGGACTGGAAACCATGCAAACCTCAATCCAATACATATCTGGAAATACAACTAATTAGTGAAGAAACTACCCTGTACAAACAACTGAACAAGAGCAAAATAGAATACTCAAAACCTTATACACATGAAATAACTAGCTTCAACACAACCTGCCCTCACCATCACAGCAAAATACAAGAGGTGATCAACAAAGGGACCATGAGTTAACCAGCTGGTAGGAAGGACCCACAAAAGTAAGACCCCAAAACAACCAAAACCCAGAGACAAATACAGACCGACCATAAAGGAAGCCCAAGACCAGTGAGCTGGGGAATCAAAGAGACTATACCACTGCATTTCACAGGTATTATACCACAGAAGTACACAACATAAATGCAGGGACCCAGAACAAATCTATTTAAGAAGTTGAAGCTAACAAGAAGAGTCTTTTTTTAAAATAATTTTTTAATCTAATTCTTGTTCAAGTACAGCTTTCTTTTTTATATTCCCAACCCTGCTTGCCACCTGCCCCATGCTCCCCGTCTCCCTCCCCTTTCCGCCCCCCACCCTTAGTTATTGTCCATGTGTCCTTAATACTTCTTCATGTGAGTCCATCCGCTTTTCCCCTATGATTCTCTCCCCTCTCCCCTCTGGACCCTGTCAGCCTGTTCCGTATTTGAGTGTCATTGGTTCCATTTTCCTTGCTTGTTTGTTTTGTTTAGATTCCTGTTAATGGTGAGATCATCTGGTATTTGTCTTTCACCAACTGGCTTATTTCACTCAGCATAATGCTTTCCAGTTCCATCCATGATGTTGCAAAGGGTTCCTTCTTCCTTTCTTCAGCAGAGAATTCCATTGTGTAAATGTACCATAGTTTTTTGATCCAGTCATTAACCGATGGGCATCTAGGTTGCTTCCAACTCTTGGCTATCATGAATTGTGCGGCTATGAACATCGGGGTGCATAGGTTCTTTTGGATTGGTGTTTCAGGATTCTTAGGATATACTCCTAAGAGTGGAATTGCTGGGTCAAAAGGCACGTCCATTTTTAGTTTTCTTAGAAAATTCCATACTGTTTTCCATAGTGGTTGTACCAGTCTGCAATCCCACCAACAGTGAACTAGGGTCCCCTTTTCCCCACAACCTCTCCAGCACTTGTTGTTTGTTTCTTTGTTTATGATAGCCATTCTGACTGGTGTTAAGTGGTATCTCATCGTGGTTTTAATTTGCATCTCTCTGATAGCTAGCAATATGGAGCATCTTTTCATGGGTCTCTGGATCCTCTGTATGTCCTCCTTGGAGAAATGTCTGTTCAAGTCCTCTGCCCATTTTTTAATAGGATTGCTTATCTTTCTAGAGTGGACTTGTGTGAGTTCTTTGTATATTTTGGAGATTAAACCCTTATCTGAGGTATCATTGGCAAATATGTTTTCCCAAGCTGTTGCTTCTCTTTTTATTTTGATACTGTTTTCCTTAGCCATGCAGAAGCTTTTAATTTTAATGAGATCCCATTTATTTATTCTTTCCTTTATATCTCTTCCTCTAGGGGACATACCAGTAAAAATATTGCTGCGTGGAATATCTGAGATTTTCTTGACAATGCTCTCCTGTAGGGCTTTAATGGTTTCACAGCTTATATTTAAGTCTTTTTATCCACCTTGAATTTATTTTGGTGTATGGTGTAAGTTGGTGCTCAAGTTTCATTTTTTGCATGTAGCTGTCCAGTTCTCCCAACACCATTTGTTGAAAAGGCTGTCTTTACTCCATTTTAGGTTATTGCCCCCTTTGTCAAATATGAATTGACTGTAGAGAGTTGGGTTTCTTTCCGGGCTCTCTGTTCTATTCCATTGGTCTATGTGCCTGTTTTTGTGCCAGTACCAGGCTGTTTTGATTACAGTGACATTGTAATACAGTTTGATATCAGGTATTATAATCCCTCCTACTTTGTTCTTCTTTCTCAGCATTGCAGCTGCTCTTTGGGGTCTTTTATGGTTTCATATACATTTTTGAACTGTTTGTTCTATGTCTGTGAAATATGCCATTGGTACTTTAATAGGTATTGCATTGAATCTGTAAATTGCTTTGGGTAGTATGGACATTTTGATGATGTTAATTCTTCCAATCCATGAACACGGTATATGTTTTCATTTGCTTGTGTCTTCCTTGATTTCTGTCTTCAGTGTTGTGTAGTTTTGTGCATACAGGTCTTTTACCTCCTTGGTTAGGTTTATTCCCAGATATTTTATTTTTCTTTTTGCTATATTGAATGGTATTTCTTTCCTGATTTCTGCTTCTGCTGCTTCATTATTGGTATACAGAAATGCCTTTGACTTCTGGATATTGACTTTGTATCTGGCTGTTATGACAAATTCATTTATTAGTTCCACAGTTTTTTGGTAGAGGCTATAGGGATTTCCAAGTACACTATCATGTCATCTGCAAACAATGACAGTTTTCTTTCCTCCTTTCCAATTTGGATGCCTTTTATTTCCTTTTCTTGTCTGATTGCTGTGGCTAGAACTTCTAATACTATATTGAATAGAAGTGGTGAAAGTGGGCAACCTTGTCTTGTTCCTCATCCCAGTGGAAAAGCTTTTAATTTTGTCCTTTGAGTATGATGTTGGCTGTAGGTCTTTCATACATGGCCTTTATTATGTTGAGGAATGCTCCCTCTATTCCCATTTTTCTGAGTACCTTTATCATAAACGGGTGTTGAACCTTATCAAAAGCTTTTTCTGCATCTATTGATATGACCATGTGGTTTTTGTGCTTGCTTTTATTTATGTGGTGTATTACATTTATTGATTTGCATATATTGAACCATCCTTGCATCCCTGGGATGAATTCCACTTGGTCGTGGTGTATGATCTTTTTGATGTATGGTGGGATGCGATTTGCCAATATTTTATTGAGGATTTTAGCATCTATGTTCATTAGTGATATTGGCCTGTAATTTTCTTTCTTTGTTGTGTCTCTATCTGGCTTTGGAATTAGGGTGATGCTGGCTTCATAAAAAGAGTTGGGAAGTTTTCCCTCTTTTTGAATTTTGTGGAATAGTCTGTGAAGAATAGGGGTTGGCTCTTCCTTAAAAGCTTTGTAGAATTCTCCTGTGAAGCCATCTAGTCCAGGGCTTTAGTGTGATGGGAGTTTTTTGATTACTTCTTCAATTTCATTCGCTGTTATTGGCCTGTTCACATTTTCTGCTTCTTTTTCATTGAGTTTTGGAAGATTGTATTTTTCTAGAAATTTGTCCATTTCACCTAGGTTTTCAAATTTCTTGGCATACAGTTCCGCATAGTAATTTCTTACAATCCTTTCTATTTCTGTGGTATCAGTTGTAATCTCTCCTTTTTCATTTCTGATTGTGTTTATTTCGGTCATCTCTCTCCTTTTCTTGATGAGCCTACTTAAAGGTTTGTCTGTTTTGTTTATCTATTCCAAAAACCTACTGCTGGATTCATTGATCTTTAGAATTGTGCTTTTAGTCTCTATGTCATTTAATTCTGCTCTGGTCTTGGTTATTTCCTTCCTTATACTTGCTCTGGGCTGTCTTTGTTGTTGTGTCTCGAGTTCTTGGAGGCGTCGGGTTAGGTTGTTTTTTTGAAATGTTTCTATCCTCTTTAGGTGAGCCTGTATTGCTATGAATTTCCCTCTCAGGACCGCCTTCACTGTGTCCCATAAGTTTTGGGTTGTGGTGAGTTTATTTTAATTATTTTTAAGAAGTTTTTTCATTTCCTCTCTAATTTCAATCTTGACCCATTCATTGTTTAATAGCGTACCATTCAATCTCCATGCTTTTGGCTGTTTTTTTTTCTCCTTTGGGGTTGGTTTCCAATTTCAGTCCCTTGTGATCAGAGAAGATGCTTGGATGATTTCTATTTTCCTGAAGTTGTTGAGACTCATTTTGTGTCCTATCATGTGATCTATCTTTGAAAATGTTCCATGTGCACTGGAAAATAATGTGTATTTAGATTCTTTGGGATGGATAGCTCTATATATATCAATTAGTTCCATTTCTTCTAGAGTGTCGTTTAATGCTGCTATATCTTTGTTGATATTTTGTTTGGAAGATCTGTCCATTTTTGACAGTGGGGTGTTAAAATCTCCTACTATAATTTTGGTGCTGTCAATATCTTTCTTGAGGTCCTCTAGGATTTTCTTTATATATTTGGGAGCTCCTGTGCTGGGTGCATATATATATATGATGTTAATGTCTTCTGGGTGGATTCTCCCCTGGAGTATTATGAAGTGACCTTCTGGGTCTCTCTTTATAGCTTTTTTTGTAGTCTATTTTGTCTGATATGAGGATTGCTACCCTGGGTTTTTTTTCATGTCCATTTGCTTGGAAAATTTGTTTCCATCCTTTCACTTTCAGTCTGTGGTGGTCTTTTGACCTAAGGTGGGTCTCTTGTAGGCACCATATGTGTGGGTCATACTTTCTTATTCATTCAGCTATTCTATGTCTCTTAATTTGTGCATTTAATCCATTTACATTTAAAGTTATTATTGAAAGGTACTTATTCATTGCCATTTATGTACCTTTGGTCCTCTCTGTCTCTCTCTTTTCCTTCCTTTCCTTAAAGCAGCCCTTTTAGTAATTCTTGTAGAGCCGGTTTTGTGGAGGCATATTCTTTTAGACTTCTTTTGTCTTGGAAGCTCTTTATTTGGCCTTCTATCTTGATTGAGAGCCTTGCTGGATAAAGTAGTGTTGGTTGTAGGCCTCAGTTTCTCATTACTTAGAATATTTCCTGCCATTCTTTTCTCCCTTGGAATGTTTCCATTGAGAAGTCATTAGCCAACCTTATTGGAACCCTCTTGTATGTTACTTCCTTTTTCTCCCTTGCTGCCTTTAGGATTCTCTCTTTGTCCTGGAGTTTTGCCATTTTAATGATGATGTGTCTTGCAGTAGGCCTCTTTGGGTTCCACCTGCCTGGGACTCTCTGCGATTCCTGGATTCGTGTGACTTTCTCTCCCCTCATCTTAGGAAAATTTTCCGTTATTACTCTTTCAAGGAGGTTTTCTATCCCTTGTTCTTCTTCTTCCCTTTCTGGTATTCCTAGTATTCGGATATTATTACGTTTCATATTGTCTTGCATTTCTCTTAGACTCTCCTCATTTTTTCTGATTCTCTTTTCCATTACCTCCTCCGTCTGGGAGATTCTTTCCACCCTGTCTTCGAGCTCACTTATGCGGTCCTCCGCCTCATCAATCCTACTCTTCATACCTTCTACTGTGTTTTTCAGTTCAGAAATTGTATTTTTCATGTCCTCTTGGCCTTTGGTGATGGTTTCTATTTCCTTTTTCATGCTGGTATAATTTGCAGAGAGTTCATTGTAGCTCCCCTGTAGTTTCTGGTAGCTCGTTGTAAGCTCTTTGAATTTCCTGATAACCAGTGCTTTGAATTCAATATCTGATAGTTGGCTTGCCTCTATTTCATCTAACATTCTTTCTGAGACTTCCTCCTTTTCTTTCATTTGGGGATTGTTTCTTTGTCTTCCCATTGTTTGTGATGCTCTTCTTCTTGGCCTCAGCTTCTTAGATTGATCTGTTCTGGTACCCTAAGTTTATGGCGTGAACTTCTGTGCTAGGATACCTGTGGAATTCAGTGGTGCAGTCTCCTGTTGGTATCTTGGTGTTCTCTGCTCCCACTACTCCTCTGCTGGTGTCCAGTGAGTCAAACCTTTTCTTCTGTTTGAACTAGCTGCAGCAGCCTGAGGGGCTGTTATTGTGGCTCTTCTCCCACCTTAGTATGCTAAACTGGTCTTGCCAGTATCCCCCAAGGTCCAGACTGGCGCCGCTCTCCTGTTCCCTACTGAGAGTGGATATTCTCCCAGGCTTTCCAGCCCTGTTCTGGTGTGAGGGCGCTCACTCCCAGCAAGGCTTTCCTGTTTTCGTAGGCTTGGGTGTGGACCTTTCCCTTTGTTGTGGCTGAACACACAGGGCAACTCACAATTCTCCCAAACCAACAGCAACAGCTTGACTCCATGTGTTTCCCTGTCTACGCTGGTTGAGTAGGGATGGACCTGGCGACTGGCTCTCTTCCAGGGGCCCAATCAGCAGCCCAAGACTCCCTGAGACTGTTCGCCAGCCGGTGCAGGTCCCGTGCCACAGGGACCGCCCAGGCGACTCTCAATTCCCCAAGCCGAGTGTCAGCGCAGACCCCGCTCCACCGGAAAAGCACAGGCAACTGGCGATTCCCCAAGTAGAGGGCCTGTGTGGGGGGGCCCCTCAAGGGCTGGGAAGGCGCGCACGACCGACTGTTGGCCAGTCAAGCCAGGCCTGGCACGGGCCCCTTGGGGGCCAGGAATGCATGAGGGACCTGCACCCAATCAAGCCCGAAGGCCAATGCTTGACTCCCAGTGCCTCCCAGTCTGAGCCAGTTGAGCAGTGATGGAGATCACAACTGACCCACTTCTGGAGGCCCTGCTAGCAGCCCGAGACTCCCCAGGACTGCTCGAGGGCAGGCACAGGCCCTTTGGAGCAGGGAATGCTCTGGCAACTCTCAGTTCTTCCAAGCCAGCAACCTGACTCCACGGGTTATCAGAGCTTTCTGGTTTGCTTCCGAATGCCCACTCCTCTCTCTGCCACTACTGGCAGACCAATCTCTTATGGTGTTTTCCAATCTGCGCTCTGTCAGATGGGGGTGGTGCCCGTGACCAGTTCTCTCCCAGAGACGGTGTTGCCCACCCTTGGCTCTCAGAGTTCAGGGCGATGGGCCAGGGCTCTGGCTCAGCCTGGAAGGGGGCCCATCACCGCCTATGCATTGCTCCCTTTTACCTTGTTGATCTGCAGTCATCTCCTCTCCTCAACCTCTGGTCATTCAGTGTCCGCTACACTCTCTGGAGTCCTGCCTTCTTATATGCTGGGTCCCAGTTTGGCATCTGCTATGCTCTTCCGCAGATCAGCCAGGTCCTTCTCTGGTGCGTGGAGAGAAGCAAAATCCTTTGTCGTACTCTGCCACCATCTTCCCAGGATCCCCCAAGAAGAGTCTTACAAACAAAGGGAAGACAAAGAAACAATCCTCAAATGAAAGGAAAGAAGGAAGCCTAAGAAACAATGATAGATGATATAGAGGCAAGTCAGCTATCAGATATTGAACTCAAAGCACTGGTTATCAGGAAGTTCAAAGAGCTCACAATAAGCTATCAGAAACTACAGGGGAACTACAATAAACTCACTGCAATTTATATGAACATGAAAAAATAGAAACTATCAGCAAGGGCCAAGAGGAAATAAATAATAGAATTTCTGAACTGAAGAATGCAGTGGAAGGAATCAAAAGCAGGGTCAAGGAAGCCGAAGACTGGATGAGTGACCTGGAGGACCAAATAAACCCAAAAAACACCCAGAAGAAGCAAGAAAAGGAAAAGAGGCTCAGAAAGAATGGAGAGGGACTAAGAGAAATGCAAGACAACATGAAACATGATAATATCCAAATAACAGAGATACCAGAAGGAGAAGAAGAGCAGTAGATAAAAAACCTATTTGAAAAAGTAATGATAAAAAATTCTCTAATTTGATGGGAGAAAAAGTCACACAAATACAGGAAAGGAAGAGAGTCCCAATCAAGGGGAACCCAAAGAGGCCCACTCCAAGACACATCATAATGAAAATGGCAAAATTCCAAGACAAAGAGAGAATCTTAAAGGCTGCAAGGGAGAAAAAGGAAGTAACATACAAGGTAGCCCCAGTAAGGTTAGCTGCTGACTTCTGAATGGAAACACTCCAAGCCAGAAGAGAATGGCAAGAAATATTCCAAGTAATGAGAACCAGGGGCCTAAAACCAAGGCTACTTTACCCAGCCAGACTCTCAATCAAAATAGAAGGCCAAATAAAGAGCTTCCAAGACAAAAGAAGTCTAAAAGAATATGCCTTCACCAAAACAGCATTGCAAGAGATGCTAAAGGAACTGCTTTAAAGAAAGAAAGAAAGAAAGGGAGAGAGAGACACAAAAACACAGGTATGAAAATGGCAATGAATAAGTACCTATCAATAATAAGCTTAAATGTAAATGGATTAAATGCTCCAGTCAAAAGACATAGAATAGCTGAATGGATAAGAAAGCATGACCCATGCTGCCTCCAACAGACCCACCTGAGAAAAAAGACCTACACAGACTAAGAGTGAAGGGGTGGAAAAAAATTTCCAAGCAAACAGACAGGAAAAAAAAAGGCCATGTAGCAATACTCATATCAGACAAAATAGACTTCAAAATAAGGGCCATAAGAAGACACCCAAAAGGTCACTTTGGGAAAAAAACCAAAACACTAAAAATCATAGAGATCAAATAGCATGCTATTAAACAGTGGCTGGGTCAAAAATGGAATTAGGAAATAGAAAACTTTCTGGAAACAAATGAAAATGAACTCACAACAACTCAAAACTTATGGGACACAGTGAAGGCAGTCCTGGGAGGGAAATTCTTGGCAAAACAGGCCTACCTAAAAATGACAGAAACATTTAAAACAAACAACCTAACTCCACACCTACAAGAACTCCAGGAACAACAACAGAGACAGCCCAGAGCAAGTAGAAAGAAGGAAATAACCAAGATCAGAGCAGAACTAAATGACATAGAGACTAAAAGCACAATTCCAAAGATCAATGAATCCAGGAGCTGGTTCTTTGAAAACATAAACAAAATCAACAAGCCTTTAAGCAGGCTCATCAAGAAAAGAAGAGAGAGGACCCAAATAAACACAGTCAGAAATGAAAGAGGAGAAATTACAACTGACACCACAGAAATACAGAGCATTACAAGAAATTACTGTGAAGAACTGTGTGCCAAGAAATTTGAAAACCTAGGTGAAATGGATGAATTTCTAGAAAAATATAATCTTCCAAAACTCAACGAAGAAGAAGCAGAAGGCCTGAACAGACTGATAACATCAGATGAAATTGAAGCACTAATCGAAAAACTCCCAACACACAAAAGCCCTGGAACAGATGGTTTCACAGCAGAATTCTACAAAGCATTTAAGGAAGAGCTAATCCCTATTCTTCAGACTATTCAAAAAAATCCAAAGTGATGGAAGACTCCCAAACTCTTTTTATGAAGCCAACATCATCCTAATCTCCAAACCAGATAAAGACACAACAAAGAAAGAAAACTTCAGGCCAATATTGCTGATAAACATAGATGCTAAAATCCTCAACAAAATATTGGCAAACTGCATCCAACAATCCATTACAAAGATCATACACCATGACCAAGTGGGCTTCATCTCAGGGAGGCAAGAACGGTTCAATATTTGCAAATCAGTAAATGTAATGCATCATATAAACAAAAGCAAAGACAAAAATCACATGATTATATCAATAGATGTGGAAAATCATTTCATAATGTACAACACCCATTTATGATAAAAACACTCAGCAAAATGGGAATAAAGGGAGCGTTCCTCAAATAATAAAGGCCATACATGAGAGACCTACAGCCAACATCATACTCAATGGCCAAAAACTAAAAGCTTTTCCACTAAGATCAGGAACAAGATAAGGTTGTACACTTTCACCACTTCTATTCAATATAGTATTGGAAGTTTTAGCCAGAGTGATCAGAAAAGAAGGGGAAATAAAAGGCATTCATATCAAAACGTAGGAAACAAAACTGTCACTTTTTGCAGGTGACATGACAGCGTATGTGGGAAATCCTATAGACTACCTGAAAACTGCTTGACCTAATAAAAGAATTTGGCAAAACCGCGAGATACAAAGTCAATAGTCAGAAATCAAATGCATTTTTGTATGCCAACAATGAAACAGCAAAAGCAGAAATCAAAAAAAAAAATATCCCATTCAATATAGCAAAAACAAAAATAAAATATCTGGGAATAAATTTAACCAACGAGGTAAAAGACCTGTATGCAGAAAAGTACACAATATTGAAGAAAGAAATCAAGGCACACAAACAAATGGAAACATATACAGTGTTCATGGATTGGAGGAATTAACATCATCAAAATGTCCATATTATCCAAAGCAATTTACAGATTTAATGCAATATCTATTAGAGTACCAATGGCATATTTCACAGACATAGAAGAAACACTTCAAAAAATGTTTAATTTAATTCTTGTTCAAGTACAGGTTTCTGTCTTATATTCCCAGCCCTGGCCCCCTAGTGCTCTGCACCTCCCTCCCATTTCCGCCCCCCACCTTAGTTATTGTCCATGTGTCCTTTATACTTGTTCATGTGAGTCCTTCCCCTTTTCCCCTGTGATTCTCTCCAAAAATAAAATTATATGGAACCATAAATGACTCAAAAAGCAGCTACGATTTTGAGAAAAAAGAACAAAGTAGGAGGGATCACAATACCTGATACGAAACTGTAGTACAAGGCCACCGTATTCAAAACAGCTTGCTACTGGAATAAAAACAGGCACATAGTACAATGAAACAAAAGAGAGAGCCCAGAAATAATGCCAATCCCCTATGGACAATGAATATTTGATAATGTGGGCAACAACATAAAGTGGAGTAAAAATAGCCTGTTCAACAAATGGTGTTGGGGAAACTGGACAGCTATGTGCAAAAAAAAGAAATGCAAGCACCAGCTTACACCATACACTGAAATAAATTCAAGGTGCATAAAAGACTTAAATATAAGCCATGACACCATTAAAGTCCTAGAGGAGAACATAGGCAGAAAAATCTCAAATATTTCACGCAGCAACAGTTTTACTGATAACGTTCTCTAGAGCAAGGGACATAAAGGAAAGAATAAACAAATGGGATCTCATCAAAATAAAAAACTTCTGCACAGCTAAAGAAAACAGTATCAAAACTAAAAGAGAACCAACTGTATGTGAAGACATATTTGCCAATGATAGCTCAGACATGGGTTTAATCTCCAAAATATACAAAGAACTCACACAAGTCCACTCTAGGAAGACAAGCAACCCAATTAAAAAGTGGGTGAAGGACTTAAACAGACATTTCTCCAACCAGGACATACAGAGGATCCAGAGACACATGAAAAGATGCTCAATATCACTAGCTATCAGAGAGATGCAAATTAAAACCACAATGAGATACCACTTTATACCGTTTGGAATGGCCATCATAAACAAAGACACAAACAACAAATGTTGGAGAGGTTGTGGGGAAAACGGGACACTAGTGCACTGTTGGTGGGATTGCAGACTGGTACAAACACTATGGAAAATAGTATGGAATTTCCTCAGAAAACTAAAAATGAATATGCCTTTTAACCCTTCAATTCCACTGCTAGGATTATATTGTAAGAACCCTGAAACACCAATCCAAAAGAACCTATGCACACCAATGATCATAGCAGCACAATTTACAATAGCCAAGAGTTGGAAGCAACCTAGGTGCCCAGCAGTAAATGAATGAATCAAAAACTATGGTACATTTGTACAATGGAATTCTATGCAGCATAAAGAAAGAAGGAGCTCTTACCCTTTGCAACAGCATGGATAAAACTGGAAAGCATTATGATGAGTGAAATAAGCCATGCAGTAGAAGACAAATACCATATGATCTCACCTTTAAGAGGAACCTAAACAACAAAACAAACAAGCAAGCAAAACATAACCAAAGACACTCAAATAGAGAACAGGCTGACAATGACAGAAGGGACACAGGAGGTAATTTCAGGGGAAAGGGGAATGATTTACAGGGACTATTATAAAGAACACATGGATAAAAACTAAGGGGGTTGGAAATGAGAGGGAGGTGGGGAGTACTGGGGGGAATGGGCTGGGGTGGGAGTAAAAGACAGAAAACTGTACTTGAACAATAATTAAATAAATAATTTTAAAAAAAGAAATCTTACCTGAAATTGAAATTTTTATATTCCATAACATAGTAAATTTATCTTCAATAAAATCAAATTGCATGAATAGTCCAGAAACTATTAAAGAGACTTAAACAATGGCAAAATTTTTTGACACAGAAAAACACTTTTGCTGTGTGGTTTTGTAGTCTAGTCCTACAAAATTCTCATCTGATAAATCATTCCAATTTATACAAACTTTTTCAGAGAATAAAGATGACTTGTCGATTTGTTTTCTAAGACTAGTATAATACTGAAGCAAAACTTGACAAGTACAGTACAAGAAAAGAATATTGCAGGCTTATTTCACTCATAAACATAGATTATTCTAAATAATATTTTAACAATTCAAATTCTACACTGTATTAAAAATGATAGTGTATAGTACCTGTGACCAAATAAAGTGGAGAAACCTGGCAAATACTAATTAGCCAAGGTCAATATCATCTGTGATAAGTCATGGTTATAGCATGTGCCCCTAATAGGATATATTGAGAATGACATTTATTTTTGCAGTTTTCCTCCCCCAAGCCCATAACCCTGGTCTAACCATAAGAAAAACATTAGACAAACTCAAAATGAAGGATATTCTACAAAACTCCTGACCAGTATTCTTCAAACTGTCAAGGTCATTGAAAACAAGGAAAGCCTGAGAAATTCTATAACCAGGAGAAAACTTATAAGACATAATGACTAAATGTAACATAGGGTCCTTGATAGGATTCTGGGACAGAAAAAGTTGATTAGAAAATAAAAACTAGTAAAATATGAGTAATGTATTAAGCTTAAGTAATAATAAGAAAAAACTGTTCATCAAAACAAAAATAAGAAACTTTATGGAAAGTGCAGATATGAACTGAAAAGTGGTAGAAAGTATTTGTGACATGCAATAGGCAGTGATCTCAGATGGTTCCCAAATCCCCAGTACCTGGTGGCCATACCCGTAGTTATTTATTCCAACCATAATCTCTGTGCTGTAGTGGAAGAATTTTTCCTAAGTGATTGAAGTCCCTCATCTCATTAAGTGTGAGGAGATTTTCCAGATGGGCCAGACTTGACCAGGTGAGCCCTTTCAGAGTCTTCTACGGGTGGCAGTAGAGGAAGGCAGACATGTACTTCCTCTGGCCTGGACAAAAGCAGACACCTCACTGGTGAACAGCCTGGAGCACCACATGGTAAGGTCTGTGAGCAGCCTCTAGGAACTGAGAATGGTCCCTGGCCAACAGCTAACACAGCAATGGGAACGTCCATCACACAATCACAGGAAATGAATTCTACCTAAAGGAACTGTGCCTCAGCTGAGAACTGTTGACACCTGGATTTCCACCTGTGAAGCCCTGAGCAGAGACTTCAGCCAGCCCTGCAGACTTCTGACCCACCCACACTGTCAAGTGATATATTTTTTATGCTTTAAGCCACAATGTTGTGGTAATTTATTATGGAGCAAATAGAAAAGTAACACCACACAAGTCAGAATGGCCATTATACCTAAATCAACAAACAAATGCTGGAGAGGATGTGGAGAAAAGGGAACCCTAGTACACTGTTGGTAGGAATGCAGACTGGTGCAGCCACTGTGGAAAACAGTATGGAATTTCCTCAGAAAACGAAAAATGAACTGCCTTTTGACCTGGCAAATCCACTGCTGGGAATATACCCTAAGAACCCTGAAACACAAATTCAAAAGAATCTATCACCCGATGTTCACTGCAGCACAATTTACAATAATCAAGTGGTGGAAACAACATAAGTGCCCATTATTAAACAAGTAGATCAAAAAACTATGGTACATTTACACAATGGAATGCTACACAGCAGAAAGAAGGAGCTCTTACCCTTTGTGACAGCATGAATAGATGGTGAGAGCATTATGTTAAGTGAAATAAGTCAGGCAATGAAAGAGAACCTAATCAATAAAACAAACAAGCAAGCAAAATGTAACCAGAGATATTGAAATTAAGAGGCAAGTAACCAGAGGTAAGGTGGGAGAGGATAATGGGGAAAAAAGGGGGAAGGGTTTTTCAGGAACATGTATAAAGGATATATGGACAAAGCCAAAGGGGGCTAGGTTCAAGGGTGGGAGGTGGGGATGGCTGGGGTTGGAGAGTGGTGGGAGGAACATGGAGATAACTGTATTGAGCATTAATTTTAAAATGTGGAAAATAAATAAAAAAAATTTTAAAACCCTACTTTTCTGGATTCTGGAGGATTCTCTTCAAGAGATTCAATTCTCTTCAAAATTGAGTTGTGGGGAGAGCAATTCTCACTCCCAGCTGCATGAACAGAAATGGGTGTTCAACCCTGAAGCTGTGTTTATTCATGCCTTATTACTCAGGTTGTTTTCTGCAAATTAGCAGCATCAGCATCACCTAGAGTCTGTTGGAAATTTTGTGTCTCAGGTCCCATCCCACATCCACTGACTTGGAATTTACATTGTATCAAAATCCACAAGTGATTTGTGATACATTTTCTGAGAATCACTGCTTGAATAGTCCTAAAGTGGAACTTAATGACCCATGGAGTCTTTGGGCCACCTCTAAGCTCTGCTTCAGAAAGTCTTTTACTTGAGGGCAACTATAAGTAAGGTTGTCCAGACCCAGGTGCCCCCAACCTGGTCCCAGGACTGTTTTGGAGATATTTGAGTCTTTATCCACCTTTATCAAGTTTCTCATCTTCACAAATACAAATATGGGTAGACTATAGTACAGCGAGAATGATAAACAAAACAGGGGTCCCCAAGACAAAAACTATTTCTAATGCAAACTCAAAACCTGGAGTTTTCACAGAAATTATATTCAAGTACTTCATATCCCTATGAATCTCTTGTTAAATGAAACAAAACTAGAGCCCACCTAGGACGGTCAATAGATGGCAAGCATTAGGATCACTTGCAGAGATGGCAAAATATTTTCCCTCCTCCATTCTGACTTGTTATCTCTGGGATGTGGACTGTGAATTTTCATTGTTAATAAACTCTTGTATGAATTAAAGTTTGAATCTCCAGAAATCACAGGACATACCTTTAACCATGACTAGGAGAAATATGTGTGTGAGGGGAGGCCCAGAATCCTTGATGACCTTCATGGTAGCTCCTCTCTGTAGGTCAGAAATCACAGTGGGAACTGTTGTCATCAAACTGGGAGTCCCTAAACATAGTAGGAATTATGGAATCCTGTGTAGATAGAGGCCTGAAACTTAATCCTCAATGGCAAGCTGGTTGGTGGCCGCTGTAATGGACACAAGAGCTAAAGCAGTAACCAGAAAGTCTGATCTTGGAGACCTGTGCCATTGGCTAGTTGATCAGCTGAAATGAAGGGGCAGGTTGCTGAATAAGCATCTGCAACATCCTTATTCTGTATAGCAAAAAAGCTCTAGATCCGATGAACAGTTGTCTGACTTAAATAATCAATATATGATTTGGTCCCTCAACCAATTTGCAGACTTGACCCAAAGCCCCTTAAATGAAGGGGAGATTGAGTCTCCTTAAAGAAGAATCTTGCTAGAGTACCAAACATTTATAGTGTTAATCTTTCTATTATCTTTCTTTAAAGGGACCTAACCATTTACCAGGGTGGCTGTGTATCAGTGAGGAAAATGTAGTAGACTTTGGAGTGAGGGGGTGTTACTGGACACTGACCCCAAGCTGACACTAATTCCTGGAGACACAAAGCATCACAAGTCAGGGTAGGGGCTTATGGAGGTATGGTAATGAATAGAATTGTGTCTCAGGTCTGCGTAACAGTGAGTTCTTAACTCCATCCTGGTGGTGGTTTCCAAGTTCCAAAATGAATTCATATAGACTTAGCAACTGGCATTGCTCTCATCCAGGAGCTGAGTACTGGCTGGACTTATAAAGAAACTTCCAAGGTGCCACTATGGCACATGCTGATGTCTCAGAAGCCAGGAAGATGATTCCAGTATGTGACCATGGTTAAGACCCTTTGCTATGGATAGTACTTAGGTGAGTAAGCATTCATCCATGAGCAAGCTTCTACACACAGCTGCACATTAGAATCTCCTGAGGAAGTAAAAATATAGATGCTGAGACCTACTTAGCTCACAGTCTAAGTGAAGCCCAAACTAGAGCTGCAAATTATAGCCCAAGACTCAACAGCAAACAATTCATCTTCATTTCCTTGTGTTTCCTGGATGTCACCTTAATAGCACATGTAGCATATGCTTATCCCAAGGCAAATACCATGTGGTTATATCTATATATCTCCATAAACTCCTCCTGGACAGTTTGATGAATGTCACAGGCACATCTTACTTTTTCTATTCTCATGCTCACAGACACACACGTTTTGGGTTTATTGGCTTATTTCTTTGTTTTTGGTGTTTGTTTTTTTTTTGTCTTGTATTGTGGTTATGTACTGCACACTAATGTATGCCTTGCTTATTCCCCATCACATTATATTGTGGGCATCACTCAGTCTACCCAATATTTGTCCATCAATTGCCCTTTTTGCAGGGTCATAAAATCCCAGGCCCTGACTGGCAAAGAGGATGGTAGTCTCCCAGAGACAATCCCCAGTGTGGGAAAGAGGCCAGAACATGCATGTTGGAGGCTCCTTCATTACTCTGTCTCTCCAGCTCTTAGGACAACCACCTCCTCTCACAGATTCTGCAGCACAGGGTGTGAAACAGGCAGAGGGGGCAGAGCAGACCAAACAAGAAATGAAGAAAATAATACAGTTTAAATAATGCTTAGTTTACATGTTTCTTGAAAGAGACTCGTCAGGCTATTTGGTATGAGCTAGTATTAATAAGAATTTTGAACTGTATACTTTTTCTCCTAGTTATTGGACATATAATTCAATGTAGACTGTAGGAAATTTGCAGCAAATATAATATTAAATGAAGTCTCCAATAACATATGTTTTAGTCTACTTTAGCCAATGACTTTTGTTTTTCCTCCATTCAATTTGCTTATATCGCAAACATAATAGTATAAAAACATAAAGAAAAATGTACAAAACATAAGCAATTATTTCACCATAAAACGAAATAATTAATTTTAAAGTAATTTTATCATTGTGTGTGTCATGCCAGTAATTTATTGCAGTTTTCATCTCTTTAATTGGCTTTTGAGTATAAATTGAACATTCCAGTCTCTGTGATGATTTATAGTCACAGATGCTCTAGGGCATTATGTATTACACTGTGTACTAACTTCCTTGGAAGAAATCTATTAAAATTTTCTTGAGAATTATTAATGAATCTATTTTAAATTCAATCTAGTACACTGTAAATACATCAATAAATTGTAAAAAAAAATGTACATCAAATTTGTGCGTGCAAAGATGTTTGATTGCCTCCACTGTATTAGTCTCAGAGAACTGCAGAAAACCTGACTGCACTTGACCAAGCTGTGTGCATTCTGGCTGCCACATGCCATCCAGAGACCTGTGCTCCTTTCTGGTAAAATAAGTTCTAATCTTCCTGTCACATCTCAAGTTCTGTAAACCTCATCGTGAAAATGAATATTGCAAAGCAAGTAACGGGAATAGTGTCAATCGGAAGTGCTCTTATTTTTTGGTTAAATTGCTGTTCCTCCAAAAATAACACCCAATTCTAACCCACTGCATCCTGAAGCCAGAGTAGGAAACATCAATGACAGGTGAAAGCCTGTTTTACGTATTAAAAAAGTAAAAAAGAACCCTGGCTGGTGTGGCTTAATGGATTGAGTGCTGGCCTACAAACCAAAGGGTCACCAGTTGGATTCCCATTATAGGGAACATGATTCAGTTGTAAACCAGGTCCCTAGCAAGGGGCATAAGAAGCAACCACACACTGATATTTCTCTCTTTCTCTTTCTCCCTCCCTTCCCCTCTCTAAAAATAAATAAATAAAAACTTTAATTTTTTTTAAAGAAAATAAAAGAGAAAAAAATGTTAAGACAATATTGCCCGAGGGAAGATGGCAGCGAGACAGGGGGAAATGGAGTCCACTTCTTCCAGTGCTGGATGAAACACCTCAGCAGATCTTCTGAGGAACAGAATGAACAGCCAACAGTATGCCAGCATGTACAAAGATTGGAGGCCAAAACTGTAGAGGACATTGAAAAATAAGACGGTAAGGAAACTGCTTTGGGACAATAAGGTCCCTGGGACTAGAGCTTGGACCAGGGCAGCTACAGCCCCAGACCTAGCACCCACCAGGTCTGCTGCAGGATTCTTAGGAGAGAGCCAGGTCAATGGCACCTTCCTCTGCCAAACAGGTTTTGAGCAGCACTAGAAGGGAGCTGGATGCTTGAAGTTGCGTGGGGCGGGGGGGGTGGGGGGGCGGGAGAATAGGGACAAAGTGGCAAACAAACAGGGGCTATGTGAACCCACTGAAACTGTGGATGCTGGCTGGGAAGAGTTGGGCTGTGATGGACCCTGGCCCAGTCAGTCCCCCATCTGTCCCCAGTCTGTTTGGAGACTTGGGCTGTATGAGAGGCCAGGCACTTGTTTGGAGCAGCAGACTTGAATAGGAGAAATTTTTTTTAAAGGAAAAAAAAAAGGCACTCATGAGCTGTTTAAGGAATTCTCCTGCAGCACCCACCCCCGCCTCCTGCACCCCTACCCACCCAGCCCCCTCAACCCCCACTGCAGCAGCTACACTCCCCTGGCAGCAGAGGCTGAACACTCACGCCCACTAATCCAGGTAGTGTGCCTGACCCCACCGCCCAGAGGTACCTCACGCCCAATAACAGCACCCTGGGTGCAAAAGCAGAGGAGGTATGAACCAACATAAATGACAGCGCAAGACCAGTGAGCTCAGGAGATCTGGGAGATTGCACCACTGAATCTCACAGACTTTCTACCTTAGAAGTTCCCACCAGAAACTCACAAAGTCAGAACATATCAATTTAAAAAGCAGAGGCTAACAAGAATAGTCTCACAAACAATGGGAAAACAAAGAAACAAACCCCACATCTGCCACAGCAGCTGTAGTGGTGTCCCTGCCCTGCAGAGCTGACTGGTTCTCGTAGAGGAAGGCAGAGATTCNGGGGGGGGGGGGGGGGGGGGAGGGGGGGGGGGGGGGGGGGGCGCTCAGGGAGTCAGCAATCCCCAGAAAGACTTAATTCAGTGTGGGGGCTGAACTACCCTGAAGAGACTTTGTAAGATCCTGGCATCTAGGACAGCAAAGGGCAAGAAGGTGGTGTGTGAGTTGCTCCTAATTGGTGCACCTCAACCATAGCCCAACTGGTGGAGAAGGGCACTGAGGACCCAGCAGCAAACTGAGGAACTGGGCTGGAGGCTGGGTAACTGTGAAGGCTGTGACTCAGGAAGGGAGAAAGGTGAGACCAATTCAATTCCTCCTCACACTGCTGCAGCTAGGAAGACGAACAGAATTGGCTTGGCCAGTTTAAAGCCAGCAGAATGCTTTTTAAAAAAATTCCTCATTCTTTTCTGTCCTCCTTTCTTTTTTTATTCTTTCTTCCTTCATTCATTCCTTTTTTATTCTTTCTTTTTTTCCTTCCTACCCCCTCCCACAAGTGAGACAATAAAACCTGGAGGTGTGAAAAGACCAGAGTTAGACCAAAAGAGGGATCATCCCAACAACTGAGACAGTGAGACAAATTTCACTTTGCTATTCCAGAGAACTTGCAAGTTATTGTATATTTGTATTATTCTTATTTTTCATTATTCTTATATCTTTTATTTTATTAGTATTTTTGGTTTTTTTCTTCTTTCTGTTTACTTTATTTCACTTGGTTTGTTAAATTGCACTCTTTGACTGGTTTCCCTTGTTCTCTCTTTCATAGTGTATTTTTAATTTTCCATCTTTCACTTCACTTGTGTTCCAGTAGCACACTACTCTAGGCCCTATACTACCTACTCTTGTTATTCAGATGACATAGATTCTTTCATATGATTGTTGCTCCACTTACATTGTAACTCATTGTTGTTTCACAAAATTGTAAATACTACACAGCATCCCTCCTGAATCTTAGCTCACTTCACTGTTTCCTGAACTTTATTACTGTTGTGGTTAACTCAGTTCTCCTGCACACTACACTATTTTCTATCCTTTACTCTTACTTTACCTCATTATCTTATCTCCCACAAGCTCACTGCTTTCTACATCCAACTCACAATCATTCCCTGCCCCTAACAAGAGTCTTATCTTTTTTCCACCCTTTCTAAAAAGTGGCTAGTTGGGTGAAATATCATGGCAAACACTACACATAGCCAAAGGATCTACTATCACTTCTCTATGTGTTGGTACATTAAACACCATTGAATACACTCCCATTGTCTTAAACCATTTTTCCTTCCCCCTCCAAATGATGAAAAGAAAAACAACAAGAATAGGTGGGAGCTGTGAATACTAGCATACCTGCTGGAAGAAGAAACCCACCAACAAAAGAATCACCAATAGTTAACAAGAGAAGATGGTGAAGAAGGAGTGGAAACCACACTAACTTCCATGCAGGACCAACTGAAAATAAAACTAAATGGTGGATAAATTAGCCATAACAAACAACTGAACATTAATGAAAGACAAACCTCAAAACCTTGCACACACACAAGAATCAGCTTCAACACAACCTGTCCACACCTGCACAACATAATACAAGATGTGGTAGAAGGAGTGACCCTCAGTTAACCAGCTGGAGGGAAGGATTCACCAAAGAAAGATCCAACAACAATCAAAACCCAAAGACATACAGAGAACGAACAAAAATGACAGCCCATGACCAGCAAGCTCAGGAGATCAATGAGACTGCACCACTGAATCTCACAGATTTTCTGCCATAGAAGTTCCCACCAGAAACTCAGGGAGTCTGAACAGAGCAATTTAAGAAGCAGAAGCTAACAAGAAGAGCCTCACAAACAATGGGAAGATAAAGTAACAAACCCCAAATGAAAGAAAAAGAGGAAGCCTCAGAAATAAGGCTAAATGAAATACAAGCAAGTCAAGTATCAGATATAGAGTTCAAAGCAATAATTATCAGGAAGCTCAAAGAACTTACAGAGGATTACCAAAAACTACAGGGAAACTATAATGAACTCACTGCAAACTGTATCAAAGTGAAAAAATATATACAAACTATCAACAAGGGCCAAGAGGAAATGAAGAATATAATTTCTGAACTGAAGAACACAGTAGAAGGAATCAAAAGCAGGCTAGATGAAGCAGAGGATTAGATCAGTGAGCTGGAGGACAAGGTACAAAAAAGCACCCAGAAAGAGCAAGAAAAGGAAAAGAGGCTCGGAAAGAATCAAGAGGGGCTGAGAGAAATTCATGACAACATAAAACATAATAATATCTGTATAATAGGGACACCAGAAAGAGAGGAAGAAGAGTAAGGGATAGAAAACAGTTTGAAAAAGTAATGATGGAAAACTTCTTTAATATGATGGAAAAAAAAGACCACACAAATCAAGAAAACACAGAGAGTCCCAATCAAGAGGAACTCAAAGACCCACTGCAAGACACATCATCATTAAAATGGCAAAATTCCAAGACAAAGACAGAACCTTAAAGGCAAAAAGGGAGAAACAGGAAATAACATGCAAGGGAGCCCCAATAAGACTAGAAGCTGACTTCTCAATGGAAATGCCCCAAGCCAGAAGAGATTAGCAAGGAATATTCCAAGTAATGAGAACCAGAGGCCTGCAACCAAGGCTACTTTATCCAGCAAGGTTCTCAATTAAAATGAAGGCCAAATGAGGACTTTCCCAGACAGAAAGAAGCCTCAAAGAGTATACCTCCTCCAAAACAGCTCTGCAAGAGTTGCTAAAGGGTCTGCTTTAAGAAACAGAAAAGAGAGAGAGAGAGAGAAACACAGGTATGAAAAAGTGGCAGTGAATAAGTACCCATAAATAATAACCTTAAACATAAATCAATTAAATGCTCCAATCAAAAAGTCATAGAATAGCTGAGTGGATAAGAAAGCATGACCCTCACATATGCCGCCTACAAGAGACCCACCTCAGGACAAAAGACCTACACAGACTCGAAGTGAAGGGCTGAAAACAAATATTCCAAGCAAATGGACAGGGGAAAAAAAGCTGGGGTAGCAATACTCTTATAAGTCAAAATAGAGTTCAAAATACATGCAATAAAAAGACACTCAGAAGGTCACTTCACAATACTCAAGGGGCAAATCCATCAAGAAGAAAAAGACATTGTAAATATATAAACACCCAACATAGAAGCACACAAATACATAAAGAAAATCTTGGAGGACTTCAAGAAAGATATTGACAGCAACACAATTATAGAAGGAAATTCTAACATCCCCTGTCAAAACATCCAATGTCAGAAATAGATAGATGTCCCAAACAAAATATCAACAAAGATATTGTGGCATTGGACAATGCCCTGGATGAAATGGACTTAACTGATATATAGAGAGCCGTTCATGCCCCCCAAACAAAATACAGATTCTTTTCAAATGCACATGGGACATTTTCAAATATAGGCTACATGATAGTACATAAAACAAGCCTCAACAAATTAAAGAAAATTGAAATCATATCAAGCATTCTTTCAGACCACAGGGACTGAAACTAAAAACTAACCTCAAAGGAAAAAAGGCAGAAACATTCAAATTTATGGAGATTGAATAGCATATTATTAAACGATGAATGGGTTAAAAATGACACCAAGGAAGGAATCAAAAAGTTTCTGGGAACAAATAAAAATGAACACACAACAGTCCAAAACTTATGGGACACAGAGAAGGCAGCCCTGAGAGGGAGGTTCATAGTGATACAGGCTTACCTGAAAAAGACAGAAATATTTCAGCTAAAAAACCTAAACCTTAAATCTACAAGAACTGAAGGAACAACAACAAACAAACTCAAAGTAAGCAGAAGGAAGGAAGATCATAACAGAATTAAATAACATAAACACTAAAAGATCAATTCAAAGAACAGTAAATCCAAGAGCATCTTCTTTGAAAAGATAAACAAAATTGACAAGCTTTTAAGCAGCCTCATCAAGAAAAAGAGAGAAAGAACCCAAATGAATAAAATTAGAAATAAAAGAGGAGAGATT
Source organism: Sturnira hondurensis (assembly GCF_014824575.4). NCBI lineage: Eukaryota > Metazoa > Chordata > Mammalia > Chiroptera > Phyllostomidae > Sturnira > Sturnira hondurensis. The sequence continues at coordinate 10,241,894 of NW_028094832.1, forward strand.
ACAACTGATACCACAGAAATACAAAGGATTGTAAGAAATTACTACTAACAAGTATATGCCATGAAACTTGAAAACCTAGCTGGAATGGACACATTTCTAGAAAAATGTAATCTTCCAAACCTTAAAAAAAGAAGAAGCAGAAAGTCTGAACAGACCAATAACAGCTGACAAAATCAAAGCAGTAATCAAGAAACTCCTGGCACACAAAAGCCCCAGAACAGATGATTTCACAGGAGAATTTTACAAAACATTAAGGAATAGCTAACTCCTATTCTTCACAGACTATTCTAAAAAAATCCAAGAAGACAAAAGACTCCCAAACTTCTTTTTATGAAGCCAGCATCATTCTAATATCAAAACCAGATAAAGACACAGCAAAGAAAGAAAACTATAGGCCAATATTGCTGATGAACATAAATGTTAAAATCCTCAACAAAATATTGGCAAACCGCATGCAGCAATACATTAAAGAGATCATGCATCATGATCCACTGGGATTCATCGCAGTAATTCAAGGATGTACAATATTCACAAATTGATAAATGTAATACATCATACAAACAAAAGCAATGACAAAAATCACATGATCATATCAATAGATGCAGAAACAGCATTTGATAAGGTACAACACTCATTTATAATAAAAACACTCAGCAAAGTGGGAGTACAGGGAGCACTCCTCAATGTAATAAAGACCAAATATGAGAGACCTACACCCAACATCATACTCAATAAGCAAAAACTAAAACCTTTCCCGCTAACATTAGGACCAAGACAAGGATGTCTGTTTTCACCACTCCTATTCAACATAGTATTGGAAGCCCTAGCCACAGCAATCAGACAAGAAAAGGAAATGACAGGCATCTAAATTGGAAAGGAGGAAGCAAAACTGTCATTGTTTGAAGATGACATGATGGCATATATAGAAAATCTTATACATTCCACTAATAAACTACTCAACCTAATAAGTGAATTTCACAAAAACAGTGGGATACAAATTCAACATTCAGAAATTGAAGACATTTTTTGTACACCAACAAAGAAATACTAAAAACAGAAATCAGGGGGAAAGATTTCATTTGATATAGCAACAAGAAAAATATAATACCCCGGAATGAACCTAAGTAAGGAGGCAAAAGACCTATACTCAGAAAACTACACAACACTGAGGAAAGAAATTAAGTAAGACACAAACAAATCAAAACATATACTATGTTCATGGATTGGAAGAATCAACATCATAAAAATGTCCATACTACCCAAAGCAATCTATAGATTCAGTGCTATCCCTATTAAAGTACCATGACATATTATACAGATATAGAACAAACACTTGAAAAATTTACACTGAACCATAAACAATCCTGAATAGTTGCAGCACTTTTGAGAAAGAACAAAGTAGGAGGGATCATGATACCTGATGCCAAACTGTATTTCAAGGCCACTGTAATCAAAACAGCGTGGTACTGGCATAAAAACAGGCACATAAACCAATGAAAGAGACTAGAGAATCCAGAAATAAAGCCAAATATTTGTGGAAAATTAATATTTGATAAGGGGACAGAAGCATGAAATGGAGCAAAAATAGCCTCTTCAACAAATGGTGTTGGGAGATCTGGGCAGCTACATGCAAAAGAATGAGACTTGGTCACCAACTTACACCATACACAAAAACAAACTCAAGGTTGATACAAGTTTTATGGTTGTCAAACATCAGTTATGACACCATTAAAGTTCTAGAGGAGAACATTGGCAGTAAAATCTCAGAAATTCCACATGGTGATATTTTTACTGATATGTCCCCTAGAGCAAGGGACATAAAAGAAAGAATTAATAAATGGGATCTCATCAAAATAAAAATCATCTTCATAGCTAAAGAAAACATCAGCAAAATGAAAAGGGAACCAGGTGTATGGAAAAATATATTTGCAAATGATAATTTGAGCAAGAGTTTGATCTCCAAAATATATAAGGAACTCACGCAACTGCACTCCAGGAATACAAACGACCTAATTAGAAAATGGGCTAAGGTTTTGAACAGACATTTCTCCAAGGAGGAATGCAGAGGGCCAGAGACATATGAAACAGTTCTCAGCATCACTAGTGGTCAGAGAGATGCAAATTAAAACCACAGTGAGATACCATTTCACACCAGTCCAAATGGCCATCATAAGCAGATCAACAAACAGCAAGTACTGGAGAGGTTGTAGAGAAAAGGGAACCCTAGTACACTGTTGGTGAGAATGCAGACTGGTACATCCACGGAGGAAAACAGTATGGAATTTCCTCAGAAAATTAAAAATGGAACTGCCTCTTGATCCAGCAATTCCACTGCTGGGATTATATCCTAAGAATCCTGAAACACTAATTCAGAAGAACCTATGTACCCCAGTGTTCATAGCAGCACAATTTACAATAGCCATGTATTGGAGGAAACCTAAGTGCCCATCAGTGAATGAGTGGATCAAAAAATTATGGTAAATTTATTCAATGGAATACTATGCAGCAGAAAGAAAGAAGGAACTCCTATCCTTTGCACCAGCATGGATGGAACTGGAGGGCATCATGCTAAGTGAAATAAGCCAGGTGGTGAAAGACAAATACCGTATGATCTCACCTATAAGTGGGACCTAATCAACAAAAGAAACAAGCAAACAAAATATAACCAGAGACACTAAAAAAAAAAAAGAACATGCTGACAGTAACCAGAGGGGAGTGGGAAGGGGATAATTTGGGAAAGAAGGGGAAGGGTCTTTAAGGAAGATGTATAAAGCAGTCATGGACAAAGCCAAAGGGAGGAAGGATTGAGGGTGGGAGATGGTGTGGGTTGGGTGGGGGAAAGTGGGGAAGCAAATGGAGACAACTGTACATATTACATAAATAAGCCTAAAAATAAGAGAAAATAAGGCCTCTTCAATAGAGGGTACTGGGAAAATTGGAAAGCCACATGTAAAGAAATGAAATTAGACTACTGTCTGTTCCCAGGTATAAAAAAGTAACTCAAAATGAATCAAAGACTTAAATATAAGATCTAAAATAGTAAATTACATAGAAGAAAACATAGGTACTAAACTTATGGACCTTGGTATTTAGAGGCTTTTATAAACATGACCCAAAAGGCAAAGTAAGAGCAAAAATAATTGAATGGGACTAGATCAAACTAAAGAGCTTCTGCACAGCAAAAAGCAACAACAAAAAAAAAACCTGCCAACAGAACAAAAAGACAACCAACCGAATGCAAGAAGATATTTGTAAATAACAGCTCTGATAAGGGGTTAATTTTCAAAACATATAAAAATTTAAACAACTCAACACCAAACAATCCAATTAAAAAATGAGGTGGAGGACCTGAACAAGAAGACATACAGAGAGTGGGAAGATGGAGGCAGAGTAGGACAAAGGATTTCGCTTCCCTTCACCCACCGGAGAAAAACCAGGCTGCTCTGCAGAGGAGCAGGGCGAACACCCAACAGGGACCCAGCATATGGGACGGCAGGATCCCAGAGAGTATAGCGGACACTGAATGACCAGAGGTTGAGGAGAGGAGACGGACCTCAGATCAGCAAGGTACGAGGGAACAGCACAGAGGCTGCGGGCCCTTCGCCGGGCACCGCCAGGGCACTGGCAGGGCCGCCCTGATCTCTGAGAGCCGAGGGAGGGCAACAAGGACAACCCTATGAGAGAACTAGTCACCAGCATCCTCTCTAACCAGCAGGGTGCAGATTGGAAAACACCAGGAGAGATCAGTTTGCCTGTAGTGGCAGAGAGAGGAGTGGGCATTGGGAAGCAAATGTGAGAGCCCTGATAACCCGTGGAGTCAGGCTGTGTTTGCAACTTTGGGGAACTGAGGGGCCCCAACATTCCCAGGAGCCTGAGCTGCACTCCCACAGTCTCGGGGAGCTTCGGGATACTGTCAGTACCCCTGGAAGAGCACCAGTCACCAGCTCCCTCCCTACCCAGTTGGGTGCAGGCTGAGAGGCACCAGGAGGCAGGCTGTAGTTGCCGGCTTGGAGGTCTGGGAGTCCTGTGCATTCCCGGTGGCGTGCATTCCCGATATGGGGGACTCCAGCCGGGGACTCCAGCGGGCACTCACACAGCCTCCGGGCGCTGTGCGCAACTGACAGGGCCCCTGGGGAAGTGCCAATCGCCAGATCCATCCCTACCCAGCTGGGCTCAGACTGAGAAGCACCAGGAGTCAGGCTGTGGTTGCCAGCTTGGAAGAATTGTGAGTTGCCCAGTGTGTGCAGCCACGGCACTGGGAAAGGTCCAAGCTCAAGCCTTCGAGACCAGGAAAGCCTGGCTGGAAGTGCGTGCCCTCATGCGAGGCCAGAGCTGGGAAGCCTGGGGAAAAACCTGCTCTCAGCAGGGCATGGGAGAGCTGTGCGATTCTGGATCTTGGGAAAGCACTGGTGAGATCAGCTAAGTTCACCAAGAGGAGAGAAAGGCCACACTAATAGCCCCTCAGGCTGCTGCAGCTAGTTCAAACAGAAGAAAAGGTTTGACCAGCTGGAAGCCAACAAGAGGAGTATGTGGAAGTGGAGAACACCAAAATACCTGCAGGAGACTGCACCACTGAATCTCACAGGCATCTTACCACAGAAGTTCACACCATAAACCCAGGAACCCAGAACAGATCACTTTAAGAAGCTGAAACCAACAAGAAGAGCATCACAAACAATGGGAAGACAAAGAAACAATCCCCAAATGAAAGAAAAGGAGGAAGTCTCAGAAAGAATGTTAGATGAAATAGAGGCAAGCCAACTATCAGATATTGAATTCAAAGCACTGGTTATCAGGAAATTCAAAGAGCTTACAACGAGCTACCAGAAACTACAGGGGAGCTACAGTGAGCTCTGTGCAAACTACACCAACATGAAAAAGGAAATGGAAACCCTTAGTAAAGGCCAAGAGGAAATAAAGAATACAATTTCTGAACTGAAGAACACAGTAGATGGTATGAAGAATAGAATTGATATCGCAGAAGATCGCATAAGTGAGATAGAAGACAGGATAGAAAGAATCTCCCAGACAGACCAAATAATGGAAAGGAGAGTCAGAAAATGAGGGGAATTTAAGAGAAATGCAAGACAACATGAAACATAATAATATCCGAATAATAGGAATACCAGAAGGAGAGGAAGAAGAACAAGGGATAGAAAACCTCCTTGAAAGAGTAATTACGGAAAATTTTCCTAAGTTGAGGAGAAGTCACACGGATTCAGGAATCGCAGAGAGTCCCAAACAGGTGGAACCAAAGAGGCCTACTGCAAGACACATCATCATTAAAATGGCAAACCTCCAAGACAAAGAGAAAATCCTAAAGGCAGCAAGGGAGAAAAAGGAAATAACATACAAGGGGGTCCCAATAAGGTTGGCTAATGACTTCTCAATGGAAACATTCCAAGCAAGAAGAGAATGGCAGGAAATATTCCAAGTAATGAGAAACAGAGGCCTACAACCAAGGCTATTGTAACCAGCAAGGCACTCAATCAAGATAGAAGGCCAAATAAAGAGCTTCCAAGACAAAAGAAGTCTAAAAGAATACGCCTCCACCAAACCAGCTCTACAAGAATTACTAAAAGGACTGCTTTAGGACAGGAAGGAAAAGAGAGAGATAGAGAGGAATACAGGTACATAAATGGCAATGAATAAGTACTTTCGATAATAACCTTAAATGTAAATGTATTAAATGCACCAATTAAAAGACATAGAATAGCTGAATGGATAAGAAAGCAGGACCCACACATATGCTGCCTACAGGAAACCCACCTCAGGTCAAAGGACCACCACAGACTAAAAGTGAAAGGATGGAACCAAATTTTCCAAGCAAATGGACAAGAAAAAAAAGCAGGGGTAGCAATTCTCATATCAGACAAAATAGACTTCAAAAGAAGGGCCATAAAGAGAGACCCAGAAGGTCACTTCATAATACTCAAGGGGAGAATCCACCAAGAAGACATTAACATCGTAAATATATATGCACCCAACATAGGAGCACCCAAATATATACAGAAAATTTTGGAGAACCTCAAGAAAGAAATTGACAGCAACACAATTATAGTAGGGGATTTTAACACCCCACTGTCTAAAATGGACAAATCTTCCAAACAAAATATCAACAAAGATATTGCAGCATTAAATGACATCCTAAACGAAATGGACCTAATTGATATAGAGCCCTCCATCCCAAAGAAGCTAAATACACTTTCTTTTCAAATGCACATGGAACATTTTCAAAGATAGATCACATGAAAGGACACAAAACGAGTCTCAACAACTTCAGGAAAATAGAAATCATACCAAGCATTTTCTCTGATCACAAGGGACTGAAATTGGAAACCGACCCCAATGAAGAAAACCCAAAACAACCAAAATCATGGAGACTGAATGGTAGGCTGTTAAACAACGAATGGGTCAAGATTGAAATTAGGGAAGAAATCAGAAAGCTTCTGGAAACAAATGAAAATGAACTCACAACAACCCAAAACCTATGGGGCACAGTGAAGGCAGTCTTGAGAGGGAAGTTCATAGCAATACAGGCCTACCTAAAGAAGATAGAAACATTTCAAACAAACAAACTAACGCGACGCCTCCAAGAACTCGAGACACAACAACAAAGACAGCCCAGAGCAAGTAGAAGGATGAAAATAACCAAGATCAGAGCAGAATTAAATGACATAGAAACTAAAAGCACAATTCTAAGGATCAATGAATCCAGGAGTTGGTTTTTTGAAAAGATAAACAAAATAGACAAGCCTTTAATAAGGCTCCTCAAGAAAAGAAGAGAGAAGACCCAAATAAACACAATCAGAAATGAAAGAGGAAAGATTACAACTGATACCGCAGAAATAGAAAGGATTGTAAGAAATTACTATGTGGAACTGTATGCCAAGAAATTTGAAAACCTAGGTGAAATGGACAAATTTCTAGAAAAATATAATCTTCCAAAACTCAATGAAAAAGAAGCAGAAAACGTGAACAGGCCAATAGCAGCAAATGAAATTGAAGAAGTAATAAAAAAACTCCCATCACACAAAAGCCCTGGACCAGAGGGTTTCACAGGAGAATTCTACAAAGCTTTTAAGGAAGAGCTAACCCCTATTCTTCACAGACTATTCCAAAAAATCCAAAAGGAGGGAAAACTCCCCAACTCTTTTTATGAAGCCAGCATCACCCTAATTCCAAAGCCAGATAGAGACACAACAAAGAAAGAAAACTTGAGGCCAATATCGGTGATGAACATAGATGCTAAAATCCTCAATAAAATATTAGCAAATCGCATCCAACAATACATCAAAAAGATCATACACCACGATGAAGTGGGATTCATCCCAGGGATGCAAGGATGGTTCAATATACACAAATCAATAAATGTAATACACCACATAAACAAAAGCAAGGACAAAAATCACATGGTCATATCAATAGATGCAGAAAAAGCTTTTCATAAGGTTCAAAATCCATTTATGATAAAGGTACTCAGAAAAATGGGAATAGAGGGAGCATTCCTCAACATAATAAAGGCCATATATGCATAAAAACAGGCACATAGACCAATGGAACAGAATAGAGAACCCAGAAATAAACCCAAATCTCTACAGTCAATTAATATTCGACAAAGGGGGCAGTATCATAAAATGGGGTAAAGATAGCCTCTTCAACAAATGGTGTTGGGAGAACTGGACAGCTACATGCAATAAAAGAAACTCGAGCACCCACTTACACCATACACCAAAATAAACTCAAGGTGGATAAAAGACTTAAATATAAGCCGAGACAGCATTAAAGTCCCAGAGGAGAACATTGGCAAGAAAATCTCAGATATTTCATGCAGCAAGATTTTTACTGATATGTCCACTAGAGCAAGGAATATAAAGGAAAGAATAAACAAATGGGATCTCATCAAAATAAAAAGCTTCTGCGCAGCTAAAGAAAACAGCATTAAAATAAAAAGACAACCAACTTTATGGGGAAACATATTTGCCAATGATACTTCAGACAAAGGTTTAATCTCCAAAATACACAAAGAACTCACATGACTTCACTCGAAGAAGACAACTAACCCAATTAAAAAATGGGGAAAGGACTTGAACAGACATTTTTCCAAGGAGGACAGACAGAGGATCCAGAGACACATGAAGAGATGCTCAATATCGCTCGCTATCAGAGAGATGCAAATTAAAACCACTTTACACCAGTCAGAATGGCTATCATAAACAAAGCAATAAACAACAAATGTTGGAGAGGGTGTGGGGAAAAGGGCACTCTGGTCCACTGTTGGTGGGATTGCAGACTGGTACAACCATTATGGAAAACAGTATGGAATTTTCTCAGAAAACTAAAATTGGACTTGCCTTTTGACTCAACAATTCCACTGCTGGGATTGTATCCTAAGAACCCTAAAACACCAATCCCAAAGAACCTATGCACCCCAATGTTCATAGCAGCACAATTTACAATAGCCAAGAGTTGGAAGCAACCTAGGTGCCC